>NC_092411.1:87381390-87684420 GCF_040894005.1 Engystomops pustulosus
CGGTACAAGCAAAATCTTTCCACTCTCATCCCTGCAGAGGAAAGGAGTGTGAGAATGCATGAATACCAGCAGGCCCTGGTGCACAAGCTGAAACAGTATTTCCCTTCTGACAGCGCTAGCGGCAGAGTGCGTAGTTCTGCGGGACAAGTAGCGAGGGAGAGTAGGCGAGCAGGCAGCTTGTCCAGCACTGGCAAGGGTACGCTTTACAAGGCTTTTGCCAGCTTTATGTCACCCCAGCAAGACACTGTCACCTGTCCCCAGTCTCGGCAGAGTAGGGCTGATCTTTACAGAAAGATGGTGAGGGAGTACGTAGCTGACCATACCATCGTCCTAAATGATCACACAGCTCCCTACAACTACTGGGTTTCAAAGCTGGACATGTGGCACGAACTGGCGCTGTACGCCTTGGAGGTTCTTGCCTGCCCTGCCGCTAGCGTCTTGTCCGAGCGGGTTTTCAGTGCAGCTGGTGGCATCATCACCGATAAGCGTACACGCCTGTCGACTGACAGCGCTGACAGGCTGACGCTTATTAAAATGAATAAAGGCTGGATTTCTCAGAATTTCCAATCTCCACCAGGTGAAGGAAGCTCAACCTGAATAATTGATCCACTCCTCCTCCTCCTCATTTTCCTCCTTCTCCTCCTCTTTGTACAGTAAAGCAGAGGAAAATGGCTATTTTTTGACAGGGCCCACTGGCTCTTGCTATAGTACTTCATGCATTTAATTTTTCTGGAGGGCCACCTACCCGGTCCTCTGTTTGAAACAATTTTTGTGAGTGCCACATACAGGCACTCAATCTATTCCATTTTACTGCAGGGCCACCTACCTGCTCCTCTGGTTTGAAACATTTTTGGGACTGCCACATACAGGCACTCAATCTATTCCATTTTACTGGAGGGCCACCTACCTGCTCCTCTGGTTTGAAAAATTTTTGGGACTGCCACATACAGGCACTCAATCTATTCCATTTTACTGCAGGGCCACCTACCTGCTCCTCTGGTTTGAAACATTTTTGGGACTGCCACATACAGGCACTCAATCTATTCCATTTTACTGGAGGGCCACCTACCTGCTCCTCTGGTTTGAAAAATTTTTGGGACTGCCACATACAGGCACTCAATCTATTCCATTTTACTGCAGGGCCACCTACCTGCTCCTCTGGTTTGAAACATTTTTGGGACTGCCACATACAGGCACTCAATCTATTCCATTTTACTGGAGGGCCACCTACCTGCTCCTCTGGTTTGAAAAATTTTTGGGACTGCCACATACAGGCACTCAATCTATTCCATTTTACTGCAGGGCCACCTACCTGCTCCTCTGGTTTGAAACATTTTTGGGACTGCCACATACAGGCACTCAATCTATTCCATTTTACTGGAGGGCCACCTACCTGCTCCTCTGGTTTGAAAAATTTTTGGGACTGCCACATACAGGCACTCAATCTATTCCATTTTACTGCAGGGCCACCTACCTGCTCCTCTGGTTTGAAACATTTTTGGGACTGCCACATACACGCACTCAATCTATTCCATTTTACTGGAGGGCCACCTACCTGCTCCTCTGGTTTGAAAAATTTTTGGGACTGCCACATACAGGCACTCAATCTATTCCATTTTACTGCAGGGCCACCTACCTGCTCCTCTGGTTTGAAACATTTTTGGGACTGCCACATACAGGCACTCAATCTATTCCATTTTACTGCAGGGCCACCTACCTGCTCCTCTGGTTTGAAAAATGTTTGGGACTGCCACATACAGGCACTATCCAAATTAAATTGTCTCCATAGCAGCCTCCACACGTTGTCTCCATTGCTACCTCCAAAAGTCGTCCATATAGCTGCCTCCATACATCGTCCCTTTATCAAACGAGGTGTGTCAGGCAGAAATTTGGGTTGTTTTCATGGATTCCACATCAAAGTTGTTAACTTTGTCGCCACCCTGCTGTGTTATCCACAAAATATACTGGCAAACTTTTACCATTTAGGGATATTATTTCAGCGCTTCTTGCGCATCTGTTTACATTCCCCTCACCCGGCATGTCCTAAACTTATAAGAACGCTACTACACTTGATCTTATACAAAAGGTTCTTAGAAGTGCTGTTTGGGGAGTAGCCTAGAGACAGGGGCTTGAATTGGCGAAAGCTCGCCTGGCAGCGGAGCGCCAGCTCCATGCGCATCATGCGCTTCTTGCGCATCTGTTTACATTCCCCTCACCCGCCATATCCCAAACTTATAAGAACGCTACTACACTTAACTTGGTGCAGGCTGGGACCGAGTCTGACCCTGGGGCTGGTCATATACTGCCGACGCAGAGAATTGCGGGGCCTACCTCGGTCCAGGTCTCAAAGGCCTACTATACCTCCTCCCACCCCTCCTCCACCTCCTCCTCCTCCGAATTACCATCCGTGGGCATGGCGCCATCAGTCGGTAGCTCTAGGCACAGCAGCAGTGCCGTCGCTAAGCGACAGCAGGCGGTGCTGAAACTGCTGAGCCTAGGCGATAAAAGGCACACCGCCCAAGAGCTATTACAGGGCATTCCACATCAAAGTTGTTAACTTTGTCGCCACCCTGCTGTGTAATCCACAAAATATACTTGCAAACTTTTACCATTTAGGGATATTATTTCAGCGCTTCTTGCGCATCTGTTTACATTCCCCTCACCCGCCATATCCTAAACTTATAAGAACGCTACTACACTTGATCTTATACAAAAGGTTCTTAGAAGTGCTGTTTGGGGAGTAGCCTAGAGACAGGGGCTTGGATTGGCAAAAGCTCGCCTGGCTGCAGAGCGCCAGCTCCAT
The DNA here is from genome assembly GCF_040894005.1 of Engystomops pustulosus. Taxonomy (NCBI): domain Eukaryota; kingdom Metazoa; phylum Chordata; class Amphibia; order Anura; family Leptodactylidae; genus Engystomops; species Engystomops pustulosus. Next base: position 87,384,194 of record NC_092411.1, read on the forward strand.
CCCAAGATCCAACTAACATAGTTGCAGCACCTTTAATCTACTACTAGTTCACTGCCTCCATAATAATAATAATAATAATCTTTATTTATATAGCGTCATCATATTCTGTAGCGCTTTACAAATCATAGGAAACAAATACAAATGTAATGTAACAGAGCACAACATTTGTATGGAACAACAGGAGTGAGGTCCCTGCTCGCCAGAGCTTACGGTTTATGAAGATGATGGGGTAACACGAGGTAAAAGAATATTTAATGGTCAAGCCATTCTTCTTAGGGAATAGAAAAAAATATAATAAATGGAATTGCTGTCGCTTGAACCACTCAGCCGTCATCTTATATACCAGGTCCAGGGTGAATGGGACTGCAGAGAAGTCTGGTGCCTGTTGGTTGCTGGATAACAGATGGGAGGACGACACAGGACGGGTTAGTAGAAGAGTTAAAACTTCATGCAGTTAATGAGTGTTATAGGCTTGCCTAAAGAAATGGGTTTTAAGAGCACGTTTGAAACTTTGGAGGTTAGGTATTAGTCTGATAGTCCGGGGCAGAGCATTCCATAGAATTGGTGCAGCTCTAGAGAAGTCTTGGAGACGCGAGTGGGAGGTCCGCACTAGGGTAGAGGTTAATCTAAGATCACTGGCGGATCTAAGAGCACGGGTTGGGCGATAGACTGAGATAAGAGAGGAGAGGTAGGGGGGTGCAGCATTATACAGAGCTTTATGGATGAGGGTTATTATTATTTTAAACTGTATTCGAAAGGAGACTGGCAGCCAGTGCAGCGACTGGCATGAACTGTAAGCATACATGGTCCCCTTATCAAACGAGCTGTGTCAGGCAGAATTTTGGGTTGTTTTCATGGCTTCCATGTTAACTTTGTCGCCACCCTGCTGTGTAATCCACAAAATATACTGGCAAACTTTTATCATGTACCGATATTATTTGAGCGCTTCTTGCTCACCTCCTTTGGTTCCTCTCTGACACCCATTGGTTTGAAGCCTGAGTCCAATTAGGGTATGTCGCCATGCCACTCTCTAGCCTGCTGCCGCTGCCTCTGCCTCTGCATGCCGTCCCCTATAGTGTCAGGGTCAATTATTGGATGTTTTAGATGCTATCTAGCTTCATTCTGTCACTCTGTCATGGCCATGCTGTTGCCCATAATTTTGGCATAATGGTGCGATTAAGCAGCCTCAGAGGCATCCATGCATGCTGCCCCTGCTGTTTCCTGTCCATTTCCGTGGTGTTTCCATCCTTTTCTGAGGTTCCCAGGTGTTTGGCCAAGCTTCCCTGTGCAGAGCCTTGGTCCCCTTGAAAAATGCTCGAGTCTCCCATTGACTTCAATGGGGTTCGTTATTCGAGACGAGCACTCGAGCATCGGGAAAAGTTCGTCTCGAATAACGAGTACCCGAGCATTTTAGTGTTCGCTCATCTCTATTAATAACCCCTTTAAGTTTGAATTCTGGATCTATAGTACAGCAGAAAAATATTGTTCGCCATTCATTCACCCTTGAACTTGGCCTTGAGGAGGGCAAACTCCAAGCAATGGTTTTTAATAACACAGACAGCTTTGGGTCAACTCTTCAACTGAAAAAAATGATTTTATTTAATAAGGTTATTAGGTTTTTGTTTTTAAACTATTTTTATTGATTTTCCATTTTGCACTGGAAAGAGATACATAAAAAAATATTTTAACATGACATAATATGAAGAACAGTTATTAGGATTTTGTATGGCAACCACTATACATGACAAAAGTTAGAAGGAGGTGGCTAAACATATCAGCAACATTTTAAAGATGTCATCACACAGAGCACTTTACAGCTACACCCAATAAAGTTTATGAGGTCAATCCCAACTCTATGTTTCTGCAGTATTGTGAAATTGTAAATGTTCATATGCAACATCCGGCACAGTCCCTCCTTTACACCCCCCTCCCCTTCCCATCTATTCCTCTGTTTGACACTAAAGACAAATCCTAGGGAAACATAGCTTCTTCTAAAGTGTAGTGCAGACGCGTCACCATTTCAAAAGTTCCAGGGCCCGTGCCTCAAATCTTTTGGCCTGTGCCCTGAATGTCCCCTGCTCAGCAGGACTATTGTCCCGCTGTCCAGACAGCTCTTACAAATTCACAGCTAAAGGTGAGTACTGTAGTGGAGCATGGGGTTGTCAGCTCCACTACAAAGAGAAGGGAACATAGTGATTACACTGCACCTCCTACTCCAAGAAGCTTAGCATAGCTGCTGGGAACAGCAGTTGCGATATGATGTCACTGCATGCTGTCTTGTTTAATAATATATTATGAGAGGTAAGCACATTACTGGAGGTTGTGGGGGGCTTTACTGGCAGTATTAGTAGGGGGCTATGGGGGAAATCCTGGGGGCAGTGAGGAGATCAATGGGGGAGCTGTGGTGGACATTACTAAGAGGGCTGTGGGGGACTTTACTGGGGAGACTGTGGAAGACATTAGTGGGAAACTGTTGGGGCATTACTGGGGGTTGTGGGGGACATTATTGGGAGAACTGTGGAGGATATAACTGGGGGGGACATTAATGGGGAGGCTGTTGGGACATTAGTATGGAGCTGTGGGGGGCATTTCTGGGTAATGTGGGGGACATGACTGTGTGATTGTGAGGTTCATTAATGAGAGGGACTGTGGGGTACATTATGGGAGGGGTTGTGGGGGACATTATTTACTGGGGAGCTGTGAGGGACATTACTGGGGGAACGTAAGGTTATTAGTGGTGGGCTGTAAATACATTACATGGGGCTATGGGGACAATACGGTGGGGGACGGGCTTTGGGAACTTAACTTACTAGGAGATATCACTTATTGGAGCTGTAGGGACATAATTTACTGGGGCCACTGGGGCCCAATTACTAATTGGGGGCTGTGAGGAACATTTTTTACTGGGGGTTTTTGGGGACTGTGGAAACATAATTTGGTGTGGGGACTGTGCTAACATCACTTGGTGTATGGACGGAGGGAAAATTACTTATTTAGTGTAGGTGTGTTATGCAGTATGTGGTTATTTTTTAGTGGGAAGGGCATTTTTAAGCGTGGGTATTATTAGGTGAAGGCTCCTTTTAGTGGATGATTAGAAAGGGGTGTAGAGGGGACCATTATTCAGTGCAGGTCACATTAAGGGGGAAATTAGTAGAGGCAACAGTTATTAAAGGGGTTGTCCACTTTCAGCAAATATTTGATATGGTTTGTGGAAGGAAAAGTTATACGATTTTCTAATATACTATCTGTATCAAGTCCTCATGGTTTTCTAGATCTCTGCTTGCTATCCCACTATAGAAAGCTTCTTTGTCCAGTGGATATAATCTGTCCATGGTGATGTGATCTGACCGTTATTATCACAGAGAGCACCGTGTTTTTCGGACTATAAGGCACACAAAAAGTCCTTTTGATTTTCTCAGAGAATCAAAGGTGCTCCTTATAGTCCAGTGTGCCTTATATATGAACCGTACTTACAGAGGTACTGTATGACATTTAAGACATTTAAGAGTGTTTAAGAGCTCCACACCAGCAATATCCTGCACCAGCCCATACTATACACTGGGCATAATACCCCACACTGGCTCCTGAGGTGCACTGGCACCGCAACCAACATAGTGCCCATCTTTTCCACCCCTAGCATGGAAAGACCAGAGCCACCGACGCGACCCTGCAGGGCTGGCAGTACTACCAGCACCGTAATGCCGACCATGCAGCTATCTTCATAAGCCGCCTGAGTAAACAATTTTACCTCTATACCTGTCAGCCCTGTACATGGGGAAAGAAAGGGAGCCCCATGGAACCCAACAGGACAAACACCCTGCCTGAGGAGGGAAAGAGAAGGGGAAGAGGGAGACAGCTTAACCCCTGCAGCATCACCATTGCCACATTAACCCCTAACAGCCCATACCTCTGAGATCCGAGCTCTGTGCACTGGAGATACATTTGCCTGGAACTGCAGCTGCCTTGAACTGTGCACAGGTCTGCCACCTGCTGGTCATTTATCCTTATAATCAGGTGTGCCTTATAATTCAGTGCGCCTTATATATGAACCTAGATGTTTTAACAGGCATTTATTGATGGTGCGCCTTATAATCCGGTGCGCCTCATAGTCCAAAATATATGTTATCCCATAGGTCCACCAGGACATTATAGTACGTCCCCGCAGCTAGATACTAACCGCATGGGGATGTACTATAACGTCCTGCATCTGGCACAGGCTCACGAATGGAGCCGGCTCCAGAAGCAGCGGCTGTCAGCTATCTATCACAGTTGACACCATGTGCTAACACCCGCGATCGGAGCTGACTCCGATCGCTGGTGTTAACCGCTTACACGCCGCTGTCAATGTTGACACGACGTGTGAGTGTCTTCCCGCTATAGATCGGATCCCCCGTGCCGCTTATCGGGGATCTGATCCACTTCTGGGCAGCCCCGAGGACTGCCCGATCTTCTGAACAGTCAGACCCCTTCCGGGTCTGACTGTAAACTATCTGCGCATGCGCCTGCATGCTCAGACAGTTTACTTCTCTACAATCAAATAGTATTGTATAGCAGTGTATTAGACTTGAACCAGCGATCAGAGCATTCAAGAATGGAAAAGTAAAAACATGTCAAAACACTAAACACAATACAGTAGAATAAATAAAAAATAAATACATAAAAATATAAGCCCCTAAAATGACACTTTACCATAAAACCACTTAATAAAGTATTAAAAACACAAAAACGCAGAAAAACACATATTTGGTATTGCCGCTTCCGTAACAATCTGTATAATAAAACAGAATGATTACTGGACCTGCATGGTAAACGCCGGAGAAAAAAACATGCAAAAAACGTTGCGAAAAAAGATAATTTTTAGTACCTTTTAAAAAAATGCTCTAAAAAGTGATTAAAATGTTCCGCACTCTAAAATAAGCCCACTAAAAAGAACAACTCTTCTCGCAAAAAATAAACCTTTTAACCAGATTTGTCATTTGAAAAATAAAAAAGGTATGCATATGAAAAGATGGTGATGCTAAAATGAATTTCTCCAAATTAGTTTTTATTCAGTACAATTGAATAAAATACACAAATCCGCCACATTTTTGGCATCACTGCGTCCATATCAATCTGCATAATAAAACAGAATTGTTATTAGATCCGCAAAGTGAACCCCGTAAAAAAAAACTGAAAAATGCTCCAAAAAAAGATGATTTTTTATTAATACCCTAAAAAAATGCTCTAAAAAGTGATTTAAAAAATATTCTGCACTCTAAAATAAGACCACTTAAAAGAACAATCCTTCTCACACAAAAAAAGCCCTTAAACAGATTTGTGAGGCGAAAAATAAAAAAGTTATGCATATGAAAGACGGTGATGCTAAAATTCAAAACATTTTTACCAAATTACTTTTTATTCAATAAAAATGGGAAAAAAATTAAAAAATTACCGTATATTCCGGCGTATAAGACGTCTTTTGAAGACTGAAAAATCTTCTGTTCTGGTCTGGGGTCGTCTTATACACCGGTAATTGACCGCGGTCGGGTCGCGCTGCATGGAGAGGGCTCACGGGCTGAGCCCTCTCCATAGCCGGTAAGTCTTTGCTGAATATTGCAGCAAAGGCTTACCGGTAACACTTGCGATCGGTGCTAGCACCGATCGCGGGTGTCTTCACAGCGATGGCTGCCGACAAAGCTGCCGGCAGCCTCAAAAAGATAGCGGCACATGGGCGATCCGTCTCCACGGTAGCCTCGGGTCTTCCGAAGACCCGAGGCTATTTCGTTTTAACCCCTTCATTACAATGTGCTGATAGCACATTGTAATGACTGAGGAGGAAAATCCCCATATAGTACTAGTATGGCAGTATATGATAGGATCGATCAGACAACCTAGGGTTAAAGTACCCTAGGGAGTCTGAAAAATAGTATAAATTTAAAAAAAAAAAGTTAAAAAAATAAAAATTATAATAAAAAACCCTAAAATTTCAAATCACCCCCCTTTCCCTAGAACTTACATAAATATAAATAAACAGTAAAAATCATAAACACATAAGGTATCGACGCGTCCGATGCCCGATCTATCAAAATATGATAACGGTTTTTCAATGCGTTTAACCCCGTAACGGAAAATAGCGCTCAAAGTCGAAAATGGCACTTTTTTGCCATTTTGAAAAATATAAAAAAATCTATAAAAAGTGATCAAAAGGTCGTACAGTCCTAAAAATGATATAATATTATAAAATTTTCAAAAAATGACACCACCCACAGCTCTGTACACCAAAGTATAAAAAAGTTATTAGCGCCAGAAGTTGGCAAAATCAAAAAAATAATTTTTGTACAGGAGGTTTTCATTTTTGTAAATGTATGAAAACATTATAAAACCTATACAAATTTGGTATCCCCTTAATCGTACCGACCCAAAGAATAAAGTAGACATGTCATTTGGGGAGCTGGTTAACAGCCAAATGATGATTTTAATTTCCTCCACGAACAAAGAGTTAATAAAATCTCACCAATTAGCTATAGATGCCCCAAAATTATGTACCAGAAAAGTGCATCTCATGTGGCAAAAGAAATAAGCCCCTATAGGTCCACATTAAAAAGAGAAAAAAAGCCTGTACAATGTGACAATGCAAATCTGCTCTGAATGGCGCCTCCTTCCCTTCTATGCCCGGCCATACGCCCATACAGCAGGATACCACCACATATAGGCTATCGATGTACTCGGGAGAAATTGGGTATCAAACTTTATGGAGCATTTTTTCATTTAATCCATTGTAAATGTTTAATTTTCCACCCAAAATGAGTGTATTGTGAAAAAATATTACAATTTGTAGACTTCACCTCATTTTTGTTTTAACCCCTATAAAACACCTAAAGGGTTAACAAACTTCTTAAAAGTGGTTTTTCATACGTTGAGGGGTGTAGTTTCCATAATGGGGTAATTTATGAGTCTCGCTATTATTTAGGCCTCTCAGTGTCAATTAGAAGTTGAGCAGGTCCATCTAAATACGGGTTTTGGTGATTTTACAAAAAATGTGAAAAATGATACCTAAATTCTGAGCCTCATAACATTCTAGTAAAATATGTGGAATCTTAAAAAATCATGCCAACATAAAGCAGACATTTGGGAAATGTAAGTTATGCATTATTTGGGTGCTATGACTATCTGAAAATGATAAGTACAGTTGTCTTTAGTGCAAGCACGTAATATGAGGGGCTTATGTAGAGTAGTGGACACTAATGAAAATTTGCTACATATGCACTGGGGCCCATGCCCCAGATCTTTTTGGATCTGAGCAAAGATCCTGGTGTACTATCTGTGCTTGTTAGGTGCTGCTCAACATTTATGAGAGTAGAGCTAATAGGAAGCAGATAGGCTGCTAAATTATGGACATATTCCATCCATAGTGTATAATAGCTGATCTTTGGGGATGTGAGGTCTTTCAGCCCCACTTATCACCTATTAATGACCTATTTGTACAGATCATAAATCGTTTTTGGGTTTGAGAATAGTTTAAAGGAACAATTATTATTATTGTAAAGGGCTGTCAATAAAACACTGATATCTTCTTTAAAAGCAACACAACAAGCATATGTGTTTTTGTCTTATATTGAAGAAAAGGTGCCAACTGCAATATCAATTGTGAATCAATGAAACATGTTTTTTTTACTCTGCAGGTTTGTTTCCCAAAAACTATGGAATGGAATATCTAAAAATTGTTGTTCAAGTAACAGTGGTAGATTTTGGTATCTGAACAATAAAGACACTGGTGCACAAATGAATGTGACTTGATATAAGGCAGCAAGCTTGAGGGTAACAGAGCTTTCAAATGAGACATGGTTATAGTCACAAAATTATCCAGTGATGATAAGCAAAATAGACATGCACTCCTTTATTTCATAATTTTATATATAGCTCAATACATGGGAATACATCCTATCAAACTCACAACATGACATGAGCCATATAGCAAACAACAATTCATCTTTATTAATACTGTACACAAATATGTACGTATGAACAAGAACAAAGACAAAACAAATAATGTGATCGTATAAGTTTATAATTATTAATAGTATAACACAAATGTTAATGGCATTGCCAATATATATACATATATATATATATATATATATACATATATATATATATATATGTATATCCATATATATATATATATATATATATCTGCATTGCCAAAGTGTAGACATCTGAGCAAAAGTCTACTGATAAAACAGGTCAAGCCCAGTAAAAAGAAAGGACTAGATTCACAATAAATATTTATACACAGGACCATATAACTATATACAGTATATACTCGAGTATAAGCCGACCCGAGTATAAGCCAAGGCCCCAAATTTTACCACCGAAAATTGGGAAAACCTATTGACTCAAGTATAAGCAGAGGGTGGGAAATGCATTGGTCACAGCCGCCCCCCCCCCAAGTATATAGCCAGTAAGCCCCCAGTAGTTTATAGCCAGCCAGCTCCCAGTAGTGTACAGACAGCCCCCTTTAGTGTATAGCCTACCAGCCCCTCTAGTATATAGCCAGCCTGCTCCCTATACTATATAGCCAGCCAGCTCCCTGTAGTATATAGCCAGCCCCCAGTAGTATGCAGCCAGCTTTCCCCCTGTGGTATACAGCCAGCCTTCCTCCTGTAGTATACAGCCAGCCCACCCATACTCACCTTTGGGTGGTTCCGATGTTGGCGCGGCTCCTCTTCTGACTTCTCCACGATGCTCTGGTCCCTGCGGCTCCTCTTCTTTCTTTGGTCTTCTGTAACAGCTGGCATACTATGATGCGGCCGCTGATGATGTCATAGTATGCACCGGCCGGCAGATAATATGGCCGCGTCTCTACCGCCTGTTATAGAAGACCGAAGAAAGAAGAGGAGCCGCGGGGAAGACAGAAGAGGAGCCGTGCCGACATTGGGGTATTTTTGAGTTTGAGGACATATTGTGCCCTTAAGATCTTCTCTTAACTGCTGAAAATTTGCCCTCCTGAAGCTTAGAGTGTTGCCCAAGCATTTTATTAAAGCATTATATTAAAGGATAATTAAAAATAAATGATGTTGTGGTCCCTTTATCCATGTTACCCATAACCTGTAATTTTGATATACTGTCAGGTCGGTTGCTAAGATAAGCTCTAGGAGTGCCCCCCCCCCCTCCTTTTTGTGTCCTGGACTAGTTGTGACAGGTATTAGTTATTGCCTAAAACCTGTTTCATTAGTAGTACTGGCGGGTTTTGCCCCCCCAGTCTATATCTGGGTAGTTTAAGTCCCCCATTATAAGTACTTCACTGTGTTGTAAGTCTTCTGCAGCCAACATTACACTTGGAGTCTTATAGCAAACACATATTTATATTTTATTATTCTTTTCCCTCCCCTTATCTCCCCCCAAAGAGACAATTTTTTTTCATTATTGTTGTCATCACTCAGGGTGGGCTTGAGACACGATTTCATATAGAGAAGAACCCCTCCCCCTTTTTTATTTATATCATCATATAAATAAATATATATGACTATGACCATGAATACTAACTGCCTAGTCATAGCTATTTGCCATCCATATTTCACTGTTACCCACTGTTTCCCTTCCAACATTTAGACATCTTGTTAGTCATGCATCTGACATTAGTGTATATAATTATTGCATGCATACCAAAAGGGTGAACTGCAACCTCAAGAAAGCAGCGATCTATAGCACGTATTTACCAAAATGTGAGGCACTACCGAATTAAATGCCACGTTTTGTTTGCTGAAAAAACTTTCTTGTATAAAATAGACTTTTTAACTACAACAGAGCGACTGGATCCTTATCTCATGTTTTGTAAGAGAGTGGGTCCCTTCCAGAGCACCTATGACAAATAAAAGCGTGCAGTGAAATTCCACATATTTTAGAAATATGACCATGTGTGCGAAAAATGCATTGAAAACACATTAAACAGAAACACTTAACAAACTCTGACTGAAAACTGATTGAACTCTGATGAAAAATGTCAGTTTTTCACTGATCAAACCCTGATCGCACCCTGATCAGACTCTGACATTATCTGCACCACAAGTGTGAAAGAGGCCTAAAGGTTATCAAAATGCTTGTTCCCATGGCACCTCAAAACCTATAAGTTTTTTCTGGAGCTACACACAAAATATACTTGTTACAACTTAACAAGTGACATCAAAGTATTTCCCTTTGCAGAAGGAACTTGGATGTATGTACTGTTTTCAGATTGGTGATCTACAGTACATCTGTATTTAATATCCAAATTATAAAAAGGATTGATAAAATAATTTAATGAAATATTTTTTTGCTGAATTTTTAACTTCTTTGTTCCTTAAACAGTAGATTATGGGATTTAGAATGGGTGTTATGACAACATAAAATACTGATACCACTCGATTAACTGTAAATGTGAAGCCCACTTTTGGCCTTACATACATAAAAATAACAGTACCATAATAGATGAGAACTACAGTCAAATGAGCCCCACATGTAGAAAAAACTTTTCTTCGACCTTCAGTTGTGGGGATAGAAGCACATATAAAATCCAAAACATCATTCAAGAAAGTGTCGACACAAGAAATTTTTAGAAGTGGAGGAGCATCACAGAAAAAATGGTTGACAAAATTACTGCAGAATGGAAGCTTTGAGATGAGCAATATTGGAGGGAAAGTGGTTGTAAACCCAACAATCCAGGATGATATGCTTAGTTTATGACACAGTAATGGGGTCATCAGAGATGAATATTGTAAAGGATAACAGATTGCCAAATATCGATCATAAGCCATAACACCAAGAAGAAAACATTCTGTGGAACTTAGGAAAAAGAAAAAGAATAACTGGGTCATGCAACCAGTAAATGAAATAAAGCGTCCATGTAAAGTGATTGTTGCTAAAATTTTGGGGACTGTTACAGTTATATAGCATACTTCAAGAAAGGAAAAACTGCGGAGATAAAAATACATTGGTGTTTGAAGACATCTTTCCTGCCAGGTTATTATGATTATCGAGATGTTGCTCAAAAGAGTCAATAAATAAGACACCAGGAGTAATGAAAATAAGAGAATTTGCAGACCTGTAGATCCTGGAAAACCCACAATCACAAATTCCATTACTAGGCTTTCGTTTTTTGATGCCATCCTTCCTATGAACTATAAAAGAGTATTGTGAATTGCATAACATATCTTTTCATAGACTTTTGTAAATCCCCTTAGAATCTCCAACATCAGGTTTTATGCCATGTACTTTGGTCATCTTATAGTACTTAATGATTCTGGTTCCAAGGAAATATGTGTGTTCTTTTTAAGGAAATTAATTTTAAGGCAAATGTAGATTTATGGATGGATTCCACAAGACCTCTCAATCAAAAATTATGTTTTAAATAATTACACAGATGTACATTGAGAATAAAATATGGAAATTTTGAGGAGCAAGTCAGCACATTGACTTGTTTGTGATGGTCATTGAACTATTGAGCTATTTATTTGCACTTTGGTAGGTTGCATAATCATGCTGGAAAAGACACTTATATACTATTGAGGGAGCTCACATAGCCTGAGTTATAGTTTATGTAGGCAGTTTGTATCTAAGTATAATCCATGAAAATGCCATGAACCAGGGGTAGCCACCAAAACAATGCCCATACTGCACACAGAGGCATGATGCCAAAAAAATTGGCCTATCAAGCCAGACCCCCTTCTTCCATTGCTTTGCTGACATTAAAATGCAGCAGAAAGAGTAGTAGATGGGCACACTAGTGGACAGGGTTGCTGAAATAGATCTTCTGTGAGATAAGACTAAATAGGCTAACCTTTAATCCTCACGTACACTGTGCCTTGGGCAACCATGAGCCTGACAAACACCAGTTCACTGGTTGTCTTTCCCTTTACTTCCTTTGATAAATAAAAAATATAAATAATTTCATACAGGGCACATCTCACAAGTTAAGTAATATAATTTACTGTGTTATGTATGCCAATATTCAACATCATGGCTGCAGGGAAACTAACTTGTATATACAGATACATAAACTGCCACTGTAATCAAGCACCATTTTAACAGGAACATTAGCAAATATTTTATGTTGTTACCATACAAATATAGTACAAGGATAGGGTTTATGCCACTGTGCTGCTGAATAGAACAATTTCATAATATCCTACATGTACAGGCATGTATAAATTTTATTGTTAAAGGGGTTTTATGGGCCCCAAATAGTGATTTGGTGGAAGCCTAACAGTCAACAACCCCAGTGATCAGCTATTCTTAGCAGTAAAACAGAAATAAGCATCACTATTCCTTATGTAGTAGCTGAATTAAATCAATGCAGCATATTCTCTATCCAAATGCTTTAGAGCTGTTCATTAGTAACCTGTCTACCACTACATGCAGAAAGGAGCTGCATGCTTTATTTTCCATTCTCCGTTTACCAGCTGCCATGAACAGGAATACAATGACAGCTGGGCTCCTGCACTAACAACTGGGTTATCCTACAGATGCCACAGTCAATATTACACTGCGATTTATTGGGTATTGCCAGGTACTCACCCAGATAATCGACACTCTCCATTTAAATCTTAGAAAATTGAGAGGATGCATTAAAAACCATGCGAACACAAAGCAGACATTCAGGAAATGTAAGTTATAAACTTATTTGGGTGGTATAAGCAAATAAAAAAAATTCTCACCCATTTAACTGCTGTTCCAATGCTGGCTTTTTATATCCTTGAATTCCCAGCTTTTTCCAGTGCCCAATGATATCCCATATTATTATCTTTACATTTTCTGCTAAGCAAAATCTAATTTGAATTAAACACCATCATTTCTTTGGAATAATAGCAATGAATAAACAGCTGATGAAGATCATCTATTGCAGTTGTCACCAGTTCTGATTTTATCTATTAACATATTTCATTTAAAAGATTATTTTTCTAGAAATTACTAATTTAATTATAAAGTAAATACAAGATAAGAAACTGATGCAATCACAATTCTGATAAAAGAATAGATAGATACTGTAGAGTTTATCAGTAACTACATGACCATTCATATATAGTATATCATATAGTTTCTAGTTTCTCGCTTTTGCGTACCAGTATATATCTCATTCGGCAATATTATTTACCAATGAAACTTTAAAACATGTATTGCCTTCATGGCTTTGTTCTTTATAAGTAGTTTTTTTTTACAGTTATAAATAATATAATGATACATAATACAATAAAGTAAATCATGTTTGCCTAAACAACCTTGAGAATACAATGCATTAAACGAGGTAATTGTATATATACACATGTATTTCTATCCCCTGAGATTGGCTGTGTTTTCTATCCTTCTGCTTTTATTTCCCCAAGAGTCCAATTATAGTGGCAAGGATTATTTACACCATTGTGTTGTGATTCCATGCCATAATTATACACATCTGCACATATGTGGAAGCAGGGCAGGGGGGGAAGGCAGACAACCGTGTGTTTATGATTTTTAAGATAAACATACTTTACTGTGATGTGCACACGTAACCTCAGTATAAAAATTAAAAGTGGTATAATGGATTTAAGCCTGGGCTAGCTTAATAGTGTTCAACCATATCCACACCCAGGGATATTATTATTATTAGCATTTCGGCAGTCGCGGACTTCAGGTCACTTTTCTCATTCATAGGCTAATTCTGTTGAAGCTGTTAGACATATGAGCTTTCTCTAAAGCGGCATGAAAACTTATTATTACAGAGGTTATCTTATATGGGGGGCACAGTGTGGTTAATGTGAGGGGTGATCTGTATTATATATATGCAGGGGCACAGTGTTATCAGTTGTAATGTGAGGAGTATGTATTATTATAGAGCACAGTTTAAGCAACTGTAGTATTTTCATTGGTCCAATTTGGAGATGTGCTGCTAGACAACTGGAAGGCAATTTGTTTAGAAAGAAGTCAAGTCGTAAGTAAGCTCGGTTCTTGATGGAGCATTGGCGTCACCTGTAGATTGAGTTCTACTTTGGTCCATACAGTCCTGTCACTGACTACCCTTCTGATCTATGAGATCACGATAGGCAACTTGTAGCTACTCCCTTATGAGATTGCCCCATTGCCTCCCTTTTGCAGAATAGCTGACTAAACTACTTGAATAACCACCTGTGGTTAGATTGTAATTTTAAGAAATTATGTAACTTCATTATGAAAAAAGTAGGATATTCTCCACTAAAAACATTACCATAGATATAAAATATTCCATGATAGTAAAAGGGAATTAAATGCACACATATTTAAGGTGATGGACACTTCTGATAAACTCATGGTGGTTATTTATCAAGGCTTCTGCACCACGCCAGTGTCCCTGTCTTCGCACCTGTGCACATGCTTCAGTCAGCAAATTTTCATACAGGAAAATTCACTGGCTGTGTTTATTTGTACACCAGGTAGGGCCTGGTGTAGAAATAAACGCTGTGCAGGCCTCCAGAGGCGTATGATAAATAACCCCCAAAGTTATTTTTGATTAGAGGAGACCCTCCAAAAATCTTTCAGTAGTCTACTCACTCTAATCAACAGTGGCGTAACATGAAGCTGATGGACCCCAGTGCAATGTCTGTGCCAGGCCCCCGACTATAATGTATGATCTATAGTACTAGTCTTCTCATATGGGACAGTGACACCATAAGGCCCCCCTAAACCTCTTGGGCCCGGGTGTGATCACAACCTCTGCACCCGCTAAAGTTACGCCCCTGCAAATCAAGGTAAATAGCTGTTATTGGTTTATTTCAGAGTTAATAGGAATCATACATTTACTCAATGAAATATTTTATATGGTATTTATTACTCAGTGACTCTTTTTTCAGTTCAGTAAAACAAATGTACCGTATATCAAGTGGTATGGAATCGCATTAAAGTAAATCATTACTGGAGATATGTTTTCTGCACCATTGAGATTAGATTGAGTATCAAGTTTTGCTGTATTTTTAAAACTGGGATATTGGGCTTGCTGCAGCCTGTTACAGAATGGTTGAGCTTAGTATCCACCACCAGTTCTTACAGTTGCTTATTCTGTTCTCTGTTTCTGTTGCACAATTTTAGTGAGGTTAAAAAACTGTGTAAAAAAATATAAAAAATAAATCAAGGCAGGGGTGTGAAGGACTATAGACCTGCAATTGATGGTCTAAATGAGTGCCAAAAGGCCCCAAAAGTTTGTCTATATGAATAAATTCACTGAATCTGTCGGTTATTCACCAGGGTTGAAAAAACAAAAAAATGTAATTGCCTTAATACATCCCCCCATTAAAAAGTGTGTCTATTGTTAGTAGTAGTCATAGAAGGGTTTCAAGCTCATTGAAAATGTTCATTTTTGAGGGGTAACTCTACTCTAGATTAGCTCTAATAATGGTCATCTGTAATTTGTCATTAAAGTCATACTTTTTCTCTTCAAGGCTTGCTTGTATAAATAAAAAAGGGGAGAGTGGGCATCTCTATCTACCTCTTCCATTTAAAGGGAACCTATCATCTGCTTTTGGCCTATTTAACCACAACCAGTTTATTGTCAAGCACAGTGACACCTTCTAGCGTTTGTTTCATTCCTGGACCTTAGTGGTGGCATCATTCAGAAAATCGACTTTGAAGTGAGATGCATAAAGTCAAAGAGGTGGAGATTTTAACATTGACGTCAACTCTGAACGCCTCCTCCTCTGTGATTGACATTATGTATGGTACTTCAGGAAATCTGGTTAGTGGTATCTCTGGATGTAGGTCCGTCAGATACAGCGAGGGAGGTTTCTGAGGAAGAGAGAGCTTGACTTCAGTGTTAAAATCTCCTCCTTCTTGACTTCAAATACCTAATTTACATCTAACTTGATGTTAGTTGATTTTTTGGATGATGTCACCACACTGGGCCATGAAAGAAACATGATCTGAAAGGTGTTCAGCTGCTTCACAACATACTGGTAGTGGTTCATTAGGTCAATTTCTGCTGACAGGTTATCTTTAATATTTGTAACAGGGGTTTAAGTGTGCCAAAACTGTAAGACTGACAGAAATTTGACGTTGTTTCTTCCATTTATGTCTACTTCATTCTTGCTAGCTATGTATTTATCCAGTTGCCTAGTTACAGACGAACAGTTAAATGTACAAAAAGAAAAATGAAAAGAAAAAATAATCCCCAAATGTCTATTCTGATTTTTGTGGGACATAAAAGTTAAAAAACATTTAAGATACTTTAAAAAATATACTCCCAAAATGGTTTCATCCCTCCACTTACTAAGATAACTGAGTCAGAAAAAAAACACATAATTTTGTCACCATTGTTTACTTTTAAAGCATAAAATTAGTTTATAGAAAACATTTTTAAATAATAAAATAAGAATCCTAGATTTTTCCTGCAATATATATATATATATATATATATATATATATATATATATATATATTATTTTGCAAAAATCATACCATTAGTCCAAAATATTTAAAAGAAAATGTGAAAAAAACATACAAATTGTAGAATGTACAGTTTGCCTGTTAAGTGTGCCAAGTACACCAGATTGATCAAAGCTGGTGCACAATCTTCATTAATCTGGCACATTGCTTGGGAAGTATGTACCATTTATTTATATTTTTGGTGCACTTTGTTCATGCTGCAGAATTGTGGCACAAACTCAGACACAGACTGAGACACAGGCATAGACACTTTATAAATACATGTGCAAGCAGTTTGCATGTTCTTTTCAGTGCAAAATCAGACAGAAAACTGAAGCAAACACTTAAATAAATGTGGGCCAAAAAATTTATTTGGGTTTGGAGGTTATTTTACTTTACAAAATTGTCCTTTGCCTCTACTCTGCTAAGAGTTTGCATGGTTTTGTCACTGTGCTTTTGGTGGTCACTATATACATATAGAAAAAAGCACTGATAGACCCAACACAATGGTTGCAATTTATCTAAGTCTTTTCTTAAATATTAAATTTTTTTATATTTACATTTGTTGGCACATTTGCATATTTGCTCCAAAATGTTCAAATTTTCCTCTCGCTTAGCAAAGTTTGCTGTGGTATATTTTTTCATTGTTACCCCTGATTTATCTTGAGACTGCAGATGTAGATATATAAAAAAATGTAAAAGTTGCCATTTTGCCATTCCCTAGTAGGTGTATAAAAAGCTTAGAAGGGGTTGCAGAAGAATTTGGAATTTAGTGCTACTATGTAAAAAACTCAAAAACCCATATGCCTGGTATATCACTAGTTATAAGTGGACCCATTAAAATTTCAGTCTGGCAGAACTCAGAATGAAAAAAAATTTACACTGGCAGTGTGGAGCCACAGTAATTTAAATGCCACTGGTGGGGATGTTGAGTCAAACCTGGACCCAGCCCAGAACTTCCAATGAACTTTCGAGAGACTCGGTAATACAACGTTCAGTATGAACCAGAACTTTGCAGTTCAGATCTGCTCAACACTATACATGACCCTCTCAAATCAAACCTGGAAAAAAACTAAACAAAATACAACAGTCAGAGATATCCAGACTAAAGATAAATGACTCCAATGTGAAACATAAAAGATTGATACCACATCGTCATTATTAATTTAACCCATACTGTATATAGGTTTAGAATTAGTCTATAACCCCTGTAACTTCTATTGTCTTATCTACAATATATTGTTCTTAAAGGAAACCTGCTATTCAAATTAGCCCCCAAAAACTTAATATATTTTCAAAAGCTGCCATTAGAAATAATTGCCCTTATCCCTGCATTGCCCCTCTCCATGCCTCTAAAATTAAACATTCAGTTCCTGAAGCTCTTTGCACATGACCTGAGGTGATTTCTCTAAAGTTGTGTTTTCTTCAGCTTATTAATGAATCTCTTGCATAGCTGCATGACTTTAAAAATTACACATTCTGTAGCTCTGTACATTGAGGTATAAAAAAGTTACAGATGACAGAATAGGGCAATGCAAGACTTAATATTTATTTTCTGAAAATATATATAGGCAGGGCCGCATCTGCCATGAGGCGAGATGAAAATCTCGCCTCGGGCGGCATAATGCAGCCCTCTTTAAAAGCGGCATTTTACAGCTCCAATGTGGGCGATTCGGGCGCCCGAATCTCCTTTCAGATAAATTGCACCTGTCTCTTTAAGAAACAGGTGCGATTTACATGCGGAGCGGCGCAGCGCCTTTATGGCTGCTGGCGTCGCTCCGTACAGTGCAGTGACACAGGCGGCGGATGATGACGTCACACGCCTGTGTCACTCAGCGGAGCCGCGGCTGCCAGAAGAGCCGTGTGAATATGGGAGCCGCGCGCCGTGGGAGAACCCTGCCGTGAGGTAAGTACAAGTTTTATTATTTTTATTGTCCAATTAATAATTAAATGTGGCCATATATATATTAGGGGGCGATTACTGCTGTAACGGAGGGGGGGTGTCTTCTATATATACTTTTTTACTGGGGAGGCTGGGTACATTTGTATGGGGCCAGATCCCATTTTTCCTGGGGGGGGGGCTGTATATATTTATATGGGGGGCCAAATTCTTATTACACTGAGGTGGGGGCTGTATATATTTATATGGGGGGCCCAATTCTTATCACACTGGGGGGGGCTGTATATATTTATATGGGGGGCCAGATTCTGTTTATTCTGGGGGGCTGTATATATTTATATGGGGGGCCATACTCTGTTTATTCTGGGGGGCTGTATATATTTATATGGGGGGCAGATTTTGATTATACTGGGGGGGGGGGCTGTATATATTTATATGGGGGGCCAGATTCTGTTTATTTTGGGGGGGCTGTATATATTTATATGGGACCAGATTCTGTTTATTCTGGGGGGGGGGGCTGTATATATTTATATGGGGCCAGATTCTGTTTATTCTGGGGGGGCTGTATATATTTATATGGGGCTGGATACTGTTTATACTGGGGGGCCTATAAAAATAAATTATATATATATTCATTAGGGGGTGCTATATATTTACATTAATCAGGGTAGTACTCTATATAAATTCACATGTAACATAATAGCTGGGTGGGATATATTATTCATAAGATATAATAGATTACTTTGCATCATGTAAAACAAATGTTTGGGGGGGTCTGTATTAATAAATAGGGGGTGTTGTATATTGATTGGTGCTGTGCATGCTATAATTCCAGTAGAATATTTTTGTTTTATATGTGTGGAGCGTGCGGACAGTTGTGTTGTGAGTATATATTATTTAGGAGCGCAGTGTTGTTATCCAGGAGACTTTATACTGTAAGTGACTGTGGTATTTTTAGGGACTCTGGGAGGAGATGCTGCATGGAGCTGAAGATATCTGGCTGTGTATTCACCTTTGATACATCATGGATTGGAGAACCCGGAATAAAGTCCTCCTGATGGAAGAGATTGTCATCTATAAGGTACTAGATGCCACTAATGCCTCCCAGAACCTGTAGCCAGTCACACAGTGTCAGGGAGCTGCCTGTGGGGATGTTAATTGTTAGTAAAGTTTTCAGCATTTTCTGAACAGGTAGCGGGGGGGGGGGCAGCATTTTAATATTCGCTTCAGGCAGCAAATATGCTAGAATCGGCCCTGTATATAGGGTATGTTCATCTTCCAATGATATTAACCATAATAATAAAGGGGATTTGTCAATTAGACCACACAATGAAAGCCATAACAAACATAGTAGAGATGAGCGAGCACTTGAGTGCTCGTTACTCGAGCCGAACTTTTCCCGATGCTCGAGTGCTCGTTTCAAATAACGAACTCCCTTGAAGTCAATGGGAGACTCCAGCATTTTTCAAGGGGACCAAGGCTCTGCAATAAAATGTGTCATTTTATTGAGAAATAAGGAAGTCAGTCCTGTTTATTAGTTTTTTTTATTCAATGGAATATTTGTGGAACTTCAAAAAGGAGAATGACCCATGTTAAACATCTGCAATGTGTTCTTCACACATATTGTTCTTCACATACAGGGCCGATTCTAGCATATTTGCTGCCTGAGGCGAATATTAAAATGCTGCCCCCCCCCGCTCCCTGTTAAGTAAATCCTTAAACTTTACTAACAATTAACAACCCTACAGACAGCTCCCTGACACTGTGTGACTGACTACAGGATCTGAGAGGCATTAGTGGAATCTAGTACCTTATAGATGACAAACAATCTCTTCCATCAGGAGAACTTTATTCCAGGTTCTCCAATCCATGACGTATCAAAGGTGAATTCACGGACGGATATCTTCAGCTCCGTGCAGCATCTCCACCCGGCGTCCCTAAAAATACCACAGTCACTTACAGTATGAAGTCTCCTGGATAACAACACTGCGCTCCTAAATAATATATACCCCTCACAACACAACTGACCGCACTCTTCCCACATATAACACATCTCTTCATTATCCCTGCTCTCATATATTTAAAGGCCTCGTTATTCACCACCCAATTAAATTATATACAGCTGCCATATACAGATCCCCTACAGCTTAAATAAAATCTTGCCCCACATATACAGCCCCCCAGCTTAGTAATATACTGTATCCCATATACATCCCCCAGCTTAGTAATATACTGTATCCCATATATAGCCCCCCAGCTTAGTAATATACTGTATCCCATATACAGCCCCCCCAGCTTAGTAATATACTATATCCCATATACAGCCCCCCAGCTTAGTAATATACTGTACCCCATATACATCCCCCAGCTTAGTAATATACTGTATCCCATATACAGCCCCCCGGCTTAGTAATATACTGTATCCCATATACAGCCCCCCCAGCTTAGTAATATACTGTATCCCATATACAGCCCCCCAGCTTAGTAATATACTGTATCCCATATACATCCCCCAGCTTAGTAATATACTGTACCCCATATACATCCCCCAGCTTAGTAATATACTGTATCCCATATACAGCCCTCCCAGCTTAGTAATATACTGTATCCCATATACATCCCCCAGCTTAGTAATATAATGTACCCCATATACATCCCCCAGCTTAGTAATATACTGTATCCCATATACATCCCCCCAGCTTAGTAATATACTGTACCCCATATACATCCCCCAGCTTAGTAATATACTGTATCCCATATACATCCCCCCAGCTTAGTAATATACTGTATCCCATATACATCCCCCAGCTTAGTAATATACTGTACCCCATATACAGCCCTCCCAGCTTAGTAATATACTGTATCCCATATACATCCCCCAGCTTAGTAATATACTGAACCCCATATACAGCCCCCCAGCTTAGTAATATACTGTCACCCATATATATTCCCCCAGCTTAGTAATATACTGTATCCCATATACAGCCTCCCAGCTTAGTAATATACTGTATCCCATATACAGCCCCCCAGCTTAGTAATATACTGTATCCCATATACATCCCCCAGCTTAGTAATATACTGTATCCAATATACATCCCCCCAGCTTAGTAATATATGTATCCCATATACATCCCCCAGCTTAGTAATATACTGTATCCCATATACATCCCCCCAGCTTAGTAATATACTGTATCCCATATACAGCCCCCCAGCTTAGTAATATACTGTATCCCATATACATCCCCCAGCTTAGTAATATACTGTATCCCATATACAGCCCCCCAGCTTAGTAATATACTGTACCCCATATACATCCCCCAGCTTAGTAATATACTGTATCCCATATACATCCCCCCAGCTTATTAATATACTGTATCCCATATACAGCCCCCCAGCTTAGTAATATACTGTACCCCATATACATCCCCCAGCTTAGTAATATACTGTACCCCATATACAGCCCCAAAGCTTAGTAATATACTGTATCCCATATACATCCCCCCAGCTTAGTAATATACTGTATCCCATATACATCCCCCCAGCTTAGTAATATACTGTATCCCATATACATCTCCCAGCTTAGTAATATACTGTATCCCATATACATCCCCCAGCTTAGTAATATACTGTACCCCATATACATCCCCCCAGCTTATTAATATACTGTATCCCATATACATCCCCCCAGCTTAGTAATATACTGTATCCCATATACATCCCCCAGCTTAGTAATATACTGTATCCCATATACAGCCCCCCAGCTTAGTAATATACTGTATCCCATATACAGCCCCCCAGCTTAGTAATATACTGTACCCCATATACAGCCCCCCAGATTAGTAATATACTGTATCCCATATACAGCCCCCAGCTTAGTAATATACTGTACCCCATATACATCCCCCAGCTTAGTAATATACTGTATCCCATATACATCCCCCAGCTTAGTAATATACTGTACCCCATATACATCCCCCAGCTTAGTAATATACTGTATCCCATATACAGCCCCCCAGCTTAGTAATATACTGTACCCCATATACATCCCCCAGCTTAGTAATATACTGTACCCCATATACAGCCCCAAAGCTTAGTAATATACTGTATCCCATATACATCCCCCCAGCTTAGTAATATACTGTATCCCATATACATCCCCCCAGCTTAGTAATATACTGTATCCCATATACAGCCCCCCAGCTTAGTAATATACTGTATCCCATATACATCCCCCAGCTTAGTAATATACTGTACCCCATATACTTCCCCCAGCTTAGTAATATACTGTATCCCATATACAGCCCTCCCAGCTTAGTAATATACTGTATCCCATATACATCCCCCAGCTTAGTAATATAATGTACCCCATATACATCCCCCAGCTTAGTAATATACTGTATCCCATATACATCCCCCCAGCTTAGTAATATACTGTACCCCATATACATCCCCCAGCTTAGTAATATACTGTATCCCATATACATCCCCCCAGCTTAGTAATATACTGTATCCCATATACATCCCCCAGCTTAGTAATATACTGTACCCCATATACAGCCCTCCCAGCTTAGTAATATACTGTATCCCATATACATCCCCCAGCTTAGTAATATACTGAACCCCATATACAGCCCCCCAGCTTAGTAATATACTGTCACCCATATATATTCCCCCAGCTTAGTAATATACTGTATCCCATATACAGCCTCCCAGCTTAGTAATATACTGTATCCCATATACAGCCCCCCAGCTTAGTAATATACTGTATCCCATATACATCCCCCAGCTTAGTAATATACTGTATCCAATATACATCCCCCCAGCTTAGTAATATATGTATCCCATATACATCCCCCAGCTTAGTAATATACTGTATCCCATATACATCCCCCCAGCTTAGTAATATACTGTATCCCATATACAGCCCCCCAGCTTAGTAATATACTGTATCCCATATACATCCCCCAGCTTAGTAATATACTGTATCCCATATACAGCCCCCCAGCTTAGTAATATACTGTACCCCATATACATCCCCCAGCTTAGTAATATACTGTATCCCATATACATCCCCCCAGCTTATTAATATACTGTATCCCATATACAGCCCCCCAGCTTAGTAATATACTGTACCCCATATACATCCCCCAGCTTAGTAATATACTGTACCCCATATACAGCCCCAAAGCTTAGTAATATACTGTATCCCATATACATCCCCCCAGCTTAGTAATATACTGTATCCCATATACATCCCCCCAGCTTAGTAATATACTGTATCCCATATACATCTCCCAGCTTAGTAATATACTGTATCCCATATACATCCCCCAGCTTAGTAATATACTGTACCCCATATACATCCCCCCAGCTTATTAATATACTGTATCCCATATACATCCCCCCAGCTTAGTAATATACTGTATCCCATATACATCCCCCAGCTTAGTAATATACTGTATCCCATATACAGCCCCCCAGCTTAGTAATATACTGTATCCCATATACAGCCCCCCAGCTTAGTAATATACTGTACCCCATATACAGCCCCCCAGATTAGTAATATACTGTATCCCATATACAGCCCCCAGCTTAGTAATATACTGTACCCCATATACATCCCCCAGCTTAGTAATATACTGTATCCCATATACATCCCCCAGCTTAGTAATATACTGTACCCCATATACATCCCCCAGCTTAGTAATATACTGTATCCCATATACAGCCCTCCCAGCTTAGTAATATACTGTATCCCATATACATCCCCCAGCTTAGTAATATACTGTACCCCATATACATCCCCCAGCTTAGTAATATACTGTATCCCATATACATCCCCCCAGCTTAGTAATATACTGTATCCCACATACATCCCCCCAGCTTAGTAATATACTGTATCCCATATACATCCCCCCAGCTTAGTAATATACTGTATCCCATATACAGCCCCCCAGCTTAGTAATATACTGTATCCCATATACAGCCCCTCAGCTTAGTAATATACTGTATCCCATATACATCCCCCCAGCTTAGTAATATACTGTATCCCATATACAGCCCCCCAGCTTAGTAATATACTGTATCCCATATACAGCCCCCCAGCTTAGTAATATACTGTATCCCATATACAGCCCCCAGCTTAGTAATATACTGTATCCCATATACAGCTCCCCAGCTTAGTAATATACTGTATCACATATACAGCCCCCAGCTTAGTGATATATAATATATAGCACCCCCCCCCCAGTATAAAATAATTATGGCCCCATATAATATATATAGCATCCCCCAGTATAAAATAATTATAGCCCCAAATAAAATATAGCATCCCCTCCCCTTGTATAAAATAATTATGGCCCCAAATAATATTTATAGCATCCCCCCCCCCCTAGTATAAGATAATTATGGCCCCAAATAATACATATAGCACCCCCCCCCCTAGTATAAAATAATTATGGCCCCATATGATATCTATAGCGTCCCTTCCCCCAGTATTAAACGTTTTCTAGCCCTATATAGTACCCCCCTCCCAGTATAACATGAAACCTCCCCACATTTAATTAAAGTACATGAAAAATAATAAAATCATACTCACCTGCAGGCAGCTGCTCCCTCGGCGCGGCTCCGGTCTTCACGCGGCCTTCACTCCGGTCTTCCTGTGTGCCACGGCTCCGCACAGTGACACAGGCGCATGACGTCATGACGCCTGTGTCACTGCTTAGGACGGAGCGCGCAGCTGCCGGAAAGGCGCTGCGTCGCTCCGCATATAAATCGTGTCTGTGTCTTAAAGAGACAGGCGCGATTTATTTAGCTGGTGGGCAATTCGGGCGTTAATGGGCGCCCGAATCGCCCACTTTAGAGCGGCAAATTTCGCCGCCCTTTACAGGAACCCGCATTCTGCCGCCTGAGGCGAGATTTTCATCTCGCCTCATGGCAGATGCGGCCCTGTTCACATACTATTGTGAAAAACACCTGTCTGCTCTAATATCTTCTGATAAGTTAGCAGAACACATTGCAGATGTTTCCGTACATGAAGAACACCGTTCTGCACTCGTGTCTTCTGATAAGTTAGCAGATGTACAGAAACATCTGCAATGTGTTCTTCACTGTGTTCACTGTGTTTTTCACTGTGTTCTTCACTTGATTGATCCTTAATGATCATGTGTTCACTGTTCACTGTGTTCTTTGTGTTCGGACAAGTATACTCGCTCATCTATAAAACATAGCAAATAAGAAAATTATGCAAACGTGTTTTCTTCCCAGCTTTCCTACGTGGCACATAAAATTTAATCATTCCACCAGGAAGCACAATTTGTCCAATAACAAGCACTCAGATGTCTGTCAAATGCAAACAAAATTTAAAAGATATTGCTTGTGAAATACCTGGTCTCAAAGGGGTTCATCTTAAATATCTTACAGTCCAAAGGCAAGGGTAGGATGGTAGCCTGAGATGAGAGAAGAGAGCTAAGGTGGTGCAGCACTGTGAAGAGCATCAATGATGAGGTTGCTTAGCTAAGATTGAATTCGGAAATGAATGGGCAACCAGGACTGTGCAGTAGAATAAAAAGTATTATTGTGTACGGATATTGATAGAATTTTAAAAAAAAAATGGCATTAGTGGGATGAATGAAAGACCTGGAGTAATTAGTTATATAGATAGTTTTATTTTCTCATTGTTGACATGAGCTAGCTGTTCTACCTATGCAGTGGAAAAAGCCAGAAGCTGAATTTTCCATTTATCGTATACCAGTGGAGCCATGGTATTGCATTCCAGACCCCAAAAAAGTAAAGATGAGCTACATAGGCTACCTAGAAATGTTAATCCTGATCCCCCACAATATATTTATGATTTATCTGGAGGAGAACTCATGAATATGACAACTTCTCAACTCTTTCTTCATTTTAATGCTGGTTGTTTGGTGCAAATTATACCTGGAGATGCTCTATACAGTTTTTTTTCTTTTTTCAAATCAGGCCCTGCATCTCTTACTGATTGATTTACACTAAAATGTTTAGCTGGGTGGTTGCTTACAACAGAGTATTGCAACTCAGACAGATCCATAATTGTAATCTTTGATATATGTAGAAAGCCTTTACTGCTTTCAAACAAAGTTATATTTGTAAAATAAAAATTACTTAGTAGTAAGTGTTATTTTATAGTACAGTTTAACTATTGCATTGGTCATATCCCTATTTCTAAGCGTGTATATCAGGGGATTAATTAAGGGGACAAATACAGCATAAATAACAGAAAGAATTTTATCTTGGTTGTAGAAAAACCCAGATTGTGGCTTGATATAGGCTACAAATAATGTTCCATAGTAAATGATGACAACCATAATATGGGACGTGCACGTAGATGTGGCTTTCTTCTTCCCTTCACTAGAGTGGATATGTGTGATACTCAAAAGGATAAAGTAATATGAAATAGAGATAAAGACAAAACACATAATTCCTAGGAAGACGTCTGTAACAAGTGTAAACATTTCATTCAAAGTTGTGTCCGTGCAAGATAGTTTCAACAATGAAGGGATCTCACAGAAGAAATGGTTAATCTCTTTGTTAGTACAGAAAGAAAGACTGAATGTCACAGATGTATGAGCCGCAGAACTGAAAGCTCCTAATGTCCAAACAGTAATGACTGCCTGGAAACAAACTTTCCGAGTAATAATAAGAGTATAGTGCAGAGGTTTGCAGATTGCAGTATAGCGATCGAATGCCATGTAGGTGAGAAGCAGAAGTTCTGAAATCTCAATCCACGTAAATAGGTATAATTGTATAACACACTCATGAAATAAAATAGTATATGACTCTACAGCAAAGTTATACAGCATTTTAGGCACTGTGATGGAAATGCAGCAAATATCAAGGATTGAGAGATTAGTCAAAAAGAAGTACATTGGGGTTTGAAGAGTAGAAGACAAATATATAGTTACAATAATGGTGAGATTTCCTAGTAGTGAAAGAATATATGTAAAAGTAAAAATATAAAACAGAGGAGGGTCAGATTTTGAATTTGAATAAAGAAGTCCGCAAAGAATAAATTCTGCTGGATGCGATCTGTTTTTCTTCTCCATTTGGAGTTAATATAATTTAAGTAGATATTATTTATAGTTTAAAGCAATATTGTGTCACAGCTTTTAAAAACAATTTGATACATTTACAGGGTAATTGTAGACATCCCCATTCATCTTGCGTGCTACACTGTATGTTTATTATCAAAATGCACCTGCTGCTTAACTGTGAGTTTCTCATTACCCTGGATATTTATATATTTCAATGTAACAGTCAACAAGTAAATATGGCAGTGTTCAATATTACAAATGCTCAGCGTATCCTCTTGGGAATGTACCTGCAGAGATTTCATTTTAAAGAGCAATCAGTATACAATAATATACTTAAATAAATAATCATCATTGAAATATGTTGTGTTAGGCTAGTCCATGCTTTGGTGTAACTTTATTTAAATAAGGCTGACTATCTATGCAATAAAATACAGTATAGAGAGTGTCAAGTAAGTGTTGATACAATAATTATTTAATCTTACCGCTATTACACATCTGGAAAGATTTATTAATACACCAGTAGAGTGTTATTTGAAGCTTGGGACCGGGGCCAGGTAAGGCTCAACTTCCCCCAGTGGTTAATGCCTGATCGTGGCCAACACCGATCGCAGCTGTGAACTATTTAAATTCTACTTGCAAAGTTGCCAATGGTATTCATAGTAGATCAATTGCTGCTGGGGACTTTGCCCTTGCCGTTTACACAGTTAACAGCTAACACCAATCAAAGTTGCTGTTGGGGTCCGGGTTTGGATATCCATTCAGGTTAAATTCACTACACAGTCTTATTCTGCACCAGATAAATCATGTTGGTTGGTAAATGGTGGAGTAATTTAAAAGAAATCTACCATCAAAATCAACCATGGATAAACCAGGGACACTTACTGATAGACCCAGGCACCGGGACTGTGCTAATCTTCTTATATTTGTTATCCATTGTCTCCTTCATTCTAACAGCAACTTTTAAAATTATGCCAATGAACCAGAAGAGCTCTGAGGCAACAGCAGAAGCCGCATCAGCAAAAGATGTCCAACGTTGTATGGCTGCTATGCTAATGGTAAAGGAGGAATGTGCTAACTGTCACAACATTGTGTTAAAGTTAACATTGGCTGGTGACATGATTCAGGTCTTTACTGGAAAAATACCCTGGTTTTAGCTACTGTGTCTCTTTTGGGACATATTGATGTCACTGAGCATGAATCGGTTCTTTACCAAAAATTATTTTTAAAAGCTGTGTAAAACTAAAACCTACAATGTGGATTTTTTCCCTGAGAAATACATATATATTGAAATGGGATGACTCTTTGGCACATGGTACCTTGCTATAAAACACACCATAATTGCAATGTTTCCAGTGGTGAACATCTGTCTGGACATCTGCTGCTCTGCCAATAATAAGCTTAATGTTGGGAATATACAGTATACTAAAACAATGTAAGGAGCAGCACTAAATATCTGACTTCCCATATCTACTTCACAACAGAAATAATGTGAAAAGAGATTTATCAAAATTGTTGTAAAGTAAATCATTAAGGTAATAATTAGTAAATAATTATACAGCCCCATGTGTCTGATGCTGGATGATAAATCGGGCTTAGTTTGCTCCATCATAGTTGGCCTATGTTACTCCTGTAAACTGTGCCAAAATGTTGGCACAATTGCATACATTTTGTCACATTGGCTTCTCCTTGAAAAGTAAAGTCCCCAGTTTTGAGGCCACAACCCATTTGTTGTATTAGCCTAAAAACTGTGTAAATTTATAGAGTTGTTTGAAGAAATAACAAAAGAAATTGAATGCACAAAATTTGATGAATCTGTACAATTATGTTCTAGCAATGGCTGTCTGACGTCTCTTACTTTGCCACAGAAAATATGCTAAATTCAATATTTCCAGCAAATGTATCTAACATTGGTTATATAGACCTTTCAGGCCCCCCTGCAGGTCTTCTTCGGTTTGGCAGAGGCAGGTCCCATACACCGGCTGGTCAGCTGCTGCTGACATCAGAGTGCGTGCCGTCCGCCACACATAATATGATGACAGGGGCGGCTGGCGTCATAGAAACTCTTCAAAAAAAAAATGGAAGAACTCACGGCAGCAAATAAAAAGTCCTATGTTGAATACCTGGGAATAAATCAAAGATAAAAACATTGCATTAACCCCTCCCAGACGCAGCCATCTTGTATGTTGAGGCTTATTTTTGTAATCTGACGGTTAAAGCTCCTGAACACTTTAACTTACCAAATTGACTTTGAAAACCGTAAGAATTCCGGTACAAATGTGTTAATAAATTCATCCCACTGTACTTTATTTTAGTGGTAAATTTTGGTTAATATTAGAGATGAGCGAACATGCTCGTCCGAGCTTGATGCTCGTTCGAGTATTAAGGTACTCGAGACGGCTCGTTGCTCGGACGAGTATTTCCCCTGCTCGAGATCGAGCATTTAATTAAAAAAACACAGTGAAGAACAATGAAGAATAGAATAAAAACAGTGAACACAGTGAACACAGGATCATTTAAGTGAAAAACACAGTGAAGAACACAGTGAAGAATAGATTACAGATGTTCGGCACATCTGCTTACTTGTCGGAAGATACGCGCGGAACGGTGCGAACAAAATAGTATGTGAAGAACAATATATATGTGTGAAGAACACATTGAAGAACACGGTGAGCAGGACAGAGACAACGGGGAGCAGCACAGAGACACCGGGGAGCAGCACAGAGACACCGGGGAGCAGCACGGAGACATCGGGCAGCGGCAGCACAGAGACATGGGGCAGCGGCAGCACGGAGACATGGGGCACGGAGACATGGGGCACGGAGACATGGGGCACGGAGACATGGGCACGGAGAGCAGCGGGGCACGGAGACATGGGGCACGGAGACAGCGGGGCACGGAGAGCAGCGGGGCACGGAGACATGGGGCACGGAGACATGGGCACGGAGAGCAGCGGGGCACGGAGACATGGGGCACGGAGACATGGGCACGGAGAGCAGCGGGGCACGGAGACATGGGGCACGGAGACATGGGCACGGAGAGCAGCGGGGCACGGAGAGCAGCGGGGCACGGAGACATGGGGCACGGAGACATGGGGCACGGAGACATGGGCACGGAGAGCAGCGGGGCACGGAGACATGGGGCACGGAGACATGGGCACGGAGAGCAGCGGGGCACGGAGAGCAGCGGGGCACGGAGAGCAGCGGGGCACGGAGAGCAGCGGGGCACGGAGACATGGGGCACGGAGACATGGGGCACGGAGACATGGGCACGGAGAGCAGCGGGGCACGGAGAGCAGCGGGGCACGGAGAGCAGCGGGGCACGGAGAGCAGCGGGGCACGGAGAGCAGCGGGGCACGGAGAGCAGCGGGGCACGGGACAGCGTATCTCCCGACAAGTAAGCAGATGTGCAGAACATCTGTAATCTATTCTTCACTGTGTTTTTCACTTAAATGATCTTGTGTTCACTGTTTTTATTCTATTCCTCACTGTTCTTCACATCTGTTAACTTGTCGGGAGATAATATACGCGCGGAACAGTGAAGAATAGATTGCAGATGTTTGCATACATCTGCTAACTTATCAGAAGACATTCTTTTTCAATTAATTAACACATTTTATTCCCGAACCATGGTCCCTTTGAAAAATGCTCGAGTCTCCCATTGACTTCAATGGGGCTCGTTATTCGAGACGAGCACTCGAGCATCTGGAAAAGTTCGTCTCGAATAACGAGCACTCGAGCATTTTAGTGCTCGCTCATCTCTAGTTAATATGTTTTGCATTCTTTTATGAATAAAAAACAACATTCAACAATTTAGAAAATTCTAAATGTTTTCTAGATCATTTTTGTTTTTATTGAGTTTTGAAATAAATAATAATAGGAAACCCTATTAATCACCCCATATTAAAAACTGCATCACTCAACTTATTAAAAAAAGCTTTTACAAAGCTTGCAACCATTTGAGAACTTCATAGTAACTGAAATAAAATTTACACATTCGCAAAAGATAAAAGAGAACACCCATCTTAGAGTACATTATGCAATTTCTCCCAAAGAACGGATTCACCCCACATGCGGTGTGCAAAAGCAAATGAACGCCATGCATCAGACAGTTTTCCCTACAGGATTTATTGTTTTTTCAGTTTTTTTTCAATGGCCCTTTTATGTGAGTTCTAAAACAATTTTTTTGGCATTCACCATTTAGCCTAAGTTACATGTTATCTTAATTCTACCAAATTTAGGTATTTTTTTCTAATGTTTTACTTAACTTACAGAATAAAACCTACAGTGGGAAAATCTATCTATAGTTTTTTCTTTGCCATTCTCCAAGAGGTGTAGCACTTTTATTTTTTATCCATGCAGCTGGTTGAGGGCTTGACTTTTGCAGAGCGATCATTCTTGAATACATACTTTTTAATCACTTTTCATTGTGTTTCTTGTGGGACAAGTAAAAATCTAAAATTTGTGTGAGTTTTATAACAAATTTTTTTGCACAGCGCTCATTGTGCAGATTCAGTAATAATTTACTTTTATTGTAAGGGTCGACATGGTGATACTAAAAATGTGGAGTTTGTTGATGATTTTCCCTTTTTTTTCTTTATATGTAACTTTTATATATAAAAAAATACAAATTATTCATTTTCTCATTTTCTTTATTTAAAAAAAAAAATGATTGACTTTTTTTTATTATCTCTTTTGCTATTTCCACTGTGGGACCAAAACTGCACCCCCTCAAACTATTAAAAACTGCTTCTAGGAAGCTTATTAACCCTTTGAGAGCTCCATAGAAATTCTAACAAAATATAGGTGAAATTAAGAATGGTCTAATTTTGTCAATAATACAGTCATTTAGCTCTGAAGTTTACAAATTACAAAGTCACAAGTAGATGTTATTTGTATTACAGGCACAGAGTGGGGTGCAGAAGGATTTTGTAATAGTTTTCCGGTGTTCTGTCACATTTGCAGATTGCCCGATAACAGATCAGAGAAAACCCCCAGACATTTTAACCGTATAATAGCTAAAAACAATTTAGGCCTCATTCGCACGCTCGTGTGCTTTGAAGGACTGGATCCCAGAGGTAGCACATGCCTGGGTGGAGAATGCAGTGGGAGTGAGCCCTCCTCACCCCTCCTCCATTGAAAGCTGAGCAAATCAGGTAAAACATAGGACATGTATGGCTCAGAAAGCGTGTGGGGAGACACTGTGGGGCACATTTACTAAGGGTCCAAACACGGCACTTTTGTGTCGCAAGAGCAAGCACTCACATACACCGGTAAGAAGATGGTGAACTCCGGCGGACCTCGGCGCAGAAGCGACACATGAAGGAACTCAGGTGCACGATCTTAGTGAATCGCGCCGGGCCCAAATCCTCGTCGGACAATGCAATGCGGGATCACGGTGATTGCAATCGCCAGAAAATAATTTCTCAATCCACTCAATTAATCCCCATCCTCCAGTACCTCACCCGGTTCTCTCTCTTTCTCTGAGCCAGTTACAGAGGTAGAAGTTTCCAGACTACTTTCCTCTGCTTGCCCCACTACCTACATCAGTGACCCAATCCACTCACATCTTGTGCAGTCTCTATCTCCAGATGTCACTTCTCATCTCACTAAAATTTTCAACCTGTATCTCTCTTCTGGTGTTGTTTCCTCTTTTTCCAAACATGCCTATTACTAAAAAACCTCCCTGCAATTAACTACTGAGCAGTTTTTAATATATTATGCACTCCATATTATGCACTCCACTGAAACTGCCATCTCCAATGATCTCTTGATACAGACAGTCAATAGATGGAATAACTAAACTCTTCCAGTTTCTAGTTATCAGCAGTTTAGCTCAGGTTAGGATCTTGCAAGTAATAATTCTCCTTTGTATATTAACAGGTTATCAGGTCAAAGTATAGAAGAGTAATAGTCATAGGGGCACATTTACTAACGGCTTTGCACCAGTTTTCAGTCAGACTTTGCACGGTCTTTCTAGTGAAAACTGTTTGCATAGGTATTTAAGAAGTGTCTGCACCACAAATGTGTCGCACACAACTGTTTTGTGGTGCAGCTGCACTACGCACTATGTGACACACATTAGGGTGATTAGGATTTAACATGCAAAGTCTGTTGCACGCCCTATGTTAAAGGTGCACCACAAAAAAATGGTGATCTCTGGCAGCCCAGTGCAGGTAAGCACCAGATTCATGATATCTGCTCAGATGAGGGCATTCCCACAGAATATGTGGTAGAGAACCCACTAAAACCGCATCATCTTCAACACTCTTTCGGCGACTACAAAAAAAATTTCTGCAGGACTTCTGGGGTCTGGTACCCTCCATAGGAAAGTCTTGGTAGCTGTCTTGATCTGTGTGCTACACTTTAAGGCATTAAGTGGTGAGTGTTAGTGCCCTAAGCCAGTTTGTTACAGGTATCACACTATTTAGATCTCTCACTGTTGGTATGGATGACAGTTGTGGAAAGTGGATGTTTGAGAGATGGCTAAATAAAATGGATGCAGCCTTTGTGTCGGTTTAATGATAAGGCACTGAATCATATGTAACACTGCTTCCAAAGGTTTTTCTTTTCAATCATGTTTATTTTTATTTGATTTATAACACAAACAAATGATTATGCATTACATTTTAGTCAGTGGAGTATACTATATAAAGACATATACGTGTAGGGCAGAGTATGGTCCTAATCTTTCAACAGTCCTGAAGTACAACATTCCAGAGGAAATTCTGCATCATAGAACATCAGATGTATGAAATGTTATGACAAAAAACAACCACCCCAGGGTCAGCTCCCAAGGGTAGGACCCATTAACCCTAAAGTATAACAATCTATTTAATAACTCTCCCTCCCCCCCACATGCCCGCTTAGGGAGCTAGAGAAAGTTGGTATTGCAGTCTCACCCTAAGTTGTAGTTGTCCTGTTGTGTACATTGTTCACCCTATCTATGTATTCCCTTACAGACGGAGGCATTGGCTTTATCCAATGTGCAGAAATTAACTTTCTAACTTGACACCAGGAATCGTTGAATCCCTATTGTGTTGAATGCTGATAAGTTATCTATATCCAGAACCCCTAAGAAGCATGAGAGTTGTGCTGCTGTTATTGTGACTGAGAACACTACCTGGGAGTTCCAGCACTTCCTTCCAAAGGCCTTTGAGTTCCCCACATTCCCAGATCATGTGCAAAGTACCTGCTGCTTCAAGCCCATATCTAGGACAGTTTGAGTCTCCACGGACCCCTATTTGATATGTTCTTTGTAACATGAGAAGATGAGACATCCTGTAGTACTCACTGGGAGACAGAGTAAGTACGGTTTTTCATTTGAAATAGGTCTCATGTCCCTTTCCCATTTAGCTCGGTATTTCATTGGTACATTAAGGTTTCGCAACAAGACAGTTTTTTTGGGGCATTTCTGATGTCCATAAAATAGTTTTTACCTTAGTCCAGATTTTTCCCATAAGTACCAATGTGGGCTGTCTGCTGATTGGTCCAAATGAATTTTTTTTTTCACGGTCAGTAAGAGTAAGTATAATGTCTTCTGCGTAAAGAGAAATTACATGGATTCTGTCTCCAATAAAAATGAAGGTTACACTTTGGAACTGGTCTTCACTCATTTAATTTAAGATATTTAAGATAGAATATTAATTTATATGATAGATAATGAGTTTGATATAAAATGCTTCTATTTAATAAATTGAAATCTCCTTTTAATGGATTCCTTTACTTCTTTATTTCTCAAGCAATAAATTATAGGATTAAGTATGGGAGTTACTATTGTGTAAAAGACTCCCACCACACGGTTAAAAGTGAAACAAA
The DNA here is from genome assembly GCF_040894005.1 of Engystomops pustulosus. Taxonomy (NCBI): domain Eukaryota; kingdom Metazoa; phylum Chordata; class Amphibia; order Anura; family Leptodactylidae; genus Engystomops; species Engystomops pustulosus. The sequence goes on from NC_092411.1 coordinate 87,419,356, forward strand.
AGCTCACTTTTGGTCTCACATACATAAATATAACAGTCCCATAATAAATAGACACAACAATCAAATGAGTGCAGCATGTGGAAAATGCTTTGCTCCTGCCTTGGTGAGTAGGTATTGTGATAACTGTTATGATTATATGAAAATATGACAGTAAAGTGACCAAGAGTGAGGTAAGTATCACCAAAGAAGCACAGGAAAAATCCAGTATGTCAATCAGAAATGTATCTGAACAGGCAAGTTGAAGAAGAGGAGGTGAGTCACAAAAGAAATGGTTTATTACATTACTTCTGCAAAATGGAAGCTGAGAGATTAAAATTATATGTGGAAATGTAGTTATAAACCCCCCAACAATGGAGCCTACAGTGAGCCTATGACATCTGTAAATAGTCATGAGGGTTGTGTAATGCAGTGGATGACAAATGGCGAGATAGCGGTCATATGCCATGACACCAAATAGAAAACACTCTGTAGAACTCAGGAAGAAGAAAAAAACAGTTGACTTATACAACCAGAAAAAGAAATAAATCTTCCATGTGCCGTAATTGTGCCTAAAACTTTGGGGACTATTACAGACACATAAAAAACCTCTAGAAAAGAGAGATTGCGAATATAAAAGTACATTGGTGTGTAAAGACATCTCTCTGTACTGGTAATTATTATGATCACAAAATTGCTCAAAAGAGTTAATAAAAAAGTTATAAATAATAACAAAAAGCAGAAGTATTGCAAAACAGGCATCCCTGGAAACCCAACTAAAATGAATTCTTTAAATGCACTTTGATTGTTAAAAATCATTTTATAATCTGTGTAAGGCAAAATATTATCTATAAATATATAGAGAGACAATTGTGCACATTGGAAAATATATTTCTACATCATACTCAGAATACAATTTTTATGATTACAGTATAAAAATAAATTGGCCGTGATTTACCAATACTGATGCTTCACTAATGTGCAGAGTGTGGTCTTCAATAATCTGGTGCATCCTGCAATCCGAATTGCTATCGGAACGTCCCTATATGTGCAGGATTTTGTGGTGGACACTTAATAAATACATGCGCAAGCAGCTTACATGTTCTTTCTAGAACAGAGTCAGACAGACACTGGCGCAGCCAGTTTAAAAGATCTGTTATGTTTTATTTATTTAACCTGGAAATAATCCATTAACAAGAGGGAATGATTCGGTCTACTTGTATGGTCCACTCACATGGCAAATTTGTCCAAATAATAAAGTCAGGATCGGTTTTGCTTAAATTGAGGCAAATGCTGCATATAAAACCCATTTAGATATTTGGAACTGAGTTTTAGTTGCGATTTGAAATTTATGCTGGCATTTTTTTGCAGGTATAAACTGTTTAAATGCCACCAGCAAAACCCTTGGCAGCATTTAAATCAAATTACAAATACACTAAAAGTGGATAATGCACTACCACATCCCAGCAAATCCTTACAAATTTATTATAAAAAAACATAAAAAGTTTACAATATACATGTAGCCAATCTGAGCCACATAAATATCTAAACCATTTAAAATAGAACTGATAAAATATTAAAAATAGAACACATTGGTTAGACAACCACTTGAATAATATGTGGAGATTATATCCATTTCACACAAAAAAAATTGTCCTCCATTCAAGTTTTACGATAAGGTCAAATGTGTTATACTTAATGGGGTAATGTCTGTTCTCAATCCACAACAGCAGCAATATATGAAGATACCCCTTTTTTATTTAGCCAGAGGGATTATCAAACAAGCACCATATGTTGTTATAAGTTTAAATTGTATTTAGATGTCTTTCCACTCTTTAATAAATGCCCCTTTTTTTGGCATTCATATATGAGTACCACGTGGTAAGTGTGTGCTGGTACTAACATGCCAACAGTGCTGCGCCATTTTGGGAATGATTGTTGCTTTACATGATGTCATTGTAAGTGCCAACTAGCGAGTGTCACATTAATTTAAAGGAAGCCTGTCACCACATTTGCACATATATCATATTTTCTGGACTATAAGATACACTTTTTTTCCCCAGAAAATGGGGAAAAAACAGTGGTGGTGCGTCTTATAGTCCGGATGTAGCCTATGCAGGAGGTAATGGAGGGCACCCGGCTGCACTCTGCCAGCTGATGCTGGCAGTAAGCAAAGCACTTCACGAGCTCTTCTCCTCCTCTCAGCCCTCCACTGCTGGAGGGTATGGAGGACGGCATCAGAGGGGGGTTGTACTGCTCGGCCATCCCCTCCCACATACTACTTCCCATGCCTTATGCCTCCTTACTGGTCAAAGTTCATGTCATGTGACCAGAGTGACATAATCTCAGGTACTTTAGCCTCTTAATGGCAAACTGTACCCCATGCATGTATCTGACCACATGAAGTCACAGCAGCCTCCATGGACTTCTACTCCTATCCCTCCTTCATGGAGGCTGCTGTCATTTCATGTAATCACATGTACAGTTTGCTAGGCTGAAAGTCCTGTGATGATGTCACTGATCATATATTATGAATTTAGCATGATATTTTCCATCTGTACATGGGAACTGAGCTTTAGATGTCTGTAGTTGAGTATTAGCAAACGGTCCCCAAGTACAAGGAGGTAGAGCAGTGATTTGAAGAGACACAGAGCTGTCAGTCAGAATAATGGGGCATGGTTCAATGCCAGCCCGAGAGAAAGAAGAGTCACAAACACCAGATATGAGTCACAAAAGGTCTGTTATTAAGGTACAGGGCCTCACTGGCAGCTAATTTTAGGTGATATGAGAAGGACTTGAAACCATTTATCAGTAGGCATTGTTACTGGTGGTCAAAATCTGGTGACAGGTCCTCTTTAAATGCCACTGCCAGCCTTGTCTGTGGCATTTACACAGATGTGGGTATTAGTGGCACATGGGGTGAGCAAGACCATACGTACACCCAAACTTCTGACTGATGTCTGGTTTCAGGTTTTGGGTACCCGAACATGCCATGTGTGATACAGACCCAACAGTGGGTTCAGGTCCGCTCACCACTACTAACAAACAAGTTTGAGGTGTCAATATTCTTTTAAGATCTTAAAGCATTTTCACTCAGATATCCCAGATTTCTTATTGAATGCATGTGAAATACTCAATGGTACTATAAATTTACGGTACCATTAAATGTATTACTGTGAGTTAACTGTATCATTTATAAATTATTATTATCATTAGTACCGTATTTTCCGGGCCATTAGGCGCACCGGAATATAAGGCGCATTAGTCCGATGCGCCTTATATATGTAATAATTCCATATATAAGGCGCATCGGACTATAAGGCGCGGGGTCCGGGGGCGTGGCGGAGGTCCGGGGGCGGAGCGGAGACCCGACGGGACGCGACGCGGAGAAGAGACGCGGCGACGCGGGGAAGGTGAGTGGGGAAGGTGAGGGGGAGGTGGAGGATGGCAGCGGACCATACTTACATAGGTCCCCGCTACCGGTGACAGCAGATCTCCAGCGGGAACTGCAGACCACGCGGCAGAAGTTGTTCGTGCCGCGTGGTCTGCAGTTCCCGCTGGAGATCTGCTGTCTCCGGTCTCCGGTAGCGGGGACCTATGTAAGTATGGTCCGCTGCCCAGCGCCATACATAGGGCGCACCGGACTATAAGGCGCACTTTGGATTTCCAAGGAAATCCAAGACTTTTAAGTGCGCCTTATAGTCCGGAAAATACGGTATTGTTATTAATTAAAATTATTATTATTTTTGTGTTTACATTAAATGTATGACAATGTCATTGTGTTAAATAGATAACAAAGTAAAAACATTTTAAAATCACATAAACATTATCAATTTTTTAAGAACACTAAACTAAAATTGGCACCACATAATATTACATCATTTATATAATAAAATAAGATTTTAGAAAAATCATAATAGCTTGTTAGCTTTACTTAACTTTAAATTTTATTTAGCTTTGTATGTTTTTAATGAAATACCTTAAGTGAAAGTTGTTGGTTTCCAACCACTTTACTTCAACCACTTTTCAGAAGTTTATGCAAATGGTAAATTCTTTGCATTTCCCTATATTCTCCTTCTCTATATCCTTCTAAGAGATGCTCTGTTGTTGTGGACTGTAAGTTACTTGATAACCTTATATTTATGTACAGTGAACCTAATCATGAACATTTCAGTCATCCTCTGAGAACAATTAAGGTCCTTTGTTAAAAAAAATAATTTAAAAGAATTGTAACATATTCTCAAGAGCAAGCATTTATTTTTACTGACTGACTTTGTATACTCTATCAGTAATACTGTTTCTTAAATTTAACTATATTAGTAATATATATTAGTAACTCTCTCTTCCTGATCTTATTGGAATGCAATTGGAATTCTTAAAAGCTGCAACTGCTTCCATGCATGTCTCATTCAACTCAAAACATATCTGTCAGGCTGCAGGTGTAGTGGACCCACTGGACCACCGCGGATGATGATGTAAGCCAACACCTGGGACCGGAGTCTAAGTGGCACCCGGTTTTCAACAGAGCCTGCCTCAAAGCGGGTTGTACTTGCTGTGGCGTGGTACCACCAGGTCTTCCGCAGGTGTGACTTTGTGAGCCCACAACCCGCGCTAAGGGTGGCGGGAGCACCCATGAAAGTACTCCCCCCCCCTTCAGCCTCCCCATCTTCTTGGGCCTGAGAAACCTCTGCAGAAGGCCATGGTTCAGGATATTTGACAATTTCAAGTTGACAATTTTAATTCTTGTAATGCAGATTTTAACAATATCAAATTTTTAATTCTGTTAATGCACTATGATCCTGGAAACTGCAAACTATACTTAAACTCACACTGTTGGAATAAATTATGTTGGAACAGCAATCGATCCTGAAGATACATTCTTTACCTGAGTGTACCATATTGTGTCCTTGTTGTTGTTGCAAATATCAAATTCCAAATGAAAGGGACATAGATAATGCAGTGTAATGCTGTGTAGTTCACTCTAATTAAAAGGAAGCCGACCCCCGTATAATTTAATTCTATAAACAATTGCACCCAGTCAGATAATGCTGTGCGATTCAAACTAACTTAAAGGTAAGCGTAATTGGGGGCTCCCAAGACCCACGTCCCGGGTCGCGGGTTCATGCTCCAGCGGCTCCAGCGGCTCCACAGCTTCACTTACCTGTCCCTGTTCCTGCCCCGGCGGTTGTACACGTGCGTCCCCTTCTCCTTGGTGCACGTGTGCTGGAACCCAAAGAGTTGAAGGCCCAGCGCACCGTTGATTGGTGCTGGCCATTCACAGAATCCCTTATAACCCAGCCTCTCCCTGCACACCCGCCGGATCTTTGTGCCTTGTGCCTTTGAGAAAGCAAACTTCGTGGATGCTGCCCTCTCTCAGTACTGTCTTCCTGTGGTCCATCTTGAGAAACCACTAGTCAGTCAGTGGGCAAATTCTCCACGACCCAATACAGTACCGCACTGAACCCCTATGCCTACAAGTGGGGGTCTTGCGCAAGGATAGACTTTTTCTTTTACGTGCTAAACTCATGCATTTCTTCAGTTTTTCTGGGTCTTCCATGGTTGTAGCGCCATACACTGGTAATCGGCTGGCAGACTGGTGAAGTTCTCTGCTGAAGACTGAAATGCCAGTCACGTTGTCTGGAACTACCTTGTCCCATTTCTACCATGTTGTTTCCAAAGTCCTCCGAGCCTCTGGTGGATCTACCTGCTCCATATATGGACATATATAGACAGCGGGTGTACCCACTGTCTGTGCCCGAAACCGCAGTGATGTCAGCATACGTGAAAGAGAAATCTGCAGAGGGGGTTCAAACTTAACAAAACAAGAAAAAGGTGGGATGCTAGACAGAAATATAACAAAAATGTTTATTGGATAAGTAACAATTTTAAACACAATCAAGACGGGACAACAATAAATATAAAAACACTTAAAAGTACACCAGAGGGGTGTACAAAGCTGCCAAGGGCCAAGTTGCCCTAAAAACCCCTACTATAGTCTGCCAAGAGTAGAACTACCATAACCATAAGGACCAGAATATGAATAACCAAATAGAGCTAAAGTGCAAAAAATGATGCATGAAAAGTGCAATTGAACAATGTAACAAAGCTCTGATGCATTGATCCCTACATGCTCAACATATACAATACCATGTTGTCGTAGAATGAGACAATAAAGCAAGGCAGGCAGGTATAGGCAGAGAGAGAGGGATGGGGTAGGCAGACCCCACCCTATTAGGTGACTTCCTCAGGGGTAAGTGAAGGATTGTATAGCTTTTGGGGTGCGTTGGCTTACATACATTTGTATACCTTGGTAGTGCCTGTCCTACACAATTTCGGTTTAGGGGTTGATACGTAAGTCATTTTCTTCTGCCGGTGTCGGGTTCTTCTTTGTGGCCAAAATGGATGGGTCACTTCGCTCATGCATAGACTATCAAGGCCTAAACAAGATCACCATGAAGAACCGCTATCCGTTGCCTTTGATCGCTTACGTGGAGTCAAGGTCTTCACCAAACTAGACCTATGTGGGGTGTATAACCTCATCCGCATCCACAAAGGTGATGAATGGAAGACCGCCTTTGGTAATTGTGATGGGCACTTTGAGTACTTGTGTCTCCCATTTTGGCACTGACCAAGAAGAACGTCAATACTAACCTTCTCTAGACTGAAGTCAGCCTTTGCCTCGGCCCCAGTGCTCACATGGCCTGATAAAGATAAGCCATTCAAGCTGGAAGTTGACACCTCCTCAGTAGGGGCTACATGGATGATGACGTTAGCCGACACCTGGGACTGGAATCTAAGTGGTACCTGGTTTTCACTAGAGCCCGCCACAAAGCAGGTTGGACTTGTTGAGGCGTGCTACTACCAGGTCATTCCACAGGTGTGACTTTGTCCTTGGTGGTGGCCAAGGCAAAGTACAGAATCATCAGGCAAACTCGTGGACCGGAACAGCCAGGAGGTCAAGAAAGGCAGCACAGGATCGGAGTCGGGGGATGTAGCGGATGGTTAGGACAGGCAGAACAGGATCAGAGTCAATAATGGAACGGGGGTCACAATGGGAATTCAGAAATAAAGTAAATCACATGAAATAGCTTTTTCGGAGGCACTACGAACAAAGATCTGGCAGAGTGTATATAGAGAGGCAGGTTTAAATAGAAATCTGGGTAATGACCAGCGACAATTAATGGTGCACTGGCCCTTTAAGTTTTCTGAAGCTGGCACGTGCATGCAGTAGGAGAAGAAGACGCACATGCATGGCCCACGGACCGGAATCAGGAGCGGGGAAAGGTGAGCAGCACAGGTGCCATGCCAGCAAGTACGGAGGGGCACTGGTGAGCCTGCAACCAGCGATATGGGTCGGGGGGACACCCGTGACAGTACCCTCCCCCTTTGGCCTCCCACTCTTTTTGGGCTGGAGAAATCCCTGCAGGAGATCATGGTCCAGGATATTGTCTACAAGCTCCCATGATCTCTGGGAGGAAGGCGGAGTTTATTCCACACAGTGTTTATGCACTTTATCACCTCGAAAGGTCCCAGAAAACATGGTCCAAACTTGTAGCTAGGGATTTTCAGCTGAACGTATCTGGAAGATAGCCACACCTTGTCACCCGTGGAGAAGACTGGAGGAAACATGCGCTTGGGTCTTGGTGCGGGCAGACACCTGAAGTAGAAACTGACGAATCTGATCCCAGATTGATTTGAGGTCCTGCACCAACTCTTCTACCACAGGAACATCTGAGGGAATTGACAGAGGAAGAGGTGGGTAAGGACGCCAGCAGACTCAGAGTCTACGGAGCTATAGGAGAACTCTGCCCATGGCAAAAGAGTGGACGAGTCATACTTACAGGCAGAGACAAAATGACAAAAGTAACAGCCCAGAGTTGTAATAATCCTGTCTACTTGTCCATTTGACTGTGGATGGTAAGCAGAAGAGAAGTCCAAATTCACCTGAAGCTGATTACATAGAGATCGTCAACAGGGGGAGACAAACTTGACCCTTGGTTAGAAACAATGTGCAGCGGGACTCCATGTAGCTGAAAGATATGATGAAGAACAGTTTGGCAAGGCGAGGAGCTGATGGCAGACCTGGTAGTGGAATGAAATGTGACATTTTAAAGAACTGGTCAGTTACCACCCAGATGACAGTATTCCAAGAGGAAGATGGAAAGTCCATGGGCAGCTGGTTATCGGCAACGGCAACAGGTAACCAGGCTAACTTGTCAGGATCCATCTGTAGGCCTTTATCGGAGATTATAATTCAGAGAAATGGAAGGCTCTTCTGATGGAACTGGACTTCTCCAGGTTGGCATAGAGACTATTTGCCCTTAGATGCCTAAGAATTTGTCATACGTGGACTTGATGAGATTGTCAGACGATAACACCAAAATTTACTCTAAGTAGACTATGACACAGGTGTATAGCAAGTCTCTGAAAATATCACTAAAAAATTCATGAAACACTTCAGGCACACTGCACAGTCCAAAGGGCAAGGCAAGATATTCGAGGTGTCCGTCTCAAGTGTTAAAGGCAATCTTCTACTTGTTGCCCTCATGTATGCGGATAAGATTGTATGCTCCTCGAAGGACCAATTTAGAGAAAACCTTGGCACCACAGAGGTGGTCAAAGAGTTCCGTGATCAGGGGTAATAGATATCTATTCTTGACTGTCACTTTATTGAGCCCCCGATAGACAATGCAGGGATGGAGAGATCATTCTTTCTTGGCCACAAATAAGAAAACGGCAACGGGAGGAGAAAAGGATTTGCAGATGAACCCCTTCTGCAGGTTCTCATTGATATAGGCTGACATGGTCGCATTTTCAGGCATGCACAGCGGGTAAACTCGTCCTCGTGGAGGTGATGTGCAGGGCAGCAGCTCTATAGGACATTCGTTTGGACGATGCCATGGTAGAGTCGCCACGGCATCGTGCATATCGATAGAAGTGGGTTTTGAAAAACCGAAGCCAAGCGAGGCAGGCGTTGGGTCCTGACTGGCATTTGATTAAGGCATTGCTCCTTGAGGCGCTCAGAGCACCAGATATCTATCTGAGTAGCCAAGGAGATAACTCAGAGAAAATGGCAGGTACCGAGCAGACAAGGCGTCTTTGATCGGTCCGGAAAGTCTTTTTTTAAAAGTGGCAAATAAGGCTGCCCCATTCCAGTCCAACTCAGAGGCTAAGGTATAGAGTTGAACCACGCAGTCTGGGTTCTGCAGAAGATAATGCAGCTGCAGTACTGGAGGGTATTGCAGGAACCAGATGCTGTTGCTGCCGCCAGGACGACAATAGCTGCTGTAGCATGGTGGAGACTTGACCGTGTTGCTGACCTTGCACGGCAACTTGCTGGGTCTGCTGAGCCACGATGGTGGTACGATCTGCCATATCGGGTAACGGGACTTCAGCAGGATCCATGGCCGGATATTTCTGTCAGGATTCAGAGGTAGTGGATCCTCAGACTACCGCGAACGATGACGTAAGGAAACACCTGGAACCCGAGTCAAAGTGGTACTCACCAGAGCCCACCGCAAAGCAGGTTGGACGTGTTTCAGTGTAGTAGCAGGTTTAAATAGAATTCTGGGAAATGGCCATCTCCATCTAACGGTCCGCTGGCCCTTAACATTTTTTAAAGCCAGGGTGCACACTCTAGGAGAGGTGGATGCGCATGCATGGCTCACGGACTGGAATCAGAAGCGGGTTAGCAGCATGGGTGCCGTGCCAGCAAGTACGGAGGGGCACGGGTAAGCCTCGATATAGGTCGTGGGAGCACTCGTGACAGTGGGTTCTTCCTTTGACTTTCTCCTCTGCAGAGAGGAATTACTTCACAGGAAACCAAGAGCTATTGGCCATAAAACTTGCTTTAGAAGAGTGGTACTATCTTCTGGAGGGTGCTCATTTTCCAGTCTTCATATACACAGATCATAAAAGCCTCCAGACCTGTTCAATGGCTCAATCTGTGACAAGCTCGCTGGTCACTCTTCTTTTACCATTTCAATTTCCAACTTCAATTCCATCTGGCAGAAAAGAAAGTCAAAGCTGATGCCCTCTCTCGTGCCTCAGATATTATTGAAGAAGAACCGGCTCCTAGGCATATCATTCCTCCTGAGCGACTGCTTGTGGCCCTTTCAGTGGACCTTCAGCAGCTACTTCCTGGCAAGACCTACATCCGATCTGACTTAGGGACATTGCTCACGTGTGGTTGGGCACCATGGGGTGCAGCGTTCTGTCACCCATCATTTCCTGTTTCTATTGGTGGCCTGATCTGGTCAAAGATTTTTGTGGGTTCCTGTACTTCCTGTGCCCAAAATAATCCATCACGTCTCAAACCTGCTGGTCTTCTTTAGCCGTTGCCAATACGCAGCTCTCCATAGACTCCACAGTTTAGTGGCCAAGTGGAAATAGTTAAGCAGACTCTGTGCTGCTATCTCTGGCATTTTACCTCTCCCCCTCAGGATGACTGGTCCATTCTGTTGTCGTGGGCAGAGTTTTCTTATAACTCCCTGGATTCAGCATCTGTCGGCTTTGCTCATTCTTCATCATTTGTGGACAGCACCCATGCCCTCCTCTTTCTCTGCCTGTGTCCTCCGATGTTCCTACCATGGAAGAGTTGGTTGGGGATTTGAAGTCTATTTGGAAGCGGACACGTCTTTCTTTACTACAGGCTTCTGCTCAAACCAAGACCCAGGGCAACAAGAAATGCTGGCCTCCTACCATGTTCTTTCCAGGTATATCCGGCTAACGATCCCTGGCTACAAACTTGGTCCACATTTACTGGGTCCTGCTGAGCTGCATCAATCCTGTGGCCTAAAAGCCGCATCTTCCTCCCATCATGCGCATCTTGAACTTCCATGTGTCTCTCCTCAAGCCAGTCATCCTGAACTGCTTTCCGGGCAAGTCCCTCCTCTAGCTCCTGAAGCTGACTCCACCGACATCTTTGAGATAAAATAGGTTCTGGACATGGAGACGGTGACTGAAAGAGGTTCAGTCCTAAGGATAGTTCTTGGGAGGGTGAGGATAACATCCTGGACTGTGGTCTCCTCTGGAAATTCCTCCAGACCAAGAAGATGGGGATGGCGAAGGGTGGGTACTGTCGCGGGTGCTCCCACATCCCGGGCTCACCCGTGTCCCTCTTTGTCATCCTGCGGCTCCGTAGCTTCGCTTATCTGTCCCTATTCCTGCTCCGGCGGTCATGTGTGCACTTCCCACCTCCTAGGGCGAGCATGCCAGCTTCCAAAGATTTAAGTGGACAGGGCACTGTTAATTGGTGCTGGCATTTTTCAGAATACCTTATAAACTAGCCTCTCCCTGCACTGCCCGCTGGATCTTCGTGCCTGTTCTGAATTTCCGTTGTGACCCCAATTCCTTTCCTAACTGGCTCCTTTGCTGCCTGCCCTTAGTTTCTGTTCCATATCTGACTCTGATCCTTTGCTGCCCATCCAGACCTCTTGCCTGTCCATGACTATGATTCTGCTCAACGTCTCTACCTCGCATTTCTCACCCCTGCAGGTAAAGTCGCGCCTGTGGAACGACCTGGTGGTACCACGCAGCAACAAGTCCAACCTGCTTTGCGGTGGGCTCTAGATTCTGGTCCCAGTTGTTGGCTTACATCATGGTCCGTGTTGGTCCAGTGGGTGCACTAGCCTTGGTGCCTGACAGTAAGTTGACCCAAAAATTTTGCTTCCACAAGCAATTGCAGCCAGACAGAAAATGCATTGTTGAATCATGCAAGCTAAAGAGAAAAGTTACCCAAGTAAAATTTTATTCCACAAACAGTTGCAACCAGCCAGAAAATGCAGAGTAGTTCACACTAGCTAAAGGGGCAAGTGACTCCAATATAATATAATTATAAAAGCAATTGCAGCTAGCCAGATAATGCAGTGTATTCCATACTAATTGAATGTCAAGCTGACACCCCAAAAATATTACACAACTTGCAAAAAACTGAGTCAGTTGTCAGAAGATAGAAATGAACCAGGCACCGAGAAGACGACCTAGCAGAAGCCAGCAGGGTATATAGACCAAAGGAAAGAATTGTAGAAGCACAATAAGATAATAACCATGAAGTTAGTGCAATAAATCAATTTTAGTGGCTGTGAAAGTCTGTGACATCACAGGGGGTCAGGAGCTGACGATCAGCTGCATCGCACATGCGTCCATCTCCTAATTTTCACATTCAGCCTTTAGCACCATTTTAGGAAACTTAATTTACACAAATCACAAAGAAATTCATATTTGTAAGGACTTTCTGCAATTCTACAGTTATGAAGCTTAAGTTGAGCCTAAGCTTAAGTTGATCTTAAGCCTATGGGGCACATTTACTTACCCGTCCCGTTGCGTCCGCTGATCCTGAATGGCCGACGAGGATTTGGAGCTGCCGTGATTCACTTGCGCCGATTTCTTGAATGTGTCGCTTCCCCGCTCAGGTCCACCAGAGTTCACCATCCTCTTCCTGGTGTATGTGAGTGCTGATCTTGCAACACAATTTGAATTGTAATATCCGGGAAACCCGACAGAAATGCGTCCGACGGACCCTTAGAAAATGTGCCCCTACATCCCAGTGTTCATCCTTGCATCTAAATAAACAAAAATTTTTGTCACTTTTTAGGTCAATGTGAAACTTTAGTTAACCTTTATATTAATTATGAATATACTAATCTAGTTGGGCCTTTAGCACTCAATATCTATGGCCAATTTTTATTATAATTATTTGTTGCCTTCCTTATTTCCAAAATAAAATACATTTCTACCATTTCATTTTTAAATTGTTTATTGGGGCTTTCTATAGAGGTTCTAAAAATATAGTGAATGAAGCACCTCATTAATTGATCCCCCAAAGTCTAATTCCCTCATCTTTAAGAACTATGTAAATACTGAGCGTAAATGTTTTTCATTTTACAGAAGATTCCACCCACAAGACAGGTTTTCAATGCGCTTCCTTTTTTAAATGAATTCTTGCTTCTAAAGAATGAGTCATATATGCTATCTTACAGTTTCAAACATGTACAAGTATTTTACAGCAAATGAATCCAAATCCATGTTATTTATTTATATCATCTTATTTCATTTGTCAAATTACTTTTTATCTACAGCACTTTTCCAGCTATGAAATACCAAATTTAATATAATGTTATACATTTTAGAAACAAGATGTTTGTCACTTCAGTAAATATAATGTATACAAAACAAATCCAATAATAGCATTTTTTAAAATATATCAAATCTAAACCATTTAAATTTCATTACTTTTAACATGTTTAACTAATTAACTAATTGGAAATAAAATTATTTGCTTGCATTCACATTCTGTACAGCTATATTAATGTTTAAATGTGTTGAATGGCTTAATTCTTTTCCAAGCATGTAATTGATTGTAATTACATATAAGATGCATTAATTCTCTGGACAATGCTATTTTGCACCAGCAATAGGCTTTTTAGTTAAAACATTTAATTGAATATATCTCTTATTTTTAATCATTTAAATAGTTGTAAAGATATATTACAATTCCAATAAGTGTGTACGCAAAGCAATATTTTGCCTTCAGAAAACATAAGAATTCAAAAAGTAAAGCATAGAAAAGAGGAGATAGGTATAGACAGGCTGGCTATGTGAGCTGCAGCAGCTCCTATGTATACATAAACTTTTATTAGTCATGCACCATAATTATTAGTATAAAAATGAAATAATATTTTTTAAAATCAAAAGCAAGAACACAGAACTAAGATTAATAACAAATAGCAAAAACAGCAAAGACAGATACAAGTGTAAAACATTTCCATGGAGAAAAAAACGGATTCCTTTTTGTTACACCTGGGTATTGGAACCTTGAATCATCACACATGGTCTCTGGTTAAAACATATGTTTTATATAAATTCAGACATTACACATTAATATCAACAAAATATCATGTCATTCTTAACACAATAAATCAGCATATATAGTATTAAATTAACAGTTATATTATACAAGATCACTGTGATTCTTAATCACTAACTAACATAGATTTTTTTATATACATGAACAGCTAGGCCAAATAAGGATTCATCATCACATTGTATAATTTTCTGCTATGGTACATAATTGGAAACCTTTTACAATATTGTAAAACTTAAATCTTTCAGCTATAGATGGGTCCATTTTTAATTTATATCTAACTTGTTTAACCACTTGTTGACCACTGTACAGGTGTATGTTACCATTGATTGCACACGTTTATGATGTATTCATAGTCTTTTATTTGAATATTAATTCAAAACACAGTTACTTAGTAACCACACAAAAATTCATATAGGACATAGTATACTATACTATATACACTTTGTTTTATCACATCATTTTGTGATATATTGCAGAAAACAGAGGCACATATCCTGGACATGTCCAGGTAAGAGGTAAGGGTGGGTAAATACGTACATTATACAAAATTTCTGGTCTTCTCAAACTTATCTGCTCAAAATGCTAACATATTTCTATAAGTAATTTTGTGTTCTAATATATCTTTTGTTTTAGAACAATATTGCCTCCAGTTTGTAAAAAAATATAGGATGTACAATGAATCCATTGTATCTGAATTTATTCTCCTTGGATTATCCAATGCTCCTGACCTGGACATTGTTCTATTTTTTGTCTTTCTTCTTATGTATATAATATGTATGACAGGAAACCTCCTAATAATCATCATAACAACTATTGACCCAGCTCTAAATACTCCGATGTACTTCTTTCTGAGTAATCTATCTTTTTTGGATGTATTATGTACAACATCTACGATCCCAAATATGTTGTCCAATTTTTTTTCGGAACGGAAAGTAATTTCATTCCATGGTTGCGTAGTTCAAATGTTTATATTCACTGCTGCTATGGACACAGAGTTTCTTTTGCTTACACTTATGTCAATAGATCGGTACTTGGCCATTTGCAATCCTTTGCGCTATAAAACAATAATGAGTAAAAAGTCGTGTTATTTTATGTCTGCCATTGTGTGGACTTTTGGTCTTTGTAGTTCTACTTATCATACATCCAGTACCTTTCGTCTCTCATTTTGTTCATCCAATAAAATAAATCATTTCTTTTGTGAAATTCCACAGTTGCTGGCGCTGTCATGCACTGACACAAGTATTAATGAGCTAGTGCTTATAGTGACAGATGTTGTTTTGGGGGTATTTTGTTTTATTTTTATTTTTGGGTCATATTTGTTCATCATATTGGCAGTGTTAAAAATTCATACGGCTGAAGGGAAGATGAAAGCTTTTTCAACATGTGCCTCTCACATTACTGTAGTGTTGTTATTTTATGGTACATTAATATTTGCTTATTTTAAGCCTTCAACCGGAAATGCCTCAAACATGGACAAAGCAATTGCTGTTCTTTATACTATTGTAATACCAATGCTAAATCCAATATTATATAGCTTAAGGAACAAGGAGGTAAAAGATTCTGTTCAAAAAATTATATTTCGAAAAGCAACTTTGAATTACTAAAATATTTCAAGGAGTTCTCTCTACTTTTGTTAAGGTTTAACTGAACAAAGTATCTTTATCTGTAATTATGTCAAACATGGTCCACAATGAGGTATGATAATGGCTTGATTGTAGTCACCACTTTTATTGTAACAAGCGTTTTATTTTGTAATTTAAAAAAATGGATATTTAGGTTTGCTTGAAACGTTTATATGTGTCTCTTGCATAAAATAACTTGGGGTCACCACTAGAGATGAGCTGTTAGAGGGGCTCTGGTTCTCACCGAATGACCCAGATATTTTGCTGGAATTCAAGGGGCGGATAGCTAGGGGTGTTAATTTTGGATGGATGGCCTCTAATACAGCAATATGTCTGGGTTGTGTGGGGTACACTTAATTTATAAAATAATTGCTTTTTTTGTAGATCTGCAGAGTCTGAGTATGACTTTCACATAGGCCATAATCTAAAAGAAAAAATTTAGATAGAAAAATAATAATAAATCAATAAATCTTTCATTTTCTGCCCTTCCCTCACACAATAGGACATAAATTGAACTGGCCACTGTGGGTAACTGACATTTTTGTTAAAAGTATTTAAATGTCTGCCAACAGAGTGACACATTCTATGTGATGCTTCATAACAATTATGATCATTTTCCGCATGACCGCAAAGGAAATTTATTTTTGTAGATATCAGTCATGTGGCATTCTGCTGAACCCCACAGACTATACAACTGTCACTACCTAGTATTTTACGGTGTTGATATCAGTTATAGATCATATAATAAATGTTGAACTCCCTAGAGTGGGTTGACAAGCTCTTTAATGTTTTCAGTAACAGGTTCATCCTTTCATTTTGGCTAGAATAAACCAGATATGTGTGTCTTAAGTTTTTTCAAGACTAATGGCACCAAATTAATTCTTCACACACCTGTACTGTGTGTTTTAAGATGAATAGTTGTCCAAGGTTTTGAGGAATTTTCTTCAAGACTAGAACCACCAAACCCATTCTTGATACCCTCGCACCTAAATCACAAAGTCACAGCTCCTGCACCCAAATCTATGCCAGCTAGGAGCTTTAACATTGATTTAAATTACATCACTTTTTGGTTTAAATTACAATAGCATTTTTTACAAAGATTTGAAAACCTTTTTTTAAAACCTTTTTCAAAAAAATAATCATCATTTAAAGCTCTGCGAGAATTTACTATAGTTATTGCTGTATTAAAATGTTTTAGATTTTTCCAGATGTACACAATAAATTTGGTGTATCTAGATAGAATATGTCATCAGCAAGAAGAAAAAAAGGTTTGTACAAATATAGTCAGTTGAAGAACTTCCTGTTGCTTTCGATAGGTCAAATAAAGTAACCTTCTTGAGATTGTGATACATTATAATGGCTAACTGAAATATACCGTATATACTCGAGTATAAGCCGACCCAAGTATAAGCCGAGGCCCCTAATGTTACCACAAAAACCTGGTAGAACCTATATTTATTTTACTCGAGTATAAGCCGAGTTTGGGTTTTCAGCACAATTTTTTGTGCTGAAAAAACAGGCTTATACTCGAGTATATATGGTAAGTTGTTACAATATAAAGGCCCCCTACAGGACATTTTGTGTAGACAATCAGGTAGGCCATAATATACATTTTGTACACAACTGATTGTGTGCATAAAATGTCCTTTGGGGAGCCTTTATGTTGTAACATTTTATATTTCAATTAGCCATTAAAAGGTTTCACTCTCAAGAAAATCTCAAGAAGATTACTTTATTTGATTTATCTAAAGCAACAGGAATGTAATCAGCAATGAACCCAATAAACTCATAAAGACATAATCTGGGATATATACTGGTGGTCGTGGTCAATTTCTGCTTTTTAAAGTGGTAAATATGAATTACATTATTCAGAAAGCTGAATGGGATATAATATCACTATAGAAATATCTAAATGGCATTTTAAATCCACCACAGGGTCACTGCTTTACTTTTCTGTAAAATTATATTACATGAAAAATTCTATGACAGAAAGTATGTTAGAAAGTGGTCAGATATTTTACTGTACTTGTTGACCAAAATACACAGGGTTACTTTTTAAACCCTTAGTGACCAAGCTCATTTGAGCCTGATGACCAAGGCCTATTTTTCAAAACAAGCAGGTGTCACTTTATCCGGTTATAAGTTTAGAAGGTTTTAACTTACCCAAGTGTTTTTGAGTTTGTCTTTCCATTACATTTTGTACTTCAAAATAGTGGGAAATTTTGGTTGATATATTTTACATTTATTTATTAAAAAAAAGGTGAATTTGGTTAACATTTTGAAAAAGTGTGCTATTTTCCCATTTCAAAATGTTCTGTTTTTTCAAACTGATATGTATTACTACCCAAATTAGTTACTAACTAACATTTACCATATCTCAGCTTTGTGTTAGCGTCATTTTATGAGTGTCCTTTTGTTTTATTATGACACTAGAAAGATCACAATTCAAACAACATTCTCTCAAATTTTCAAGGACATTTTAGAATCAATTATTTTAAGGACCATTTCATTTCTATAGGGGCTTTGGAACTTATGTGAATAGAAAGCTCCCACATATCACCCCTTCTATTAACTTTAGCCCTCAAACTATTCAAAACAGCAGGTAGGAACCCCTTCACGCTCTGAGACGCATATATCTGCCGCAGAGCTTTGAAGGGTGTATGAAGAGGGCTCAAGGGCTGACCCCTTTTCATACAGAGATGGGCTTTAAAACACAGTTGTTCGTGGTGCACAGTTTGCCCCTTAAGGAGCTTACTCACGGTATAAGACCGGTCCACACAGTCTTTGAAAAAGTCCACAAAAATAGAGAAAAATATTTTCACTATGATCGGAGCTCCAAGGATTCTTCTTCTCCCTCTTATTTTATCTTAAAACTTCGATGAACAGCACCAATCTTCAATTTCTCCTGCTGAAAGTATGTCACCATTCAGACTAGCACCATCACACTCTCATTCTCCTCTTTTAATTGCATTGTAACTGGAAGAAAATATGCAGGCAGATGGTGTGGTACGTTCCAATAAGGTTAAAATTTATTCCAATTCATCATACTCACAAAAATCCATTAAAAATGCGCATATCACAAATTCACATAACGGGACGCTAGCTTTCTATCCGCTAGCGTCCCGTTATGTGAATTTGTGATATGCGCATTTTTAATGGATTTTTGTGAGTATGATGAATTGGAATAAATTTTAACCTTATTGGAACGTACCACACCATCTGCCTGCATATTTTCTTCCAGTTACAATACAATTAAAAGAGGAGAATGAGAGTGTGATGGTGCTAGTCTGAATGGTGACATACTTTCAGCAGGAGAAATTGAAGATTGGTGCTGTTCATCGAAGTTTTAAGATAAAATAAGAGGGAGAAGAAGAATCCTTGGAGCTCCGGTCATAGTGAAAATATTTTTCTCTATTTTTGTAGAGATGGGCTTTGCTGCATATTGCAGCAAAGACCCATTGCTATCACCTACGTTAGGTGCTTGCACCAATCGAGGGTGTTAACCTCTTCTCTGCCACCAGAAAAGTCGCCGGTGGCACTTAAAATGTCACCATCTTTCTTCAGATCTTCGCTCCCGTGAACGTCATCGAGGAGTGGTGATCAGTTGCCATGACAGCCTTGGGCCTCAGTGCCATGACAGCCTTGATGCCATGACAGACCCGAGCTGCATGGTTTCTGAAGAGCCATGCTCATGAATCATATGCAAAAATGCCATATACTGCAATATAATAGTATTGCAGTATATGGTAGGAACAATCTGACCATCTAGGGTTAAAGTACCCCAGAGGATGTAAGAAATAGTGAAAAAAAAAGTAAAAAAATGTAAAAAATTATTAAATTATATAAAATTCAAATCGCCCCCCCCTTTCCCTAGAACTGATATAAAACATAATAAACAGTAAAAGTCACAAATATATAAGTATTTCCGCATCCCAAAATGGCCAATCTATCAAAATATCAAAATGGTTATTTCCGGCGGAGATCTGCAAAATGGGAAATGACGCCCAAATTTCCGAAATGCGACTTTTACACCCTTTTAAATGACACAAAAAAAATGTAATAAAAAGTGATCAAAATATCACAAAGTCCTCAAAATGGTAGTGGTGAAAATGTCGGCTCATTTTGCAAAAAAATGACGTATCACTCAGCTCCGTATACCAAAGTATGAAAAAGTTATTAGCGTCAGAAGATGGCAATTTTTATTTCTTTTTCGTACATATTCGTTTAATTTTTGAAAATGTATTAAAACACAATAAAACCTGTATTAATTTGGTATCACTGTGATTGTACCAAACCAAAGAATAAAGTAGAGGTGTTATTTGGAGAGCAGAGTGAAAGTCGTAAAAGCTAAGCCCGCAAGAACGTGAGGCACATGCGGTTTTTTAAAAAAAAATTTCCGCATTTGGATTTTTTCCTGCTTCATAGTACACAGCATGGAATAATAAAAAACATCACAGCTCTGTACAGATAAAAATGAAAAAGTTATGGATCTTTGAAGGTGGAGAGCGAGAAATGAGCGAAAAAACACTGCATCCTTAACCCCTTCCGGCCGCAGTACATTTTTCATTTTTCACTCCCCACCCTCAAAAATCCATAACTTTTTTTATTTTCTGTTTAAAAAATTGCGCTTCCAAATGGTGGTAATTAATAATCCATGCCGTGTACTGGGAAGCGGGAAAAAAAATTCCAAATGCAGTGAAATTGGTAAAAAAAAAAAAAACGCATTTGTGCCTTATTCTTGTGCGCTTGGATTTTACGGATTTCACTGTATGACCCAAATGACATGTCTACTTCATTCTTTGGGTCAGTACGATTACGGGGATACCAAATTTGTATAGGTTTTATAATGTTTTCATACATTTACAAAAATTAAAACCTCCTGTACAAAAAATTTGGGGGAGATTTTGCCACCTTCTGGCGCTAATAATTTTTTTATACTTTGTTATACTGAGCTTTGAGAGGTGTCATTTTTTGCGGCTTTTGATGACGTTTACAGTGTTATCAATTTCAGGACTGTATGACCTTTCGATCACTTTTTATAGAATTTGTAAATTATTTTCTATGGGCGCAATTTTCCATTACGGGATTGAATGCAGTGAAAAAATGTTATTATATTTTGATAGATCAGGCATTTTTGGACGCGTTGATACCTAATGTGTTTATGATTTTTACTGTTTATTTATATTTATATCAGTTCTAGGTAAAGGGGGATGATTTGAGTTTTTAGGGTTTTTTTGTTATCATTTTTTTTAACTTTTTTTAATTTATAATTTTACTATTTTTCAGACTCCCTAGGGATCAGGTCCCCAGGTTGTTTATATGATCCTATCATATACTGCCATACTACATTTCACATTTTACTCCTCATTCATTATAACGGGCTCATACAACATTGTAATGAATAGGTTAACCCGAAGACCCGAGGCTGTCATGGTGACGGCTGCCTCTCCCTAATGACGACACAGGGAGCGACGATCCACGGCAAGTTGGAATTCACTAATATTTATCATTAATACATTCATTTAGCCGCAAAATTTACCCATATAAACTGAATAAAAGTAGAAAATGTATCTAAGAATATATTGTGCAGTTTTTTTCAGAGACACTCCACATGTGGATGTAACCCACTGTCAGAGCACATGGCGGGGCACAGAAGGTAAGGAGCCGTTCAGCTTTTGTAGGACAGAATAGTTTTCAGGTACCATGACTTGATTGTAGAGCTCCTGGGGACACATCCCTACGTGGCATTTTGGTTGAGTTGTGAAACACAATCCAAAGGCTCCACCTACGATCGCATGTTGAGGTAAGACTGCATTTACTTTGCGTTTAGTTAACGTGTTGGAAACACAATGTTACTAAAATATGTGATCACGAGTGGAGCCTTTGGATTGGGATTCCAAATGTTATCAAAATGCTATGTGTGAACGTGGACTCAGGTACCACAAACCTTTATCCCAGAGAATTTGTAAACTTTTTATCGTGGTATAGGGGGCATATTAACCCCTTGTCACTTTTCCATTTCATTTCCGATTTTTTTCTAATTTCTGTTTATCTGTCCCTATTTTAAAAAATCAATAACCTTTTTATTTTTCCATGTACAGTGATGTTTGAGGGCTTATTTTCTGCTTAACAAATTGGGCTCTGTTTTTATGTCTTTCACTGTACATTCCAAATGACATCTCTAATATATTCTTTGGTTTGGTACGATCACGAGGATACCAAATTTATATAGGTTATATAAGGTGTTAATAGATTTTATCAAAAATGAAAAACTTAAGTGCTCCCAAAAAATTATTACCTTTACTATATTCTGACTACAATAACTTTTTCATAATTAGGAGTACGGTGTGGACTAAGAGGTCATTTTTGTCCAGGATGAGCTAATGTTTTCATTGCTAACATTTGGGAACTGTGCAACCTTTGGATCACTTTTCAGTATGTTTTTTTATTCAAAACGGCAAAAAAGTGTTGATTTGGACATTTGAGCGCATTTTTCCGTTACGGGGTTCTCCGCCAGGAATAACCGTTTTTATATCTTTATAGATTGGACATTTTGGGACGCAGTGATACATAACATACTGTGTTTTTTTAAACTTTTTTCACTTTTTAAAATGATTTATTGTTTTATATGTGTTAGGCCCCTTTCACACTTGCGTTTTTCACGCATGTTTTCTGCGCGTGCTTTTGACATGCAGAACTTGCATTGCACTCTGAACCCATTGTAATCAATGGGTCTTTTCAGACTTGCATTTTTTTTCACGGACACACGCACGTTTTTTAACGTGCGTTTAAATTTCGGCATGCTCTACTTTTGCTAGTCACACGTGTGAAAAACGCATCATACAAGTCTATGAAGATGCATCAAAAACGCATTGCACTCTGAGAAACTTGCAAGTGCAATGCAAGTGCATTGCGTTTTTCACGCATCAATTGCCGTAGAAAAGATAGAGCTCAGTCCTGAGTCCATTTCACGCGCATTATCTGCGTGTTAAAAACGCATTGGAATTGCATTGAAAACGCGCGTGAAAAACTGAGACACTGAACAAACTCTGACTGAAAACTGATTGCACTCTGATGCAAAATGTGTGTTTTTCACTGACCAAACCCTGATCGCACCCTGATCAAACTCTGACGTGATCTGCAACGCAAGTGTGGAAGGGGCCTTAGGGGCTATTGTGACATTTTTATAAATTTTATTTTTCATTTTTATACATTTTTTTATTTTTTGTGTTTTTTTTCCTTTTTTTATTTTCACAGTACTATCATATGAACTAATGATCATGTGACCGAGCAGGCAGGTGCCAATGGTAAATCCTGGGACTCTCATTAGGTCCCCGGCTGCCAAGCAGTGAGCCCCCTCCCTCTGCAAGTATGTAGATCCCGTGGTCACAACATTGACCACAGGATCTAGAGGGTAAACATCGGGGCACTGCTCTTACCTGCATGAGGGGCCTATTTAGAAGGAGGTTAGGCCGATGGAGAAACCCATCAGCCGAGCCTAAGGCCCCTTATGTACATAATGTACATTGTGTGTGTGTCTCTAGAGATTGGTTCATACAACACAACTATAATGTGTTTGATGCAGATGCTGACCACTGGATTCAGTTATTTCACCTCATTTGTTAGGTTAATGGTGTTAGTGCTGTATTGCATTGTGCGAAGATGCTCAGGTGCATGTGAAGTGGCCTTCTACACCTGGGACAACCATGGATGCTTTGGTACTGCAGTTAGTAATTATTATTACCATGGGCAGGTGCTGCAGAATATCATGTGCTCATACCCCTGCTCAAAGTCAATGATGTGTGCTCACTAGAGATGAGCGAACACTAAAATGCTCGGGTACTCGTTATTCGAGACGAACTTTTCCCGATGCTCGAGTGCTCGTCTCGAATAACGAACCCCATTGAAGTCAATGGGAGACTCGAGCATTTTTCAAGGGGACCAAGGCTCTGCACAGGGAAGCTTGGCCAAACACCTGGGAACCTCAGAAAAGGATGGAAACACCACGGAAATGGACAGGAAACAGCAGGGGCAGCATGCATGGATGCCTCTGAGGCTGCATAATCGCACCATTATGCCAAAATTATGGGCAACAGCATGGCCATGACAGAGTGACAGAATGAAGCTAGATAGCATCTAAAACATCCAATAATTGACCCTGACACTATAGGGGACGGCATGCAGAGGCAGCGGCAGCAGGCTAGAGAGTGTCATGGCGACATACCCTAAATGGACTCAGGCTTCAAACCAATGGGTGGCAGAGAGGAACCAAAGGAGGTGAGCAAGAAGCGCTCAAATAATATCGGTACATGATAAAAGTTTGCCAGTATATTTTGTGGATTACACAGCAGGGTGGCGACAAAGTTAACATGGAAGCCATGAAAACAACCCAAAATTCTGCCTGACACAGCTCGTTTGATAAGGGGACCATGTATGGAGGCAGTGAACTAGTAGTAGATTAAAGGTGCTGCAGTTAAAACTATGTTAGTTGGATCTTGGCATGGAGCTGGCGCTCCGCTGCCAGGCGAGCTTTCGCCAATCCAAGCCCCTGTCTCTAGGCTACTCCCCAAACAGCACTTCTAAGAACCTTTTGTATAAGATCAAGTGTAGTAGCGTTCTTATAAGTTTAGGATATGCCGGGTGAGGGGAATGTAAACAGATGCGCAAGAAGCGCTGAAATAATATCCCTAAATGGTAAAAGTTTGCAAGTATATTTTGGGGATTACACAGCAGGGTGGCGACAAAGTTAACAACTTTGATGTGGAATGCCCTGTAATAGCTCTTGGGCGGTGTGCCTTTTATCGCCTAGGCTCAGCAGTTTCAGCACCGCCTGCTGTCGCTTAGCGACGGCACTGCTGCTGTGCCTAGAGCTACCGACTGATGGCGCCATGCCCACGGATGGTAATTCGGAGGAGGAGGAGGTGGAGGAGGGGTGGGAGGAGGTATAGTAGGCCTTTGAGACCTGGACCGAGGTAGGCCCCGCAATTCTCTGCGTCGGCAGTATATGACCAGCCCCAGGGTCAGACTCGGTCCCAGCCTGCACCAAGTTAAGTGTAGTAGCGTTCTCATAAGTTTGGGATATGGCGGGTGAGGGGAATGTAAACAGATGCGCAAGAAGCGCATGATGCGCATGGAGCTGGCGTTCCGCTGCCAGGCGAGCTTTCGCCAATCCAAGCCCCTGTCTCTAGGCTACTCCCCAAACAGCACTTCTAAGAACCTTTTGTATAAGATCAAGTGTAGTAGCGTTCTTATAAGTTTAGGATATGCCGGGTGAGGGGAATGTAAACAGATGCGCAAGAAGCGCTGAAATAATATCCCTAAATGGTAAAAGTTTGACAGTATATTTTGTGGATAACACAGCAGGGTGGCGACAAAGTTAACAACTTTGATGTGGAATCCATGAAAACAACCCAAATTTCTGCCTGACACACCTCGTTTGATAAAGGGACGATGTATGGAGGCAGCTATATGGACGACTTTTGGAGGTAGCAATGGAGACAACGTGTGGAGGCTGCTATGGAGACAATTTAATTTGGATAGTGCCTGTATGTGGCAGTCCCAAACATTTTTCAAACCAGAGGAGCAGGTAGGTGGCCCTCCAGTAAAATGGGATAGATTGAGTGCCTGTATGTGGCAGTCCCAAAAATGTTTCAAACCAGAGGAGCAGGTAGGTGGCCCTGCAGTAAAATGGAATAGATTGAGTGCCTGTATGTGGCAGTCCCAAAAATGTTTCAAACCAGAGGAGCAGGTAGGTGGCCCTGCAGTAAAATGGAATAGATTGAGTGCCTGTATGTGGCAGTCCCAAAAATTGTTCAAACCAGAGGAGCAGGTAGGTGGCCCTGCAGTAAAATGGAATAGATTGAGTGCCTGTATGTGGCAGTCCCAAAAATTGTTCAAACCAGAGGAGCAGGTAGGTGGCCCTGCAGTAAAATGGAATAGATTGAGTGCCTGTATGTGGCAGTCCCAAAAATGTTTCAAACCAGAGGAGCAGGTAGGTGGCCCTCCAGTAAAATGGAATAGATTGAGTGCCTGTATGTGGCAGTCCCAAAAATTGTTCAAACCAGAGGAGCAGGTAGGTGGCCCTCCAGTAAAATGGAATAGATTGAGTGCCTGTATGTGGCAGTCCCAAAAATTGTTCAAACCAGAGGAGCAGGTAGGTGGCCCTGCAGTAAAATGGAATAGATTGAGTGCCTGTATGTGGCAGTCCCAAAAATGTTTCAAACCAGAGGAGCAGGTAGGTGGCCCTCCAGTAAAATGGAATAGATTGAGTGCCTGTATGTGGCAGTCCCAAAAATTGTTCAAACCAGAGGAGCAGGTAGGTGGCCCTGCAGTAAAATGGAATAGATTGAGTGCCTGTATGTGGCACTCACAAAAATTGTTTCAAACAGAGGACCGGGTAGGTGGCCCTCCAGAAAAATTAAATGCATGAAGTACTATAGCAAGAGCCAGTGGGCCCTGTCAAAAAATAGCCAGTTTCCTCTGCTTTACTGTACAAAGAGGAGGAGAAGGAGGAAAATGAGGAGGAGGAGGAGGAGTGGATCAATTATTCAGGTTGAGCTTCCTTCACCTGGTGGAGATTGGAAATTCTGAGAAATCCAGCCTTTATTCATTTTAATAAGCGTCAGCCTGTCAGCGCTGTCAGTCGACAGGCGTGTACGCTTATCGGTGATGATGCCACCAGCTGCACTGAAAACCCGCTCGGACAAGACGCTAGCGGCAGGGCAGGCAAGAACCTCCAAGGCGTACAGCGCCAGTTCGTGCCACATGTCCAGCTTTGAAACCCAGTAGTTGTAGGGAGCTGTGTGATCATTTAGGACGATGGTATGGTCAGCTACGTACTCCCTCACCATCTTTCTGTAAAGATCAGCCCTACTCTGCCGAGACTGGGGACAGGTGACAGTGTCTTGCTGGGGTGACATAAAGCTGGCAAAAGCCTTGTAAAGCGTACCCTTGCCAGTGCTGGACAAGCTGCCTGCTCGCCTACTCTCCCTCGCTACTTGTCCCGCAGAACTACGCACTCTGCCGCTAGCGCTGTCAGAAGGGAAATACTGTTTCAGCTTGTGCACCAGGGCCTGCTGGTATTCATGCATTCTCACACTCCTTTCCTCTCCAGGGATGAGAGTGGGAAGATTTTGCTTGTACCGTGGGTCCAGGAGAGTGAACACCCAGTAATCGGTGCTGGAATAAATTCTTTGAACGCGAGGGTCACGGGATAGGCAGCCTAGCATGAAATCTGCCATATGCGCCAGAGTACCAACGCGTAAGAATTCACTCCCCTCACTGGCCTGACTGTCCATTTCCTCCTCCTCCAACTCCTCCAACTCCTCTTCTTCTGCCCATACACGCTGAACAGTGAAGGACTCAACAATGGTCCCCTCTTGTGTCTCGCCAACATTCTCCTCCTCTTCCTCCTCATCCTCCTCCACCTCCACCTCCTCCGATATGCGCTGAGAAACAGACCTCAGGGTGCTTTGGCTATCAACAAGGGAATATTCTTCCCCCGTCTCTTGTGACGAGCGCAAAGCTTCCGACTTCATGCTGACCAGAGAGTTTTTCAACAGGCCAAGCAGCGGGATGGTGAGGCTGATGATGGCGGCATTGCCACTGACCATCTGTGTTGACTCCTCAAAGTTACTCAGCACCTGACAGATATCAGACATCCACGTCCACTCCTCATTGTAGACTTGAGGAAGCTGACTGACCTGACTACCAGTTCTGGTGGAAGTTGACATCTGGCAGTCTACAATCGCTCTGCGCTGCTGGTAAACTCTGGATAACATGGTCAGTGTTGAATTCCACCTCGTGGGCACGTCGCACAACAGTCGGTGAGCGGGCAGTTGGAGGCGGCGCTGCGCTGCCCTGAGAGTGGCAGCATCTGGGCTGGACTTCCTGAAATGCGCACAGATGCGGCGCACCTTCGTGAGCAAATCAGACAGATTGGGGTATGTCTTGAGGAAACGCTGCACTATCAGATTTAACACATGGGCCAGGCATGGCACATGTGTCAGTCTGCCGAGTTGCAGAGCCGCCACCAGGTTACGGCCGTTGTCACACACAACCATTCCCGGCTTGAGGTTCAGCGGTGCCAGCCACAGATCAGTCTGCGCCGTGATGCCCTGTAATAGCTCTTGGGCGGTGTGCCTTTTGTCGCCTAGGCTCAGCAGTTTGAGCACCGCCTGCTGTCGCTTAGCGACGGCACTGCTGCTGTGCCTAGAGCTACCGACTGATGGCGCCGTGCCCACGGATGGTAGTTCGGAGGAGGAGGTGGAGGAGGGGTGGGAGGAGGAGGAGGCATAGTAGGCCTGAAACACCTGGACCGAGGTAGGCCCCGCAATCCTCGGCGTCGGCAGTATATGAGCAGCCCCAGGGTCAGACTCGGTCCCAGCCTCCACCAAGTTAACCCAATGTGCCGTCAGCGATATATAGTGGCCCTGCCCGGCAGCACTCGTCCACGTGTCCGTGGTCAGGTGGACCTTGTCAGAAACGGCGTTGGTCAGGGCACGGATGATGTTGTCTGACACGTGCTGGTGCAGGGCTGGGACGGCACATCGGGAAAAGTAGTGGCGGCTGGGGACCGAATACCGAGGGGCGGCCGCCGCCATGAGGTTGCGAAAGGCCTCGGTCTCTACTAGCCTATAGGGCAGCATCTCCAGGCTAAGCAATCTGGAGATGTGCACATTAAGGGCTTGGGCGTGCGGGTGGGTTGCACTATATTTGCGTTTCCGCTCCAGCGTCTGGGGTATGGAGAGCTGAACGCTGGTGGATGCTGTGGAGGATCGTGGAGGCGACGATGGGGTTTTTGTGGCAGGGTCCTGGGCAGGGGGCTGACTAGCAGCTGACACAGGGGAAGGAGCAGTGGTGTGCACGGCCGGAGGTGAACGGGCTTGTTGCCACTGAGTGGGGTGCTTAGCATTCACATGCCTGCGCATACTGGTGGTAGTTAAGCTAGTAGTGGTGGAACCCCTGCTGAGCCTGGTTTGGCAAATGTTGCACACCACAGTCCGTCGGTCATCCGGTGTTTCCTTAAAGAACCTCCACACTTCTGAAGATCTAGCCCTCGCCGCAAGAGCCCTCACCACGGGAGCTTCACTAGTTGACAGTGGCGCTGATGCACCAGCTCTGGCCCTGCCTCTCCGTCTGGCCCCACCACTGCCTCTTCCAACCTGTTCAGGTCGAGGACTCTCCTCCGTCTCAGAAGCACTGTGTTCACCCGGCCTCTCAACCCAGCTTGGGTCTGTCACCTCATCATCCTCCGATCCCTCAGTCTGCTCCCCCCTCGGACTTCCTGCCCTGACAACAACTTCCCCACTGTCTGACAACCGTGTCTCCTCATCGTCGGACACCTCTTTACACACTTCCACTACGTCAAGAAGGTCATCATCACCCACAGACTGTGACTGGTGGAAAACCTGGGCATCGGAAAATTGCTCAGCAGCAACCGGACAAGTGGTTTGTGACTGTGGGAAGGGTCCAGAAAACAGTTCCTCAGAGTATGCCGGTTCAAATGCCAAATTTTCCTGGGAGGGGGCAGACTGGGGGGGAGGAGGCTGAGGTGCAGGAGCTGGAGGAGTGGCGATTTCGGTGACATGGGTGGACTGCGTGGAAGACTGACTGGTGGTGGACAAATTGCTCGAAGCATTGTCAGCAATCCACGACATCACCTGTTCGCACTGTTCTGGCCTCAACAGTGCTCTACCACGAGTCCCAGTAACTTCAGACATGAACCTAGGGAGTGTAGCTCTGCGGCGTTCCCCTGCTCCCTCATCAGCAGGTGGTGTCTCACCCCGCCCAGGACCACGGCCTCTGACCCCTGCAGTAGTTGGACGCCCACGTCCCCGCCCTCGTCCTCTACCCCTAGCCCTCGGGTTAAACATTTTTAAAATGAGAGTTATAACTTTATTTTTTTTTTTACTTTTTTTTGTTTTTTTTTGTGTTTTTTTTTTTTTTTTGTGTTTTTTGTTTTTTTTTGAGTTTTTAAAACCAAACAATGCTATCCTATTGCTATGGCTATTTTCTAGCCAAGTATCAAAGGAAGCACAGTACTATGCCAGATGAGATGACACTGAGTTATTGCCTAATAGAAATCCAACCCCTACTGAATTTTGCCACTTCGGCCTTTGCTATGGATATGTGCGCCACTAAGCGCAGAACACAGCGGTCGCAAGTCCCACTACAAATTGCTCAGAATTGGCAAGTACATGCACTGCAGAAACTACAGCCACCAGCAGATCAACCAGAAATCAAATATATAGAACGCTACTGTAGGCTTCAAGATCAAGAAGCTGTTTGTATTCTCCTATGGCTATTTTCTAGCCAAGTATCAAAGGAAGCACAGTACTATGCCGGATGAGATGACACTGAGTTATTGCCTAATAGAAATCCAACCCCTACTGAATTTTGCCACTTCGGCCTTTGCTATGGATATGTGCGCCACTAAGCGCAGAACACAGCGGTCGCAAGTCCCACTACAAATTGCTCAGAATTGGCAAGTACATGCACTGCAGAAACTACAGCCACCAGCAGATCAACCAGAAATCAAATATATAGAACGCTACTGTAGGCTTCAAGATCAAGAAGCTGTTTGTATTCTCCTATGGCTATTTTCTAGCCAAGTATCAAAGGAAGCACAGTACTATGCCGGATGAGATGACACTGAGTTATTGCCTAATAGAAATCCAACCCCTACTGAATTTTGCCACTTCGGCCTTTGCTATGGATATGTGCGCCACTAAGCGCAGAACACAGCGGTCGCAAGTCCCACTACAAATTGCTCAGAATTGGCAAGTACATGCACTGCAGAAACTACAGCCACCAGCAGATCAACCAGAAATCAAATATATAGAACGCTACTGTAGGCTTCAAGATCAAGAAGCTGTTTGTATTCTCCTATGGCTATTTTCTAGCCAAGTATCAAAGGAAGCACAGTACTATGCCGGATGAGATGACACTGAGTTATTGCCTAATAGAAATCCAACCCCTACTGAATTTTGCCACTTCGGCCTTTGCTATGGATATGTGCGCCACTAAGCGCAGAACACAGCGGTCGCAAGTCCCACTACAAATTGCTCAGAATTGGCAAGTACATGCACTGCAGAAACTACAGCCACCAGCAGATCAACCAGAAATCAAATATATAGAACGCTACTGTAGGCTTCAAGAAGCTGTTTGTATTCTCCTATGGCTATTTTCTAGCCAAGTATCAAAGGAAGCACAGTACTATGCCAGATGAGATGACACTGAGTTATTGCCTAATAGAAATCCAACCCCTACTTAATTTTGCCACTTCAGCCTTTGCTATGGATATGTGCGCCACTAAGCGCAGAACACAGCGGTCGCAAGTCTCACTACAAATTGCTCAGAATTGGCAAGTACATGCACTGCAGAAACTACAGCCACCAGCAGATCAACCAGAAATCAAATATATAGAACGCTACTGTAGGCTTCAAGAAGCTGTTTGTATTCTCCTATGGCTATTTTCTAGCCAAGTATCAAAGGAAGCACAGTACTATGCCAGATGAGATGACACTGAGTTATTGCCTAATAGAAATCCAACCCCTACTGAATTTTGCCACTTCAGCCTTTGCTATGGATATGTGCGCCACTAAGCGCAGAACACAGCGGTCGCAAGTCTCACTACAAATTGCTCAGAATTGGCAAGTACATGCACTGCAGAAACTACAGCCACCAGCAGATCAACCAGAAATCAAATATATAGAACGCTACTGTAGGCTTCAAGAAGCTGTTTGTATTCTCCTATGGCTATTTTCTAGCCAAGTATCAAAGGAAGCACACTACTATGCCAGATGAGATGACACTGAGTTATTGCCTAATAGAAATCCAACCCCTACTGAATTTTCCCACTTCGGTCTTTGCTATGGATATGTGTGCCACTAAGAGCTAAACACAACGGTAGCAAGTCCCCCTGCTAATTCCTCACAAAATGGTAAAAGATGCAAATTAAAATAAAAAAAGTAGAACGTTATTGTAGCCCTAAGAAGGGCTGTTGGGTTCTTTGAGAATCACTCCTGCCTAACAGTAAGCTAATAGAACACCCTAACGCTTTCCCTGAGCAGCAGCAGCTCTCTCCCTAGCGGCATCCAGAGACAGAATGATCCGAGCAGCGCGGCCAGCGGCTAGTCTATCCCAGGGTCACCTGATCTGGCCAGCCAACCACTGCTATCGACGTGTAAGGGTACCACGTCATGCTGGGTGGAGTGCAGAGTCTCCTGGCTTGTGATTGGCTCTGTTTCTGGCCGCCAAAAAGCAAAACGGCGGGAGCTGCCATTTTCTCGAGCGGGCGAAGTATTCGTCCGAGTAACGAGCAGTTTCGAGTACCCTAATGCTCGACCGAGCATCAAGCTCGGACGAGCATGTTCGCTCATCTCTAGTGCTCACCCTTTGGTACCATACCGCAACTGTTGTTTTATCAAGAAGACAGCCTGGTGCCTAATGAAGGCCTTGAGTGTCCTAAGGATTTGACTGCTTAATAAAATAAAATAGTTTGGGGCTATTGTAGAAAATGTAATAGTTAATTTTTACAAGCCATTGATATTCAATTATTTGAAACAGCAATGTGGTTGAAATACTACCTATACTCCTGTAAAAAATGTCTGATTGGGAATTTGCTTTTGGATAGGTTCCCCATGGTAGCAATTGAAGACCCACCACTACGCGGCCGGCGCTATGGTCATTCTTCTGGAGCGTTTGTGGAATTATTTCCCTCATGGTAGATTTCCTTTAATGGGTGTAATTTCCAAAATGGGGTTGGTCAAAGTGACATTCTTTTGCTTAGAACATAATTTTGTATTTTCATGTGCCAATGTTAGTAATTTCTTTGAAATGCCTGTGTGATTAAAATGCATAATGCTTCCTGTAACATACAGCAAGCATACATGTCTCTTTTAGAAATGAGAACATGTGACAGGAAGTTAAGGGGCGTGGTTTGCTGGGAGCTAGGGGAAGAAATGATGGATGTCTGACTGCACATGTTATAATAAAAGAAGTTTCTGATGGAATTCATCTGTGCCTGCTGCTATTACATGGAGACATTACAACTGGCGACGAGGATGGGATGGGTGTCCTGCTGCAGTGAGTACTGACTGCATTCTACATGTGCTCAATGCCAAGGTGTGTGAGATAAACACCTACAGACACAGATAGAAGATCTGCCTCCCTGACACTACAGCACAGCTACCTCCTGCACTACTCTACTGAGCAGAGCTAAGATGGCAGATGGCTATCAGCTACATGTGTTCCCCAAATTTGATACTACTGATACCACCAACCTAGCTCACAACTGGAGATAATGGATAAGCAGATTTGAGAACTTTCTGGAAGCCATAGACATCAAAGATGATAAAAGGAAAAGAGCTTTATTGTTGCACCATGCAGGATCAGAAGTGTATGACATATACTGCACACTGCCTGCTGCAGACACTGACACCTACAGCAGCTGCTGCAAAGCTCTGACAGATTACTTCAACCCTAAACAAAACATCAGATATGAGAGATACAAGTTTAGGATTGCCAAGCAGCTTCCAGAAGAATCCATGGATGCCTATGTGACACGGTTAAGGGAATTAGCACAAGGCTGTGCTTTTGCTGATAATGATGATGAAATTTTAACACAAGTAATTGTTTCTTGCACATCTTCTACAATAAGACGCAAAGCGCTGCAGCAAGACTGCTCTCTACATGATTTTCTCAAAATGGCCCGTGCCATAGAAATAGCAGATCATCAGGCCACTACAATGGAAAAAGGCGACGTCTCCCAGATACATCACATAAAATTTAAAGCTACAGCAGACAACAGAACTCAGAAACAAAAGAAATGTTACAGATGTGGAAAAGACTTTCCTCACATAAATAAATGTCCAGCATTAGGGCAAACATGCAGCAAATGTGGTAAAGAGAACCATTATGCATCTGTATGCAAATCAGCACTTACCAAGCCCCCTCCAAATCCAGCAAAACAGGCCAATGTACAAGTATTACACCAGGATGAGGAGGAGACATCCGCCATAACCAATGACTATGTCTTTATTACCTCTGCACCCAAACCACTGCAGTCTCCGAGTGTAATAATCACTGTTTTCAGTACTGATATTACATTTACAATTGATACTGGAGCATCTGTGAACATCATAGACAACAATACATATGAACAGATGAAGACAAAACCAGTGCTCAGGACTGTTAACACAAAAATCTTCC
The DNA here is from genome assembly GCF_040894005.1 of Engystomops pustulosus. Classification (NCBI taxonomy): domain Eukaryota; kingdom Metazoa; phylum Chordata; class Amphibia; order Anura; family Leptodactylidae; genus Engystomops; species Engystomops pustulosus. Next base: position 87,453,034 of record NC_092411.1, read on the forward strand.
CATATGAATCTCAGATTCCGCTACCTACTGTGGGAACATTTGATGCTGAAATCAATTACAAAGACAAAACACAGAAAACAAGCTTCTACATCCTACAAGGCTCTGGAGGTTGTCTTCTTAGCTACCATACAGCTATGAATCTTGGTCTCATTCAGATCATTCACACAATAACTGATCCAGCTGACAAGGAAATTCAAACTATGCTTAATGAATTCTCTTCCCTATTTAGTGGATTGGGAAAATTGAAAGATTTTCAAGTGCACCTTCATGTGGATGAAAGTGTCCGCCCAGTTGCACAAGCTCATAGACGCATTCCTTTTCACCTAAGAAAAAAGGTGGAAGAAGAGCTTCAATCCTTAGAGGATCAGGATATTGTTGAAACAGTCACTGGTCCTACCCCATGGGTTTCTCCAATTGTGGTGGTTCCAAAACCAAAGGATTCTGACAAGGTAAGAATTTGTGTTGATATGCGCCTTCCAAATGTTGCTATTCAGAGAGAAAGACATATCTCTCCAACAATGAATGACATCATTCATCTACTAAATGGAGCAGCTATTTTTTCAAAATTAGACCTCAATAAAGGCTACCATCAGCTGGAACTGAGCCCAGAGTCAAGATATTTGACAACATTTTCTACACATTTGGGCCTAAGAAGGTACAAGCGCTTAACCTTTGGCGTCTGTGCTGCAGCAGAAATTTTCCAAGATGCCATTCGAGGTGTAATCCAGCACATTCCCAATGCTTTCAATTATAGTGATGACATAATGGTATTTGGAAAAACCCAGAAGGAACACAATCGTGCATTGCATGCTGTTTTTGAGTGCTTATCAGCTCATGGACTCACATTAAACAAAGAGAAATGTGAATTTAACAAAACTTCTCTAGAGTTTTATGGTCATATTTTTTCTGCTGCAGGAATACAGCCTGATCCTAAAAAGGTAGAGGCAATAAAAATGGCCTCTGTTCCTGAGAATGTCAGTGAAGTTCGTTCCTTCCTTGGGATGTCCAGCTACTGTGCTAGATACATTCAAAATTTCTCAACAATTAGCGCGCCACTAAGGGACCTCACCAAACAAGGTTGTGAATTCAAGTGGTCTCCAGAATGTCAAACCTCGTTTGAGACTATTAAAAATGAACTGTGTTCAACTACAACAATGTGCTATTTTGATCCAGCTTTACGCACTGAACTGATTGTGGATGCGAGTCCAGTGGGACTGGGAGCTATTCTAGCACAATACAAACCCAACAGTTCAGATCCAAGTATAATTTCATATGCGAGTAAAGGGTTAACAAATACAGAAAGAAAATACTCTCAGCCTGAAAAAGAGAGTTTAGCTGTTGTCTGGGGATGTGAGCATTTTCATCTGTTTCTGTATGGAGCTCCTTTTACCATTGTCACAGACCACCAGGCTCTCCTAACTATCTTTGGAAACCCAAGAGCCAAGATGCCAGCTAGAATTGAACGATGGGGTCTACGACTTCAAGGATATAATTACAAAATTATTCACAAACCTGGCAAATACAGCAATCCAGCCGACTACATTTCAAGGCATCCTACAGAAGTGGATCAAACTACTCAGTGGTCAACTGAAGAATATATCAATTTTGTTACTGCTCATACAATTCCTAAGGCCCTTTCAGCTGATCAGTTTGTGACAGCAACCGCACATGACAAGACACTCTGTGCCCTGTTACACATTATTCAGAATGGTAAATGGCATGAGATTCAGAGAGCAAAATTTCCAGACCCTGAAATAAGTCTCAAGGAGCTCAAATCCTTCTCATGTGTGAGAGCAGAACTGTCAGTCACAGAGGCCCACCTTATTCTTAGAGGCACCAAACTGGTTGTTCCCAAAACATTGCGTCGCTCTGTAATACAGATTGCTCATGAAGGACACCTGGGAATAGTTGGCACAAAGAAACTTCTACGTGAAAAAGTGTGGTTCCCAAACATGGATCAGCTGGTAGAAGACATGATAAAGCATTGCTCCACATGTCAGCTGGTGACCCATTCATCAAAACCTGAGCCCTTACAAATGTCTCCTTTACCTACAGCTGTCTGGGAAGAAATAGCAGTTGATATCTATGGCCCACTGCCTAATGGGCAATACATTCTGGTAGCAATTGATGAATATTCAAGATACCCTGCAATTGCATTTATTTCTTCGACTTCAGCAAACAGTGTAATTCCAGAGTTGGACAACATTTTCTCAGCATATGGTATTCCCAGAGTAGTCAAAACAGATAATGGACCTCCATTTAATGGCCATACATTTGTACAGTTCTCTGAATATCTGGGGTTCACACACAGAAAGATAACACCGTGCTGGCCACAAGCAAATGGAATGGTGGAAAGATTCATGCGCACTTTAGGGAAGAGAGTTAAAGCCTCTTACTTGGAGCACATACCACTGAAACAAGCGCTCTACAGATTTCTACGCAACTATAGGAGTACACCTCATTCAACTACTAATGCTGCTCCTGCCCACCTACTATTCAACAGAACCCCTCGTATCCGTATTCCTGATGTTACCAGTCACGTCATTCCTGATGATTCTACTGTGAGACCCGCAGATTTTAATAACAAGCAGAAAATGCAACAGTATGCAGACAAGAGACGTCATGCTCAGCCATCTTTTATAAAGAGGGGTGACAAAGTGGTTGTACGTCACAAACAGAACAACAAGACCTGTCCAACGTATGACCCAGCAGAATACCATGTAATAGCCCAGAAAGGAAGTATGATCACAGCTGAGCGAGATGGACATTCTATTACCCGGAATGCCTCACACTTCAAAGTGTTACCAGAAAATAGATTACCTGACAATGGATTACCAGAAAATGATGCTGGTGAAGCCTCTCAGACCCACATAGAAGTTACTGAGAGTGACAGTTCTCAACAGGACATAGCCAGCTCTTCAGGTAACAGTGTTCTTCAACAACCAAGACGCTATCCAGTGAGAGAAAGAAGAGCCCCATCTAGACTTATTGAGGAGGCGTAATTTGGGGTTTATATTCTGCTTATCTAGAAATGGACCATTAATGACTGTTAAATTGCAACATTCAAGATTCAGTTGTTTTTTTCCGTTAGCAGTTTTAATTTATGTTGTTTCATTTTTTGATTATTATTCATTTAAAAAAAGGGGGGTGATGTAACATACAGCAAGCATACATGTCTCTTTTAGAAATGAGAACATGTGACAGGAAGTTAAGGGGCGTGGTTTGCTGGGAGCTAGGGGAAGAAATGATGGATGTCTGACTGCACATGTTATAATAAAAGAAGTTTCTGATGGAATTCATCTGTGCCTGCTGCTATTACATGGAGACATTACACTTCCCTTCATAAATTCTTTGGTATGGGGTAATTTGTTGTGGGTTGCTTCTGTTTAGGTAGCTTAGAGGCAATGCAAACATTTCATGGCACTTGAAAACTAATTAATCAAAATGTGCCCTACAAAAGCTCAGGATGCTCCTTCCATTCTGCGCACTTCCGAGTGCCCAGCTAGTTACATCCCCTTGTGGAGTGTTTCTGTACTCCGGTGTAACTGCACAAGAAGTTATTTTATTTTGCCTAAGGCTACATGCAGACAACACATAAATATTTTCTCCAATATTTTTTGCACAGGCTTGTGCATGTGCCCACAGAAGTGAAAAAGGATGTATAGTAGCTGTAGAAAATATGATGTACAAAATTTGTAGTTGTTTGTAGAGTGCCTAAATGTGCCTAATAGGGCTAACTTAAAGGTGTTGTCTGAGACTGTATGGATGACGCGCTGAGGTGGCGGTAGCTATCAGCAAAAATACTTGATAGCTAACATTAACCAAATGTCTACTTTATGTCTCCATATTTTTTTATGCTTCCTCTTATTTTCTTATGAGGCTTTGAGCTTTAGGTGCGATATTTCACATTTTCATAAAAAAACACAAAATCATGCTATTCAAGTCACTTTAAGAGGCCTAAATAAAAGTAAAACCCCATAAATTACCCCATTATAGAAACTACATCCATTAATGTACGTAAAACAATTTTCTTGAAGTTTGTTAACCCTTTAATTATTTTAAAGGGGTTAGAACAAAATTGAGTGCAATTTTGAAATTTTAATTTTTAGGCTCAATTAATTTGTTTTTCAAAAAATGTACACATTCTCAGTGGATAAAATACCAAAATGTTCCACAAAGTTTGATATCCAATTTCTCCCAAGTACGCCAATACCCCATATGTGGCGGTAAACTGCTGTATGGGCATACGCCATGGCATTGCGGGGAAGGTGCACCATTCAGAGCTGATTATGCATTGTCCCTTTTTAATGGCTATACAATCTTTATTTTTTTGGCAATTTGGAGAAATAAGGGCTTATATTCTGCTTTCATTAGCAGCACTTTAGCTTATTGATGATATTTTATTAACTCTGGAATGTATGGAGAAAATGAAAATCGTAAATTCTGTTTTCCTTTCTTATAATATATTATATTTACTGTATAGATCACTAACATTACAGTGATGCCTCATTTATATAGTTTTTAATATATTTTTACAATTTTACTGAAGAAAAACTAATACAGAGAAAATCTCATTTATTTTCGTATCGCCATTTTTTGGGAGACTTTAATAGTTTTTGGTTGACAGAGCTGGTTTAGGGCTTATTTTTGAGTTGTTGTTTTAGTTTAGTTGTTGAGTTGTCCTTTTCAGTGGTACCATTAAATGATTTTGTGAAAAAATTTATTTTTGGCAAGTTTTTGTTTTTACGGCACTCACCAAGCGGATCCAATAATACTTCTGGGTTATTGTACAGATTTTTACTGACAATGGCTATGCCAAATATGTGTTTTTTTTTTACTTTATTAGATATGTATAGTTAATAAATACGGAAAAGATGAAAAAAAAACCTAATGCTCACCCACAGGAATGCATGTTGAGGGTAACTCCGTGCTGGAAAGGAGATGGAGTCCACTTGGTCTAGGCCCAAGGAAAATAGCGAGGAAAAAAAAGAAAATATCCACTCGATCCGCACTGGTGTAAAGTTAAAAAATTGTAAAGTTTACTTTATTCAGACATAGAAAAAAGTTAAAAACAGCAAGCCATCACAAGAAAAAATGCATATGGTATGCATGCATATGCATTTTTTCTTGTGATGGCTTGCTGTTTTTAACTTTTTTCTATGTCTGAACAAAGTAAACTTTACAATTTTTTAACTTTACACCAGTGCGGATCGAGTGGATATTTTCTTTTTTCTTTTTTTTCCATGTATAGTTAATATTTGTGTTTAGGGGACTGTAACTTTATTTAATTAATTATTTTTATTAAAGAAAATGTCTTTTAACCCCTTAACGCTCTGCGCCGTAGCTCTACGGCGCAGAGGTATAAGGAGTGTATGAAGAGGGCTCACAGGCTGAGTCCTCTTCATACAAAGGTGGGGGTTTTTGCATATTGCACAAAACCCCCACCGCTAATAACCGTGGTCGGTGCTTGCACCGATCGGGGCTATTAACCCCCTCGTTGCTGCCGGCAAAGTCGCCGGCGGCATTTAAAAGACGGCGGCGCCGCCATCTTTTTTTCGATCGCCGCGCCCCCGAACATCATCGGGGGGCGTCGATCGGTTGCCATGGTAGCCTCGGGTCTTCGTTTGACCCGAGACTATCTGGCATCTGCTGATTCGTTACAATGAGCCAGTGGCTCATTGTAATGAATGTGCTGCAAAAATGCCATATATATATGGGAGCAGCGATCTGCCCATCTAGGGTTAATGTACCCTAGATGGTCTAAAAAATAGTGAAAAAAAAAAGAAAAAAAAAGTTTAAAAAATAAAAAAAATTAATAAAATATTAAAAATTCAAATCACCCCCCTTTCCCTAGAACTGATATAAAACATAATAAACAGTAAAAATCACAAACATATTAGGTATCGCCTCGTCCCAAAATGCCCGATCCATCAAAATATAAAAACTGTTACGGGCGGCGGTGACCTCCGAGGCGGGAAATGGCGCCCAAATGTCCGAAATGCGACTTTTACACCTTTTTACATAACATAAAAAATGAAATAAAAAATGATTAAAATGTCGCACAGACCTCAAAATGGAAGCAATGAAAACATCGCCTCATTTCGCAAAAAATTACCCCTCACACATCTCCGTGCGCCAAAGTATGAAAAAGTTATTAGCGTCAGAAGATGGCAAAATTATTTTTTTCTTTTTTGTACACATTCGTTTAATTTTTGAAAATGTATTAAAACACAATAAAACCTGTATAAATTTGGTATCACCGCGATCGCACCAAACTATGGAATAAAGTAGGCATGTTATTTGGAGCGAAGAGTGAAAGTCGTAAAAACTGAGCCCACAAGAACGTGACGTGCGTTTTCTTTTCAAATTTTTCCACATTTGGAATTTTTTTTCAGCTTCGCAGTACATGGCATGTTAAAATAAATAACATTACAGGAAAGTAAAATTTGCTACGCACAAAATAAGCCCTCACACAGGTCTGTACACGTACAAATGAAAAAGTTATGGATTTTTGAAGTTGGAGAGCAAGAAATGAGCCGAAAAACCCTCCGTCCTTAAGGGGTTAATAAGTGTTTTAATTTTTTTTTTACTTTTACAGGTTGGCTTGGATAAGCGATGCTCTGATCGCGCTTGTTCAAGCTCTTATTCCTGTAAAACCGTGTAATATAGCTGAGCTGCGCCAGCTCAGTATGTTACAGCCTCCCAGAAGACACCACGTAGCCCCGGGGCACTGTTAGACCCCAAATACTATTACGTTTAATGTCAGGAAGGGGTTAATCCCTTAAAATCCCTGTACATGTATAACGTAGCGCTCTGTAGGTTATCGTTCAGCTACGTACATGTATGGCGCGTTTGCTTGACATAGTAAGAGTGGGCTGTAACATGAGTGATGGAGGCAGGACATCCTCCTGCCAACGCCACCTGCATAATCAAAGCTGTTCCACCTCACTGATTGCTGTGAATGGTCGGCCTATTACGACCAACAAATCACAGCAAAATACAGTTGATCTATTATGGAAGTGTTGAAAGTATATTCATCTGAATGAAGACAAAAAGATTTGCCCACTTTTTCTTCCTTTAATTTTGATATACAGCAGCTGTTTATTCTTATAGGTAAAGCTCATAAATATAGGGAAACATGTCACAGGCATCCCGCGATCCATGTCGTAAATCGTGGGTGCACCCGTGCCTCTCTCCACGGTGCCTGTCCTGCTCCTGCAGACTTACCTCTTCACGTTTCTGCTCCTGTCCAGACTCAGTACTCCGAGATTTGAAGGGCCAGTGCACAGGTACTTGGCGCTGGCCACTTCCGGGTCCGCATTGAATCCGGCAGCCTCCATCATTCATCATTCATCTTCAATCCATTCCTGTGAGGAGAAAGCCCTTCTGTGTCCCCAGCGTTCCTGTATCTCAAGAGTTCATGTGTCTCCATTAGAGATGAGCGAGCACTAAAATGCTCGGGTACTCGTTATTCGAGACGAACTTTTCCCGATGCTCGAGTGCTCGTTTCGAGTAACGAGCCCCATTGAAGTCAATGGGAGACTCGAGCATTTTTCAAGGGGACCAAGGCTCTGCACAGGGAAGCTTGGCCATACACCTGGGAACCTCAGAAAAGGATGGAAACACCACGGAAATGGACAGGAAACAGCAGGGGCAGCATGCATGGATGCCTCTGAGGCTGCTTAATCGCACCATTATGCCAAAATTATGGGCAACAGCATGGCCATGACAGAGTGACCGAATGAGGCTAGATAGCATCTAAAACATCCAATAATTGACCCTGACACTATAGGGGACGGCATGCAGAGGCAGCGGCAGCGGCAGCAGCGGCAGGCTAGAGAGTGTCATGGCAACATACCCTAAATGGACTCAGGCTTCAAACCAATGGGTGGCAGAGAGGAACCAAAGGAGGTGAGCAAGAAGCGCTCAAATAATATCGGTACTTGATAAAAGTTTGCCAGTATATTTTGTGGATTACACAGCAGGGTGGCGACAAAGTTAACATGGAAGCCATGAAAACAATCCAAAATTCTGCCTGACACAGCTCGTTTGATAAGGGGACCATGTATGGAGGCAGTGAACTAGTAGTAGATTAAAGGTGCTGCAGTTAAAACTATGTTAGTTGGATCTTGGCATGGAGCTGGCGCTCCGCTGCCAGGCGAGCTTTCGCCAATCCAAGCCCCTGTCTCTAGGCTACTCCCCAAACAGCACTTCTAAGAACCTTTTGTATAAGATCAATTGTAGTAGCGTTCTTATAAGTTTGGGATATGGCGGGTGAGGGGAATGTAAACATCTGCGCAAGAAGCGCTGAAATAATATCCGTAAATGAAAAAAGTTTTCCAGTATATTTTGTGGCTTACACAGCACGGTGACGACAAAGTTAACAAGTTTGATGTGGAATGCCCTGTAATAGCTCTTGGGCGGTGTGCCTTTTATCACCTAGGCTCAGCAGTTTGAGCACCGCCTGCTGTCGCTTAGCGACGGCACTGCTGCTGTGCCTAGAGCTACCGACTGATGGCGCCATGCCCACGGATGGTAATTCGGAGGAGGAGGAGGTGGAGGAGGGGTGGGAGGAGGAGGAGGCATAGTAGGCCTGAAACACCTGGACCGAGGTAGGCCCCGCAATCCTCTGCATCGGCAGTATATGACCAGCCCCAGGGTCAGACTCGGTCCCAGCCTGCACCAAGTTAAGTGTAGTAGCGTTCTTATAAGTTTGGAAAATGGCGGGTGAGGGGAATGTAAACAGATGCGCAAGAAGCGCTGAAATAATATCCGTAAATGGTAAAAGTTTGCCAGTATATTTTGAGGATTAGACAGCAGGGTGGCGACAAAGTTAACAAGTTTGTTGTGGAAGCCATGAAAACAACCCAAAATTCTGCCTGACACAGCACGTTTGATAAGGCGGCCATGTATGGAGGCAGTGAACTAGTAGTAGATTAAAGGTGCTGCAGTTAAAACTATGTTAGTTGGTTCTTGGCATGGAGCTGGCGCTCCGCTGCCAGGCGAGCTTTCGCCAATCCAAGCCCCTGTCTCTAGGCTACTCCCCAAACAGCACTTCTAAGAACCTTTTGTATAAGATCAAGTGTAGCAGCGTTCTTATAAGTTTAGGATATGGCGGGTGAGGGGAATGTAAACAGATGCGCAAGAAGCGCTGAAATAATATCCGTAAATGGTAAAAGTTTGCCAGTGTATTTTGTGGATAACACAGCAGGGTGGCGACAAAGTTAACAACTTTGATGTGGAATCCATGAAAACAACCCAAATTTCTGCCTGACACACCTCGTTTGATAAAGGGACGATGTATGGAGGCAGCTATATGGACGACTTTTGGAGGTAGCAATGGAGACAACGTGTGGAGGCTGCTATGGAGACAATTCAATTTGGATAGTGCCTGTATGTGGCAGTCCAAAAAAGTTTTCAAACCAGAGGAGCAGGTAGGTGGCCCTCCATAAAAATGGAATAGATTGAGTGCCTGTATGTGGCAGTCCAAAAAAGTTTTCAAACCAGAGGAGCAGGTAGGTGGCCCTCCATAAAAATTGAATAGATTGAGTGCCTGTATGTGGCAGTCCAAAAAAGTTTTCAAACCAGAGGAGCAGGTAGGTGGCCCTCCAGAAAAATTGAATAGATTGAGTGCCTGTATGTGGCAGTCCAAAAAAGTTTTCAAACCAGAGGAGCAGGTAGGTGGCCCTCCAGAAAAATTTAATAGATTGAGTGCCTGTATGTGGCACTCCCAAAAATTGTTTAAAACAGAGGACCGGGTCGGTGGCCCTCCATAAAAATTAAATGCATAAAGTACTATAGCTAGAGCCAGTGGGCCCTGTCAAAAAATAGCCAGTTTCCTCTGCTTTACTGTACAAAGAGGAGGAGAAGGAGGAAAATGAGGAGGAGGAGGAGTGGATAAATTATTCAGGTTGAGCTTCCTTCACCTGGTGGAGATTGGAAATTAGGAGAAATCCAGGCTTTATTCATCTTGATAAGCGTCAGCCTGTCAGCGCTGTCAGTCGACAGGCGTGTACGCTTATCGGTGATGATGCCACCAGCTGCACTGAAAACCCGCTCGGACAAGACGCTAGCGGCAGGGCAGGCAAGAGCCTCCAAGGCGTACAGCGCCAGTTCGTGCCACATGTCCAGCTTTGAAACCCAGTAGTTGTAGGGAGCTGTGTGATCATTTAGGACGATGGTATAGTCAGCTACGTACTCCCTCACCATCTTTCTGTAAAGATCAGCCCTACTCTGCCGAGACTGGGGACAGGTGACAGTGTCTTGCTGGGGTGACATAAAGCTGGCAAAAGCCTTGTAAAGCGTACCCTTGCCAGTGCTGGACAAGCTGCCTGCTCGCCTACTCTCCCTCGCTACTTGTCCCGCAGAACTACGCACTCTGCCACTAGCGCTGTCAGAAGGGAAATACTGTTTCAGCTTGTGCACCAGGGCCTGCTGGTATTCATGCATTCTCACACTCCTTTCCTCTCCAGGGATGAGAGTGGAAAGATTTTGCTTGTACCGTGGGTCCAGGAGAGTGAACACCCAGTAATCGGTGCTGAAATAAATTCTTTGAACGCGAGGGTCACGGGATAGGCAGCCTAGCATGAAATCTGCCATATGCGCCAGAGTACCAACGCGTAAGAATTCACTCCCCTCACTGGCCTGACTGTCCATTTCCTCCTCCTCCAACTCCTCCAACTCCTCTTCTTCTGCCCATACACGCTCAACAGTGAAGGACTCAACAATGGTCCCCTCTTGTGTCTCGCCAACATTCTCCTCCTCTTCCTCCTCATCCTCCTCCACCTCCACCTCCTCCGATATGCGCTGAGAAACAGACCTAAGGGTGCTTTGGCTATCAACAAGGGAATATTCTTCCCCGGTCTCTTGTGAGGAGCGCAAAGCTTCCGACTTCATGCTGACCAGAGAGTTTTTCAACAGGCCAAGCAGCGGGATGGTGAGGCTGATGATGGCGGCATCGCCACTGACCATCTGTGTTGACTCCTCAAAGTTACTCAGCACCTGACAGATATCAGACATCCACGTCCACTCCTCATTGTAGACTTGAGGAAGCTGACTGACCTGACTACCAGTTCTGGTGGAAGTTGACATCTGGCAGTCTACAATCGCTCGGCGCTGCTGGTAAACTCTGGATAACATGGTCAGTGTTGAATTCCACCTCGTGGGCATGTCGCACAACAGTCGGTGAGCGGGCAGTTGGAGGCGGCGCTGCGCTGCCCTGAGAGTGGCAGCATCTGTGCTGGACTTCCTGAAATGCGCACAGATGCGGCGCACCTTCGTGAGCAAATCAGACAGATTGGGGTATGTCTTGAGGAAACGCTGAACTATGAGATTTAACACATGGGCCAGGCATGGCACATGTGTCAGTCTGCCGAGTTGCAGAGCCGCCACCAGGTTACGGCCGTTGTCACACACAACCATGCCTGGCTTCAGGTTCAGCGGTGCCAGCCACAGATCAGTCTGCGCCGTGATGCCCTGTAATAGTTCTTGGGCGGTGTGCCTTTTATCGCCTAGGCTCAGCAGTTTGAGCACCGCCTGCTGTCGCTTAGCGACGGCACTGCTGCTGTGCCTAGAGCTAGCGACTGATGGTGCCATGCCCACGGATGGTCGTTCGGAGGAGGAGGTGGAGGAGGGGTGGGAGGAGGAGGAGGCATAGTAGGCCTGAAACACCTGGACCGAGGTAGGCCCCGCAATCCTCGGCGTCGGCAGTATATGACCAGCCGCAGGGTCAGACTCGGTCCCAGCCTCCACCAAGTTAACCCAATGTGCCGTCAGCGATATATAGTGGCCCTGCCCGGCAGCACTCGTCCACGTGTCCGTGGTCAGGTGGACCTTGTCAGAAACGGCATGGTCAGGGCACGGATTATGTTGTCTGACACGTGCTGGTGCAGGGCTGGGACGGCACATCGGGAAAAGTAGTGGCGGCTGGGGACCGAATACCGAGGGGCGGCCGCCGCCATGAGGCTGCAAAAGGCCTCGTTCTCTACTAGCCTATAGGGCAGCATCTCCAGGCTTAGCAATATGGAGATGTGCACATTAAGGGCTTGGGCGTGCGGGTGGGTTGCACTATATTTGCGTTTCCGCTCCAGCGTCTGGGGTATGGAGAGCTGAACGCTGGTGGATGCTGTGGAGGATCGTGGAGGCGACGATGGGGTTTTTGTGGCAGGGTCCTGGGCAGGGGGCTGACTATCAGCTGACACAGGGGAAGGAGCAGTGGTGTGCACGGCCGGAGGTGAACGCGCTTGTTGCCACTGAGTGGGGTGTTTAGCATTCATATGCCTGCGCATACTGGTGGTAGTTAAGCTATTAGTGGTGGAACCCCTGCTGATCCTGGTTTGGCAAATGTGGCACACCACAGTCCGTCGGTCATCCGGTGTTTCCTTAAAGAACCTCCAGACTTCTGAAAATCTAGCCCTCGCCGCAGGAGCCCTCGCCACGGGAGCTTCACTAGTTGACACATTTGGCGCTGATGCACCAGCTCTGGCCCTGCCTCTCTGTCTGGCCCCACCACTGCCTCTTCCAACCTGTTCTGGTCGAGGACTCTCCTCCGTCTCAGAAGCACTGTGTTCACCCGGCCTCTCAACCCAGCTTGGGTCTGTCACCTCATCATCCTCCGATCCCTCAGTCTGCTCCCCCCTCGGACTTCCTGCCCTGACAACAACTTCCCCACTGTCTGACAACCGTGTCTCCTCATCGTCGGACACCTCTTTACACACTTCTTCCAGTACGTCAACAAGGTCATCATCACCCACAGACTGCGACTGGTGGAAAACCTGGGCATCGGAAAATTGCTCATCAGCAACCGGACAAGTGGTTTGTGACTGTGGGAAGGGTCCAGAAAACAGTTCCTCAGAGTATGCCGGTTCAAATGGCAAATTTTGCTGGGAGGGGGCAGACTGGGGGGGAGGAGGCTGAGGTGCAGGAGCTGGAGGAGTGCCGATTTCGGTGACATGGGTGGACTGCGTGGAAGACTGACTGGTGGACAAATTGCTCGAAGCATTGTCGGCAATCCACGACATCACCTGTTCGCACTGTTCTGGCCTCAACAGTGCTCTACGACGAGTCCCAGTAACTTCAGACATGAACCTAGGGAGTGTAGCTCTGCGGCGTTCCCCTGCTCCCTCATAAGCAGGTGGTGTCTCACCCCGCCCAGGACCACGGCCTCTGACCCCTGCAGTAGTTGGACGCCCACGTCCCCGCCCTCGTCCTCTACCCCTAGCCCTCGGGTTAAACATTTTGAAAATGAGAGTTATAACTTTAATTTTTTTTTAAACTTTTTTTGTGTTTTTTTTTTTTTGTGTGTTTTTTAGTTTTTAAAACCAAACGATGCTATCCTATTGCTATGGCTAATTTCTAGCCAAGTATGAAAGCACACTGCTATGCCAGATGAGATGACACTGAGTTATTAAAAAAATAAACGTAAAATAAAAAAGGAAATGGCAGACTGTGCCTAATTGAAATCCAACCCCGGGCCCTAATAAATTTTCCCACTTCGGTCTTTGCGATGGATATGTGCGTCACTAAGCGCAAAACACAGTGGTCGCAAGTCTCACTCCAAATTGCTCACAATTTGCTAGTAGATGCACTGCAGCAACTACAGCCACCAGCAGATCAACCAGAAATCAAATATATATAACGCTACTGTAGGCGTAAGTAAGCCGTTTGGATTCTCCTATGGCTATTTTCTAGCCAAGTATTAAAGCACACTACTATGCCAGATGAGATGACGCTGAGTTATGAAAAAAATAAACGTAAAATAAAAAAGGAAATGGCAGACTGTGCCTAATTGAAATACAACCCCGGGCCCTAATAAATTTTCCCACTTCGGTCTTTGCGATGGATATGTGCGTCACTAAGCGCAAAACACAGTGGTCGCAAGTCTCACTCCAAATTGCTCACAATTTGCTAGTAGATGCACTGCAGCAACTACAGCCACCAGCAGATCAACCAGAAATCAAATATATATAACGCTACTGTAGGCGTAAGTAAGCCGTTTGGATTCTCCTATGGCTATTTTCTAGCCAAGTATTAAAGCACACTACTATGCCAGATGAGATGACGCTGAGTTATGAAAAAAATAAACGTAAAATAAAAAAGGAAATGGCAGACTGTGCCTAATTGAAATACAACCCCGGGCCCTAATAAATTTTCCCACTTCGGTCTTTGCGATGGATATGTGCGTCACTAAGCGCAAAACACAGTGGTCGCAAGTGTCACTCCAAATTGCTCACAATTTGCTAGTAGATGCACTGCAGCAACTACAGCCACCAGCAGATCAACCAGAAATCAAATATATATAACGCTACTGTAGGCGTAAGTAAGCCGTTTGGATTCTCCTATGGCTATTTTCTAGCCAAGTATTAAAGCACACTACTATGCCAGATGAGATGACGCTGAGTTATGAAAAAAATAAACGTAAAATAAAAAAGGAAATGGCAGACTGTGCCTAATTGAAATACAACCCCGGGCCCTAATAAATTTTCCCACTTCGGTCTTTGCGATGGATATGTGCGTCACTAAGCGCAAAACACAGTGGTCGCAAGTCTCACTCCAAATTGCTCACAATTTGCTAGTAGATGCACTGCAGCAACTACAGCCACCAGCAGATCAACCAGAAATCAAATATATATAACGCTACTGTAGGCGTAAGTAAGCCGTTTGGATTCTCCTATGGCTATTTTCTAGCCAAGTATTAAAGCACACTACTATGCCAGATGAGATGACACTGAGTTATTAAAAAAATAAACGTAAAATAAAAAGAAACTGGCAGACTGTGCCTAATTGAAATCAAACCCCTAATAAATTTTCCCACTTTGGTGTTTGAGGTGGATATGTGTGTCACTAAGAGCTAAACACAACGGTAGCAAGTCCCCCTGCTAATTCCTCACAATATGGTACTAGCTGCACTACTAGTGCCAGCAAGCCCAGCCACAAGCAAATAAAAAAAAAAAGTATAACGTTATTGTAGCCCTAAGAAGGGCTGTTGGGTTGTTGTAGAATCACTCCTGCCTAACAGTAAGCTAATAGAACACCCTAACGCTTTCCCTGACCAGCAGCAGCTCTCTCCCTAGCGGCATCCAGACAGAGAATGATCCGAGCAGCGCGGGCAGCGGCTAGTCTATCCCAGGGTCACCTGATCTGGCCAGCCAACCACTGCTATCGACGTGTAAGGGTACCACGTCATGCTGGGTGGAGTGCAGAGTCTCCTGGCTTGTGATTGGCTCTGTTTCTGGCCGCCAAAAAGCAAAACGGCGGGAGCTGCCATTTTCTCGAGAGGGCGAAATACTCGTCCGAGCAACGAGCAGTTACGAGTACGCTAATGCTCGATCGAGCATCAAGCTCGGACGAGTATGTTCGCTCATCTCTAGTCTCCATCGTTCCAATTCCTCCTGCTGTGTTCCTGCGGTCCTGCTCCTGCGTTTCTGTCCCGTGTGCCAGTCCGTTCTTGCGCCCCGGACCTGTGTGCCAGCTCCTGTGTTCCTTCCTGCGCTGTTCTCCCACTGTCACCCCGGGTACAGACTGTCTCCTGCATTGCTACCTTGGCTGCCGGGCTAGTCGCACCTGTGGAACAACCTGGTGGTACCCCGCCGCAGCAAGACCATCCTGCTTTGAAGCAGGCTCTGGTGAAGACCAGGTGCCATTTAGACTTTGGCCCCAGGTGTCGACCAGTACCATCTCCTGCGGTGGTCCAGAGGGTCCACAGACTCTGAATCCTGATAAAACAAACTTTTCCACCAACACTGCAACGTCATGGACACCAAAACTAATGTGATACCAATAGTGTAACCCACTGAGCTGTGGAAGACATGGCATCAAGACAATAGAAATTGATTCTTTTATATTAAATATTAATCTGTATTCATGAACATTTATAAAAATGGCATATAAATTAACATATCAGGCCATAGATGATGGTACATAGAAGAGGAGTTATCTCCATTGGTATATATGAGCATACATATATAAAGTCTATCTTGTACCTATACAGTAGATGGGCATATTTGTTGAAATTCGGTTTGACCCAATTCGCCGAATCTTTCAAAAAAATTTGTTTTGACCTGAATTGAATCATGACCAATCATGTTAAGAAACAGGTATTTCCTGGGTGCATAGTAAGGTGTTTTAGAACGTTGTGCCATGCTCAAATATGCATAGGGAGCGTGGTTTGGTTTTCAAACAATGCTGTGTTTTAGTATGACATGCACATGACAAGCGGGAATGCAGCCTGACAAGGTAACGTCTGTGGCAGCTCGAAAGGACTGAGCTGAGGGCCAAGACCCCACTATAACACCGAAGAGTGCACTCTTCACACTGATATCAGATGATTCCATAGATTACGACAGAACCTGTTCTGTTAAACGCGGATACATGTAAAAAGCCCTCAAAAGAGTGGAGAGGGTGTCGGCAATAATTTTGCATTGACATCCCTGATCATTTTCCCTTTCTTTTTAACCGTCAGTGTCTGCTTTCAATTGGTCAATAATTCATCATCAGTATTGCTAAAGCCAAAAACAAACAGGAGTTGATCCAAAATAGAGATGGGATATATAAATGGGATATTTACATGTCCTATGTGTTCTGTATCCACTCCTGCTTTTGGCTATCAATCCTTTGGCTTTTCACTCCATCTGACAGATGAAGCCAAACATAGTGGCAACATGATAGAGGGTGAAAACAGCATTATGGAAGTCACTCGGTGTTCCAGGGATACATCGGTCAGTTGGCAGCAGCATGAGTAGGCTGCATGGTGACAAAATAACAAATTATGGAGGTGGCAGCAACCTGGTGGGCCACAGAGTGGCACAATGACAGAATGTGGAATTGGCAGCAACCTGGTAGGCCACAGAGTGGCAGAATGACAGAGTGTGGAGGTGGCAGCAGCAGCAGGAGGTCAGAAAGTGGCACAATGACAGAGTGGAGGTGGCGGCAACATGGTAGGCCACAGAGTGGCACAATGATAGTGTGAAGGTGGTGGTAACATGGTAGGCCACAGAGTGGTGAAATGACAAAGTGTGGAGGTGGTGGTACATGGTAGGCCACAGAGTGGCACACTGATAGTGTGGAGTTGGCAATAGCAGCAGCAACAGGAGCCCAAAGAGTGGCACAATGATAGAGTGTGGAGGTGGCAGCAACATGGTAAGCCACAGAGTGGCACAATGACTTGAGACTTAAGCTGCTGCTGATGGAGCTGCTACTTGTCCTCAAACACCTGCCACCCTGCTGACTCATGGCCACAGTAGCGACTAAATTTACGGAGCTTTTTGCAATTTAATCTATTGTGAATGTTTAATTTTTGGGCTGAAATTAATGTATTGTGAAACCACTTAAAGGGTCAACAAATTTCTTAAAGCAGGTATCTTAAAGCAGGAGTGAAGTTTCTATAATTATGTAAATTTATGGGGTTTAACTAATATTTATGTCTCATAAAGTCACTTACAAACAGAGCAGATGCATGTAAATATTGGTTTTGGTGATTTTCATAAAATGTGAAAAATTGCACCTTAAACATCTAAGAAAAATGAGAGAATGCATAAAAACTAGAGATGATCGAGCACTAAAATGCTCGGGTGCTCGTTATTCGAGATGAACTTTTCCCGATGCTCGAGTGCTCGACTCGAATAACGAACCCCATTGAAGTCAATGGGAGACTTGAGCATTTTTCAAGGGGACCAAGGGTCTGCACAGGGAAGCTTGGCCAAACACCTGGAAACCTCAGAACATGATGGAAACGCCACGGAAATGGACAGGAAACAGCAGGGGCAGCATGCATGGATGCCTCTGAGGCTGCGTAATCGCCCCATTATGCCAAAATTATGGGCAACAGCATGGCCATGACAGAGTGACCGAATGAGGCTAGATAGCATCTAAAACATCCAATAATTGACCCTGACACTATAGAAGATGGCATGCAGAGGCAGCGGCAGCAGCGGCAGGCTAGAGAGTGGCATGGCGACATACCCCAAATGGACTCAGGCTTCAAACCAATGGGTGGCAGAGAGGAACCAAAGGAGGTGAGCAAGAAGCGCTGAAATGATTTCCTATGTGAACAAAAGGTTGACGGTATATTTAGTCGATAACACAGCATGGTGGCGACATAGTGACTAAGTTCCATAAAGTATCTGGTGAAACACCCGACAAATGAGCCTGACACAGCTCGTTTGATAAGGGGACGACATGTGGAGGCAGCCATGGAGACGACTTCCATGATTAAGAGTGACAGTATGGGGCATCCATAGTGCTTCTATGATTGAAACTTCAGGTCTCCAGCATGGCGGCGACAGATGTGCCGAGTTCCATTATGTATCTGGTGAAACACCTGAAAATTCTGCCTGACACAGCTCGTTTGATAAGTGGATCATGTGCTGTATATCCTCTCATGCTCCAGCGTCTGGGGTATAGAGAGTTGAAAGTTGCGCATGGAGACATTGGTGGACACTGTGGAGGATCGTGGAATCAAAATGGACAGGAAACAGCAGGGGCAGCATGCATGGATGCCTCTGAGGCTGCCTAATCTTGGGATGGAGCTGGCAGTCCGCTGCCAGGCGAGCTTTCACCTGTCCAAGCCCCTGTCTCTCGGCTCCTCCCCACCCAAAATGGGCCTGGGGGGCCAGAAGCGTTTACTTTGAAAAAATTATAATTTTCAAAGCAGGCCGGGTCGTTCGAATATTTCACCTAGGAATGATGGAATAGCATAGCGGTTCTATTTTTAATTGTTTTTTCGAAAAAATGGTTCCATGATTAAGAGCGACAGTATGGGGCATCCATATTGCGCTGCTATGATTGCAACTTCAAGTCTCCAGCATGGCGGCGACAGATGGGCCGAGTTCCATTATGTATCTGGTGAAACACCTGAAAATTCTGCCTGACACAGCTCGTTTGATAAGGGGACGATGTATGGAGGCAGTAAAGTAGTAGTATATTAAAGGTGCTGCAGTTAAAACTATGTTAGTTGGATCTTGGGATGGAGCTGGCGGTCCGCTACCAGGCGAGCTTTCGCCTGTCCAGGCCACTGTCTCTCGGGTCCTCCCCAAACAGTACTTCTAAGAACCTTTTGTATAAGATCAAGTGTAGTAGTGTTCTTATAAGTTTTGGTTATGGCGGGTGAGGGGAATGTAAACAGATGCGCAAGAAGCGCTGAAATAATATCGGTAAATGATAAAAGTTTGCCAGTATATTTTGTGGATAACACAGCAGGGTGGCGACAAAGTTATGTTACAAATTTGATGTGGAAGCCATGAAAACCACCCAAAATTCTGCCTGACACAGCTCGTTTGCTAAGGGGACGATGTATGGAGGCAGCTATATGGACGACTTTTAGAGGCAGCTATGGAGATGACGTGTGGAGGTAGCAATGGAGACAACGTGTGGAGGCTGTTAAAAAGATGACGTGTGGAGGCTGCTATTGAGACAATTTAATTTGGATAGTGCCTGTATGTGGCAGTCCAAAAAAGTTTTCAAACCAGAGGAGCAGGTAGGTTGTCCTCTAGAAAAATTAAATATATTGAGTGCCTGTATGTGGCAGTCCAAAAAAGTTTTCAAACCAGAGGAGCAGGTAGGTGGCCCTCCAGAAAAATTAAAAAAGTTGAGTGCCTGTATGTGGCACTCCCAAAAATTGTTTAAAACAGAGGACCGGGTAGGTGGCCCTCCAGATAAATTAAATACATAGAGTACTATAGCTAGAGCCAGTTGGCCCTGGCAAAAAATAGCCAGTTTCCTATGCTTTAGTGTACAAAGAGGAGGAGAAGGAGGAAAATGAGGAGGAGGAGTGGATAAATTATTCAGTTTGAGCTACCGTCACCTGGTGGAGAATGGAAATCCTGAGAAATCCAGGCTTTATTCATCTTGATAAGCGTCAGCCTGTCAGAGCTGTCAGTCGACAGGCGTGTACGCTTATCGGTGATGATGCCACCAGCTGCATTGAAAACCCGCTCAGACAACATGCTAGTGGCAGGGCAGGCAAGAACCTCCGAGGCGTACAGCGCCAGTTCGTGCCACATGTCCAGCTTTGAAACCCAGTAGTTGTAGGGAGCTGTGTGATCATTTAGGACGATGGTATGTTCAGCTACATACTCCCTCACCATCTTTCTGTAAAGATCAGCCCTACTCAGCCGAGACTGGGGACAGGTGACAGTGTCTTGCTGGGGTGACATAAAACTGGCAAAGGCCTTGTAAAGCGTACCCCTGCCAGTGCTGGAAAAGCTGCCCGCTCGCCTACTCTCCCTCGCTACTTGTCCCGCAGAAGTACGCCCTCTGCCGCTAGCGCTGTCAGAAGGGAAATACTGTTTCAGCTTGTGCACCAGGGCCTGTTGGTAGTCATGCATTCTCACACTCCTTTCCTCTGCAGGGATGAGAGTGGAAAGATTTTGCTTGTACCGTGGGTCCAGGAGAGTGAATACCCAGTAATCGGTGCTGGAATAAATTCTTTGAATGCAAGGGTCAGCCTAGCATGAAATCTGCCATATGCGCCAGAGTCCCAACGCGCAAGAATTCACTCCCCTCACTGGCCTGACTGTTAATTTCCTCCTCCTCCAACTCCTCCAACTCCTCTTCTTCTGACCATACACGCTGAACAGTGAAGGAATGAGCAATGCTCCTCTCTTCTGTCTCGTCAACATTCTCCTCCTCTTCCTCCTCATCCTCCTCCACCTCCTCCGATATGCGCTGAGAAACAGACCTGAGGGTGCTTTGGAAATCTTCTTCCCCAGTCTCTTGTGACGAGCACAAAGCTTCCGACTTCATGCTGAGCAGGGAGTTTTTCAACAGGCCAAGCAGGGGGATGGTGAGGCTGATGATGGCGGCATCGCCACTGACCATCTGTGTTGACTCCTCAAAGTTACTCAGCAACTGACCGATATCAGACATCCACGTCCACTCCTCATTGTAGACGTGAGGAAGCTGACTGACCTGACTACCAGTTCTGGTGGAAGTTGACATCTGGCAGTCTACAATAGCTCTGCGCTGCTGGTAAACTCTGGATAACATGGTTAATGTTGAATTCCACCTCGTGGGCACATTGCACAACAGTCGGTGAGCGGGCATATGGAGGCGGCGCTGCGCTGCCCTGAGAGTGGCAGCATCTGTGCTGGACTTCCTGAAATGCGCACAGATGCGGCGCACCTTCGTGAGCAAATCAGACAGATTGGGGTTTGTCTTGAGGTATCGCTGAACTATGAGATTTAACACATGGGCCTTTTATCGCCTAGGCTCAGCAGTTTGAGCACCGCATGCTTTCGCTTAGCGATGGCACTGCTGCTGTGCCTAGAGCTACAGACTGATGGCGCCATGCCCATGGATGGTAATTCGGAGGAGGAGGTGGAGGAGGGGTGGGAGGAGTAGGAGACATAGTAGGCCTGAGAGACCTGAACCGAGGTAGGCCCCGCAATCCTTGGCATCGGCAGTATATGAGCAGCCGCAGGGTCAGACTTGGTCCCAGCCTCCACCAAGTTAACCCAATGTGCTGTCAGCGACACATAGTGGCCCTGCCCGGCAGCACTCGTCCACGTGCCCGTGGTCAGGTGGACCTTGTCAGAAACGGTGTTGGTCAGGGCACGGATGATGTTGTCTGACACGTTCTGGTGCAGGGCTGGGGACCGAATACCGAGGGGCGGCCGCCACCATGAGGTTGCGAAAGGCCTCGGTCTCTACCAGCCTATAGGGCAGCATCTCCAGGCTAAGTAATATGGAGATGTGGACGTAGAGGGCTTGGGCGTGTGGGTTGCACTATACTTCCGTTTGCGCTCCAGCGTCTGGGGTATGGAGAGCTGAATGCCGCGCATGGAGACATTGGTGGATGCTGTGGAGGATCGTGGAGGCAAAGATGTGGTTTTCGCACAGGAGGTGTTTGGGCCGGGGTCCTGGGCAGGGGGCTGACTAGCAGAGGCAGCAGATGACACAGGGGAAGGAGCAGTGGTGTGCCCGGCCGGAGGTGAAAGGACTTGGTGCCATTGAGTGGGGTGTTTAGCATTCATATGCCTGTGCATACTGGTGGTAGTTAAGCTCGTAGTGGTGGAACCCCTGCTGATCCTGGTGTGGCACAGGTTGCACACCACAGTCCGTCAGTCATCCGGTGTTTCTTTAAAGTACCTCCAGACTTCCGAAAATCTAGCCCTCGCCACGGGAGCTTCACTACGTGAAACATTTGGCGCTGATGCACCAGCTCTGGCCCTGCCTCTCCGTCTGGCCCCACCACTGCCTCTTCCAACCTGTTCTCGTCGAGGACTCGCCTCCGTCTCAGAAGCACTGTGTTCACCCGGCCTATCAACCCAGCTTGGGTCTGTCACCTCATCATCCTCTGATCCCTCAGTCTGCTCCCCCCTCGGACTTAATGCCCTGACAACAACTTCACCACTGTCTGACAACCGTGTCTCCTCATCGTCCGACACCTCTTTACACACTTCTTCCACTACGTCAACAATGTCATCATCACCCACAGAGTGCGACCGGTGGAAAACCTGGGCATCGGAAAACAGCTCAGCAGCAACCGGACAAGTGGTTTGTGACTCTGGAAAGGGTCCAGAAAACAGTTCCTCAGAGTATGCCAGTTCAAATGCCAAATTTTGCTGGGAGGGGGCAGACTGGGAGGAAGGAGGCTGAGGTGGAGGAGCTGGAGGAGTGCTGATTTCGGTGACATGGGTGGACTGCGTGGAAGACTGACTGGTGGACTAATGGCTAAAAGCATTGTCCACAATCCACAACATCACCTGTTCGCACTGTTCTGGCCTCAACAGTGCTCTACCACGAGTCCCAGTAACTTGAGACATGATGAACCTAAGGAGTGTAGCTCTGCGGCGTTCCCCTGCTCCCTCATCAGCAGGTGGTGTCTCACCCTGCCCAGGACCACGGCCTCTGACTACTGCAGTAGTTGGATGCCCACGTCCACGCCCTCGTCCTCTACCCCTAGCCCTCAGGTTCAACATTTTCAAAATTAAAGTGTAAATTGCTAATTTTTTTGGATTTTTTTTGTGTTTTCTTTATTTTTTTTTTGTGTCTTTTTGTCTTTTTTTTTTTTACAAAACATTGCTATCCTATTGCTATGGCTAGATTCTACACTGACAGCACTCAACTGGATTTTGTGCTGTGCCTGATGACTTTGAGTTATAAAAAAAAAAGAAAAGAAAAAAAAATCAGCAGACTGTGCCTAATTCAATCAAACCCCTAATAAATTGTCCCACTTAGGTGTTTGAGATGTGTGTGTCACCAAGAGCTAAATAGAACGTTCCCAAGTCTCTCTGCAAATTCCTCACAATATGGTACTAGCTGCACTTCTAGTGCCAGCAAGGCCAGCCACAAGCAAATCAACCAAAGATAAAATATATAACGCTATTGTAGCCCTAAGACGGCCTGTTGGGTTCTCGTATGGCTAGTTTCTAGCCTACACTGACAGCACACTGCTGTGCCTGATGACTTTGAGTTATAAAAAAAAATAAAAGTAAAAAACAAAAATTAGCAGACTGTGCTTAATTCAATTAAACCCCTAATAAATTGTCCTACTTAGGTGTTTGAGATGTGTGTGTCACTAAGTGCTAAATAGAACGTTCGCAAGTCTCCCTGCAAATTCCTCCACACAATGGTACTAGCTGCACTAATAGTGCCAGCAAGCCCAGCCACAAGCAAACAAAAAAAAAATATATATAACGCTATTCTAGCCCTAACAAGGGCTGTTGGGTTCTTGTAGACTCACTCCTGCCTAACAGTAAGCTAATATAACACCCTAACGCTATCCCTGCAGCAGCAGCAACTCTCTCCCTAACGGCATCCAGACAGAGAATGATCCGAGCAGCGCGGGCAGGGGCTAGCCTATTCCAGGGTCACCTGATCAGGCCAGCCAACCACCGCTATCGACGTGTAAGGGTACCACATCATGCTGGGTGGAGTGCAGAGTCTCCTGGCTTGTGATTGGCTCTGTTTCTGGCCTCCAAAAATCAAAAAGGCGGGAGATGCCATTTTTTCGAGCGGGCGAAGTATTCGTCCGAGCAACGAGCAGTTACGAGTATGCTAATACTCGAACGAGCATCAAGCTCAGACGTGTGTGTTCGCTCATCTCGAATAAAAACCTATACCAGCATGAAGCAGACATTTGGTTATAACCACTAATAATGGCACAGGGCAGATTTTAAAAAATTGGTCTTGGTCTGTAAGGGGTTAATGCACTGTGTTACAAACCTAACTATCAATACATAAATAAATATGTAGAAATCAAGATGCCCAATCTCTAGGCTCACTGGAATGTTTTTAGTCACTTTTGTCTGTTTTGCTTTTACCTTCTGTCTAATTGATCAAAGCGTTTCACGGCTGTGGTGACATTTTGCCTTATCAGTTTAGGAGTAATCCACCTTTTAAGTCTGACCACACTGATCAGGTGGTTTATTGAGTAAGATTTACTGATTTTGGCTGTGGCATGTTTTTAAAACGTAAGTGGCTGTGGCATGTTTTTAGTGGCTTGCCCACAAAATAAAAAAATGTCACCAGTGGCACAGAGATGCAGAGTAATGAAATCTAAATGCAAAAATATTGCAAAATTAGCAAAGCATGCCAGATGATACATGGACCAACCTTTGTCTTCTTCCGTGTCCTCCTCATGGATGATATGCTGTTCTTTTCATTTCTTGTATTGCAGCATATATGCAGCATCAATTAGCCTTAAAGGAACTCAAATAACCTCTACATAAAGGTTATTTTCTAGTAAGCTTTTTTTTTTGTATTTATTTATAGTGATACTTGCGCAAGGCATAACATTTTTTTCCATAATAAGCCCCAATGGAATATGCTGTTTGATGCTTACATAAATAAGTCTTCCTTCATAGAGCTCATTATTAACCAAATCTGTTGTCTTGTAATGTTACAAAAACGGTAACAAACAAAGAAAACTGCAAATGGTGACCTAATGTTCAAATGTTTTCGTTTTGTGCTGATCACAAAATGGGACAACCTTGCTCCGGTCTCTTCAGCTTTTCAAATTCACTTAACAATACAAAAAACAACAGCATTGTTTCTGAATTTATTCTGTTGGGTTTTGATATCAGTCCAAATCTCAAAATATATTTCTTCTTTGTAATATTTTTAATGTACACCCTTACAATGATGGGCAACATTATCATCTTATACTTAGTCTTCTCTGTAACAAGGCTTCACTTTCCTATGTATTATTTTCTGTGTAATTTAGCTGTCATGGACATCTGCTTTATCAACACTGTGGTACCAGGTATGCTAAAAGGATTTGTTCAGCCTGAAGTTCATATTTCTTTAGAACTTTGTCTTACCCAATTCTTTATTTACTTCTTAGTAGGGACGGCAGAATTTCTTCTTTTTGCAGTGATGTCCCTTGATCGGTATTTGGCTATATGCCTTCCTCTGCGCTACTTTATGATTATGCACAGATCTATGTGTATTTGGCTCATAGCTGGAGTGTGGCTCGGATCATTTATTACCATAGTTATGCCTGTGGCATTAGTTATGGAGTTAAAGTTTTGTAATAATTTAATTGACAATTTCTTTTGTGACTTAAGTCCTGTTCTTAAGAATTCTTGCACAGATACTTCTATGATTGAATTGCTTTCAGTGATTGCTGCAAGCACGTTGTATGTTTCTGTCCTTGTAACGCTCATCTCTTACTTGAAGATACTACTAGAAGTACTGAAAGTTAATACAGCTGAAGGAAGAGGAAGAGCTTTGTCCACTTGTTCTTCCCATGCCATTGTGGTGACTCTGATATACAGCAGCTGCATATACTTATATGCAACACCAACTCAAGTTCAAAGAGCTCATTTTAATAAAGATGTTGCCATCCTGAATACTGTGGTGGTTCCTTTGCTCAATCCGTTCATCTACTCTTTGAGAAATGAGACTATTAGAATATCACTCTCTAAAATATGTAAAATCATGTTATCTGAAAACCAATAAAATAGACTACTCAATGAAACTTATATAATGAAAGCATATCCTAAGGACTATATTATTATCCAAAGTTGTTTGACCTCATAATCTTGTAAATAAAGAGGCCTTAGCACAATTAGGCGCCATTTTACACTTCACGCGTGTTTTTGACGTGTAGAAGTCAATGGTTTTGGATAGACTTACATTGTTTTTCACAAACACGCGTTAAAAGCTCAGCATGCTCTACTCTTGCAAATCACGTACATGAAACACTCACCATATAAGTCTATGGTGACGCATTAAAAACGCATTGCACGTTCGGTGAGATAACCCAGCTCCACAGCCTAGAAGAACTAACCGCCTCAACTCATAATACTCGAGAAACTAACACAACCCTTTCGGGCCCCTGGCTTACTTTTAGACAATCCTCTGAATTTAACACCTTTACATAACTTGCCTCCGCATTTATTATTTATTATTTATTTTCAATTGGTCTGCTCTGGTAGACTTCCCCATGCACCCCCCCCCTCCAACCAAATTCCCTTATAGTTATATTATTTTGCTCACTAGGTCACTTTCTCTCTAACAACAGGTTAACTCGAATGATCTCGAACTAATATACAACTTCCAGACAGGATCATGTATGCAGGACCTTTTGCTGCAGTTCTTACCATACAGGTGTTGTAAAAGATTAAAGGGAACCTATCACCAGGAGACCCATTCATAGTACATACACTGCTAAAGTGTTTTTGTATAAAAAATTGGTTTTATAGAAAAAAAGATATGTTATATTGTACCTTTCATTAGCATCTGCTGTGTGACTAGGCAGTTGCCCAATAGGAGGAGCTGGAAAGGAGCAGTTCCCACCCACCCTTGGGTAACATGTGACCTTTTCAAATATATGAATAACTCCCCTCACTCGGGATTGGCTGTAGAGGAGCAGGGGGCGTCGCTAAGCCAAGTGATGAGTGTTTTCATATATTTGAAAAGGTCACATGGAGTAGCTGTTCCCCAAGGGTGGGGGGGAACTGCTCCTTTCCAGCCCCTTCCATTTGGCAACTGCCTAGGAACACAGCAGATGCTAATGAAAGGTACAATATAACATATCTTTTTTTCTGTAAAACCAATTTTTAATACAAAAACACTCTGGCAGCGTATGTACTATGCTTTGTGGGAACTGGGAGAGTGCTAATCATGGGTCTTCTGGTGACAGATTCCCTTTAATTGAACATTGTTAGAGATCTTTAAAATGTGAGTTATTGGTTTTCCTCGTAATTGATGCAACATCTTATTTTCTATGTTACTCTGTTGGGACCTGCGAGTCCTATATCTCTAATTGATGTTTATTACTGTTTTGTCACATTTAATTATTCATAATAAAGAATGATACAAAAAACGCATTGCACCATGAGACACATGCAAGTTCAATGCGTTTTTCACTGATCAATTGCCATAAAAAAGGCAGACGACAATCATGAGTCTTTTTACTCTTGTTGTCTGCACAGTAAGAATACATTGAAAATGCATTAAAGAATGCAAGCAAAAATGCAATTTTTTCATCCGTTGTACTCGTGACGTGATCTGCAAAGCAAGTGTGAAAGCAGCCTTAGCATCAATGTTTTAAAGTCACCAAAACTGTGCAGAAAACTGCAGCACAGTTTTGTGGTGGTAGAAAGTGTGTTAAATATCTCAAAAAATATACAGGGCTAATAGTAAAAGGGTTTTTCACTTTTGGGTATATTTACAGATCATACAAAACTGTATTCTTACCACTGTGAAGAGCATTTCTGGTTTTAGGAGTGGACATCAGCTGCTTAGTGCCTCCAGTCCAGTAATATTGGAGGTGATGATATTATATACGTTTTACATATAACATCGAATCCAATACTTCAATTGAAATGGACTGATGCATCCAGAAATTGGGTCATATGTAATATGGCATATGTACATTGCCGCTACATGCAGGTATCAGAGTTTTTTGTTGCACAAAGAGAGATTCATTAGAGGTCAAAGTGGGCAGAAAGGTCCGTCTGTAACTATTGGTTTTCTGTAAGTCAGGTTTCCTTAAGTAGGGGACGCCTGTATTAGCATTTTTTGCCTTCATCTGGAGCAAAAAGATAATGGGGCACATTTACTTACCTGTCTTGTGCAATTCCTGAAAGTGCATTGGAATGCACATCTGCTGCGATTCAAGAAGATTGTGTGCTTGATTTCCTGCATGTGTCGCTTCCCCGATCAGATCTGCCGGAGTTCACCTTCTTTGTCATGGTGCATGTAAGTGCTTGGATTGCGACACAATTTTAAAGTTAAAACCCGCTGTCAGTCCGAATCCATTGGATCGTCCGAGGGCACCCCCCACCCCGATTTCTGTTGCATGAAAGCTGGCGCAGAAGTTCACTGAAAGTGCATTGTCTGACAATAATGCACCGTGCCGCAATTCGCTAAGATCGTACACCTGATATCCTGCATGTGCCGCTTCCCCACTCAAGTCCGACGAAGTTCTTCGTGGTGCATGTAACTGTATTGTCTTGCGACACAATTTGAAAGTTAAATCCAGCGAATCAGTTGGATCATCCTATGGAACTCCCCCAATTTCTGTCGCCAGTGCAGCTGCAGCAAAATCCGATCGCGTTCAACTTAATGCCAGCACAGACCCCTGTTAAATACTTGTCACAGATGTGCAAAACCCAAAAACAGAGGAAAGTCTAACAAAAGTGGGCGCGCAGACCCTTAGATGAGTGAAAGACTGAAGAAGTGAGAAACAGAAAGTTGTGTATATATGCAGAGTGCAGCATGGCGAGAGCAAGAAAAGACTGAAGCTCTCAAAGGAGGCAAAGGTAAGGGTACATATACATGCAAAAAATATGTCTAATTGAAAAGCAGTATGCTGTGCTGGTGTATGGCTCTCTCCACGGAAAAGATTTAGCTAGACTAGAAATCTTTTACATGGAGAGAGCCATACACCAGCACAGCATACAGCTTTTTAATTGCAATTTTTGTCAGTGGAGAGATTGTTGGATAAACCCATTTGGTATCCAGCGAAGAGGAAACTCCACTGTGGAGACCATAACCCAGCTGAGGTGATTGAAGCAACAGCGTGGAAATTACAACCCAGCTGAGTAGACTACGAAGATACACACATGCGCATGTGAAAAAGTAAAATGCCGAGGTGAGAACCTATGGCTCCATACCACACAATCGCAGAACTTTATTACAAGAAGAAAACACATGAAAGTGGTCAACAAAACGTGAGTCGCCACATTTAGTTTTAGTAGGAGAAAACAGCCAACAATATATTTGTTGTTTATTATCACTACATAGAAGTGACATTTCCACCACACCCACCATTTATCCTATATGACTGTTCACCATCCATGTATATAGGCCTCACGTGAGCTCTGAGCACATTATCTGAGCTTGCCAAAACTAATGTTGCAACCATCACCAGTATCGAGTTGAGAATTAAGATCATCATTACAATGAGAATGCAACATTTATATCCTGAACGTCCAGAATCTGATTTACACTCTGATTTGGAATAACATCATACCTCCCTGACAAATAGAAAGCTTAATATTACAACAATTTTTTATGTGTTTATTTTCATCTGTCTACAAGAAGCATATGAAGTATAAAGAATTCACTCTCTGGACTTTTTCATGAACATATATGATTTTACAATCCATATTTTATAATCTATGCTATTTTTACATTTTTTCACATTGTAGAGGTGGGCACTTGGGCCCTTCAGTGCCACCCTACCCCTGGCCCAGCCTGTGATCTTAAACATATTTAATTAGATTTGAACATAGAATTGTATGCTACTCATATGTTCCAGTTTTAGATCCAATAAACATTTTTACTGTATATCTGGTGTACTGTGTGAGTTAGTGCTAGGTGTTTTCATTTCAATCCCTTTTTGTATATTGGTACAGGTTAGGCATCTGTATATTACCTGTTAGCACCTCCACTGTCCCACTTTTACATAGAGTATACAGGGCAGGGCTAGTGCAGAGATAACGGTATAAATAACTTTACAATTTTACTCTGTTTTATTTCTGTTTTAGCTCCTATCACTCCCTAAACTGCTCAGTGCAAAATCCCAGTGTGGGTAGGGCCTCTCTAAGCAGACACTTTACTGTATTATCGATCTAGTTTTGTGGGATGATAATGTGGTTACATTATCAGGGTACAAGGTTTATATGCACTTTCATCTGGCTTCTGACACACTGAAAAAATAGAAAGAGAGATGAGACAGATCAGAGATGCATGAGATTACACCAAGGCTGACTGACAGAGGTTGATAGACTTCTACACTCCTTCACTTTTAGCTCTGCTGCATCTCATAGATATTTGCCTACCTCCCCCTTCTCCCAGATCACTTATCTGCAGCCTCTCTCTCTGCTCACGATCTCCTGGAAGAATATTTGTGTCTCTGAGCTCAGTGCGAGGGGCGTGGCTACCAGCACACAGCATAGAGACACAGAAATCAAAAATGCCGCCCGACCCTAAGTCAGAAGTTACTGGGGTGTTTCAAGGGGCAACTGAAATAGTGTACAGCAGGACTTATAGAGACAGGTTGGACTTATATCTGTGAAATGCTGCATTTTTGTTAATAACAATGAATTAGAGAATGTGTTATTTTGTTATCCTGAGTACATATTAGAAACTTGTCTTCGTGGAAATAACCCTTTAAAGGAAATGTCCAATCAAAATCATACATGATAAATGAGGGAAACTTACTCATAGATCCCGGCACTGTGACTGTGTTATTAAAACAAGATGTTAATCTGCAGCACGGAGGAGCACTGATAATACCCTTAGAGTTCATGAGCATGACTATAAAAGTTGATTTTAGAAGGAGGGATATCATGGATAACCCTGGTTCTGGTGAGGACAAGAAATGGAGAGCGAAAGGACTTCCTCTCTGCTCAGGCAGAGATTTAAAGAGCCATGAATCATAAGAAGGAGGTGTAGGTCAATAGCAGCCTGAAGAAAGCGTGACTCTTCTCTTCAGAACTGACTCCCTTTCTACTCATTTGCATATCAGAAAAAAAGGAGTTTTCAATGAAGGTGGAAATGCATCTCCGAGTGGTAAATAGCAAGTCACTGTACCTTTTTTACAAATAAAAAATGCTTATTGATAATCTTACACAGAAATAACAAACTATTAAACTGACAAACAGCAAATTAAGGATTGATTTCAGAATTAGAAAAAAATTGCGCATGGTAACAAACTGTGGAGACAATTATTTGGGCCTCGTACTTGAGGCGCTGCTTTTATTTTTGCAGAAGATGATGATATTTTGATACAAGAGGTATAACGATATAAACTTCTGACTTGTGGGGATTTGCATAGGGATAGTGGGATTTAAGAGCGGAGGTAGAGATGGAAGGAATCCATGGAGTAGGTCTAATATTTTAACTTGACTAGTACTGGAACCAGGGTGACCAAATCTTTAAGAACTTGGCACACGTACCCCCCCTCCCAGTGGGTTATTGATTCAAAACTTTAAATCTCTTGAACCTTATCTTTCCACTAGGAGAGTGTTGAGACCAAGTTTGTTTCCAATTACAGGAAATTATAACTAAGCTGCTAGAAGAACGGTGGTCTGTAAGTTAATTTTCTTCAGCACAAACGTTGGGCTTGTAGTGCTATATGATCTTGCTAGGAACCTAGAGCTCACTTCTGTAAAATCTGTATGAAGAAAATTCTTTAGTAAAAGACCCGTCTTACACTGTAAATAGACCTCATCAACCCAATCTTAGTCTTGAAAGACAGGAGCTACAGAGAAAGTATGTAGTTGATCCCAAAAGGTGTGTACAAATTTCCTGGAGGGGTGGACCTGAAAAGGGAGTACGTCTAAGGATATTGGTGGGCTTAGGTCTGTGAAAAGAGGCTGATTGATTGAATCAGCCTTAGGATCTCTTACGGTCTCCTATAATCCCCTTGTCCAGGATTTACTGCATAACACCACAGCCGTCCTGTGGTAATGATTACTGAAGCCAAGAGGTCAGGCAGGGCTTAATGGCCATTGCTGCCAAAATGTGAGGTGGTTGTATCCAAGGAAGCTATCTCGTTTCTAAGGGACAACATGGCTACATTTATGAGAAATTATCTTCACACAGGAACATTTTTTTAAATAACATCCAATTGAAGAAATGTTTACATTTGGCAAATTAATTAAATTAAATGTAAATGCCCAGATGGGAATATCCCTTTAAGTAAATGGTGTTCGATGGAATTGTAAAGGCTATACTTCGGGCTTGGGTAATCGACAACCCAACCATCTAGCTTCCTGGCAGGCCTGATAGTATACTTTTGGATCCGGGAGTCCAATGCCCCTGTAATCCGCTCTCTGGCTCGACAGATTTTCCCTTATGCAAGGTTTTTTGCTCTTCCATGAGAAGAGAGAAAAGGTTTTATTATGTTTATCCCTGCCCCATGAAGACATATATAGGATCCTTGGTTCTGCTTGTTGGCGCTGAATGGAATCCATAAGTTGGATGTAATTAGTTTGGTAAAGTAATGTGGGATCGGCTTGGAGTTGCATTCCTTAATACATTCTTTGGCCATTGTAAAGGAGAATAACTAGCAATTGCTTAGCTAATGAGGGAGAGCGAGAGTATTTATTAGTTCAGACTTTGCTAAGTTCACTTTGAAATTAGGCAACTCCTCAATATCCAAGAATTTGAAAATCTGTGCCGAAAAAGACCAGAGGCAGGTGTTTACACTTAGAAAACTCAATAAGATGGATAAGCCAGCAAGGTATATTATTACGTCTTGGAGTAAGAGATAGGGAGCCGGGGCTTTTACCAGAAGCAATAGTGGAAAACACTTTATCTAGTTCTTTCTTAGTAAATAGGGCAAGTAAAAAGGCCAATGATTCAGGGGCTATGGGCAGTAACTGCCATGATTGTAATAAGTCCTCTAATTTAAGATTCCAGGTGGCAGGGGAAAGCTCGGTTGTGTGCATATTTCAACCAGTTCAGGGCCTTATATACTTGCATGTTAAGTAGATCCTTGACCTGGTTTATAAGTTTTTTAAGTTCTACCAGCACAGCTGGCTGAGCTTTCTTTTTATGGGAAGAACCAAGAGTAGATGTGTAAGAAAATAAACTTTCTAGTTGGGTTGCGTGGGGCATTGCCTGGGCTCCCTCCGGACCTCCACAATACATTTGGTAAGACCCTGTCTTTAGCTCTGCATGTAGTTATCTGGGTCATTTGTTTTAGCTGGGTAGATAATGTGGCACACACACTCCCTATTGTTTGTTTGTACCGTGAGGACTGCCAAATTCATTATTTGCCCTATTGGTGTTTTGTGGACTTGGTGCATACTTGGTCCTTTTTACTTAGACCCCTACACTGTGTAGTTTATCCTTGATGCAGTTAGAGTACATTGTGTGGTATTGACTCTGTAATTGTTTCTGTGGTGTGTTCTGGGGGGCCCTGCAGCAGGTTGTTTGTCACTATCATATGACATTACCTTCTATGTCTGGTCACAAAGGCAGTTGGTCTGCTTTTTCGTGTTTTAATTGTTTTTATATTCCTGTCCATTTGAGTCTCCTGTTTTGTATAAATTTCAATAAAGTATTGTTAATAATTATGGCTACTCGACACATGTCTTTCTTGCTTCTCTCTAGAAGGCTCTTAGATAGAGATGAGCGAGCACTAAAATGCTCGGGTGCTCGTTATTCGAGATGAACTTTTCCCGATGCTCGAGTGCTCGTCTCGAATAACGAGCCCCATTGAAGTCAATGGGAGACTTCAGCATTTTTCAAGGGGACCAAGGCTCTGCACAGGGAAGCTTGGCCAAACACCTGGGAACCTCAGAAAAGGATGGAAACACCACGGAAATTTATAGGAAACAGCAGGGGCAGCATGCATGGATGCCTCTGAGGCTGCTTAATCGTACCATTATGCCAAAATTATGGGCAACAGCATGGCCATGACAGAGTGACCGAATGAGGCTAGATAGCATCTAAAACATGCAATAATTGACCCTGACACTATAGGGGACAGCACGCAGAGGCAGCAGCAGCAGCGGCAGGCTAGAGAGTGTCATGGCGACATACCCTAAATGGACTCAGGCTTCAAACCAATGGGTGGCAGAGAGGAACCAAAGGAGGTGAGCAAGAAGCGTTAAAATGATTTCCTATGTGAACAAAAGGTTGACGGTATATTTAGTCGATAACACAGCATGGTGGCGACATAGTGACCAAGTTCCATGACGTATCTGGTGAAACACCCGAAAAATGAGCCTGACACAGCTCTTTTGATAAGGGGACGACATGTGGAGGCAGCCATGGAGGCGACTTCCATGATTAAGAGCGACAGTATGGGGCATCCATATTGCGCTATGATTGCAACTTCAGGTCTCCAGCATGGCGGCGACAGATGGGCCGAGTTCCACTATGTATCTGGTGAAACACCTGAAAATTCTGCCTGACACAGCTCGTTTGATAAGGGGATGATGTGCTGCATATCCTCTCATGCTCCAGCGTCTGGGGTATAGAGAGTTGAAAGTTGCACATGGAGACATTGGTGGACGCTGTGGAGGATCGGGGAGGCAAAATGGACAGGAAACAACAGGGGCAGCATGCATGGATGCCTCTGAGGCTGCCTAATCTTGGTATGGAGCTGGCGGTCTGCTGCCAGGCGAGCTTTCGCCTGTCCAAGCCCCTGTCTCTTGGCTCCTCCCCACCCCAAAATTGGCCTGGGGGCCAGAAGCGTTTACTTTGAAACAATAATAATTTACAAAGCAGGCCGGGTCGTTTGAATATTTCACCTAGGAATAATGGAATGGCATAGTGTTTCTATTTTTAATTGTTTTTTTGGAAATGGTTCCATAGTTAAAAGCGACAGTATGGGGCATCCATATTGCGATGCTATGATTGCAACTTCAGGTCTCCAGCATGGCGGCGACAGATGGGCCGAGTTCCACTATGTATCTGGTGAAACACCTGAAAATTCTGCCTGACACAGCTCGTTTGATAAGGGGACGATGTATGGAGGCAGTGAAGTAGTAGTAGATTAAAGGTGCTTCAGTTAAAACTATGTAGTTGGATCTGCTCCGCTGGCAGGCGAGCTTTTGCCTATCCAAACCCCGGTCTCTCGGCTACTCCCCAAACAGCACTTCTAAGAACCTTTTATATAAGATCAAGTATAGTAGTGTTCTTATCAGTTTGGGTTATGGCGGGTGAGGGGAATGTAAACAGATGCGCAAGAAGCGCTGAAATAATATCGGTAAATGATAAAAGTTTGCCAGTATATTTTGTGGATATCACAGCAGAGTGGTGACAAAGTTAACAAGTTTGATGTGGAAGCCATGAAAACAACCCAAAATTCTGCCTGACACAGCTCGTTTGATAAGGGGACCATGTATGGAGGCAGTGAAGTAGTAGTAGATTAAAGGTGCTGCAGTTAAAACTATGTTAGTTGGATTTTGGGATGGAGCTGGCGCTCCGCTGCCAGGCGAGCTTTCGTCTATCCAAGCCCCTGTCTCTCGGCTACTCCCCAAACAGCACTTCTAAGAACCTTTTGTATAAGATCAAGTGTAGTAGTGTTCTTATAAGTGTGGGTTATGGCGGGTGAGGGGAATGTAAACAGATGCGCAAGAAGCGCTGAAATAATATTGGTAAATGATAAAAGTTTGCCAGTATATTTTGTGGATATCACAGCAGAGTGGCCACAAAGTTAACAAGTTTGATGTGGAAGCCATGAAAACAACCCAAAATTCTGCCTGACACAGCTCGTTTGATAAGGGGATGATGTATGGAGGCAGTGAACTAGTAGTAGATTAAAGGTGCTGCAGTTAAAACTATGTTAGTTGGATCTTGGGATGGAGCTGGCGCTCCGCTGCCAGGCGAGCTTTCACCTATCCAGGCCCCTGTCCCTCGACTACTCCCCAAACAGCACTTCTAAGAACCTTTTGTATAAGATCAAGTGTAGTAGTGTTCTTATAAGTTTTGGTTGTGGCGGGTGAGGGGAATGTAAACAGATGCGCAAGAAGCGCTGAAATAATATCGGTAAATGGTAAAAGTTTGCCAGTATATTTTGTGGATAACACAGCAGGGTGGCGACAAAGTTAACAAGTTTGATGTGGAAGCCATGAAAACAACCCAAAATTCTGCCTGACACAGCTCGTTTGCTAAGGGGACGATGTATGGAGGCAGCTATATGGACGACTTTTGGAGGCAGCTTTGGTGACGCCGATGACGTGTGGAGGTAGCAATGGAGACAACATGTGGAGGCAGCTAAAAAAACGACGTGTGGAGGCTGCTATGGAGACAATTTAATTTGGATAGTGCCTGTATGTGGCAGTCCAAAAAAGTTTTCAAACCAGAGGAGTAAGTAGGTGGTCCTCCAGAAAAATAAAATAGATTGAGTGCCTGTATGTGGCAGTCCAAAAATGTTTTCAAACCAGAGGAGCAGGAAGGTGGTCCTCCAGAAAAATTAAATAGATTGAGTGCCTGTATATGGCACTCCCAAAAATTGTTTAAAACAGAGGACCGGTTAGGTACTATAGCTAGAGCCAGTTGGCCCTGGCAAAAAATAGCCAGTTTCTTCTGCTTTAGTGTACAAAGAGGAGGAGAAGGAGGAAAATGAGGAGGAGGAGTGCATAAATTATTCAGGTTGAGCTTCCTTCACCTGGTGGAGAATGGAAATCCTGAGAAATCCAGGCTTTATTCATCTTGATAAGCGTCAGCCTGTCAGCGCTGTCAGTCGACAGGCGTGTACGCTTATCAGTGATGTTGCCAACAGCTGCACTGAAAACCCGCTCGGACAACACGCTAGCGGCAGGGCAGGCAAGAACCTCCAAGGCGTACAGTGCCAGTTCGTGCCACATGTCCAGCTTTGAAACCCAGTAGTTGTAGGGAACTGTGTGATCATTTAGGATGATGGTATGCTCAGCAACGTACTCCCTCACCATCTTTCTGTAAAGATCAGCCCTACTCTGCCGAGACTGGGGACAGGTGACAGTGTCTTGGTGGGGTGACATCAAACTGGCAAAGGCCTTGTAAAGCATACCACTGCCAGTGCTGGACAAGCTGCCTTCTCGCCTACTCTCCCTCGCTACTTGTCCCGCAGAAGTACGCCCTCTGCCGCTAGTGCTGTCAGAAGGGAAATACTGTTTCAGCTTGTGTACCAGGGCCTGCTGGTATTCATGCATTCTCAAACTCCTTTCCTCTCCAGGGATGAGAGTGGAAAGATTTTGCTTGTACCGTGGGTCCAGGAGAGTGAATACCCAGTAATCAGTGCTGGAATAAATTCTTTGAACGCGAGGGTCACGGGATAGGCAGCCTAGCATGAAATCTGCCATATGCGCCAGAGTACCAACGCGCAAGAATTTATCCCCTCACTGGCCTGACTCTTCATTTCCTCCTCCTCCAACTCATCTTCTTCTGCCCATACACGCTGAACAGTGAAGATCTGAACAATGCTCCCCTCTTCTGTCTCGCCAACATTATCCTCCTCTTCCTCCTCATCCTCCCACCTCCTCTGATATGCGCTGAGAAACAGACCTGAGGGTGCTTTGGCTATCTACAAGGGAATCTTCTTCCCCCATCTCTTGTGACGAGTGCAAAGCTTCCGACTTCATGCTGACCAGAGAGTTTTTCAACAGGCCAAGCAGCGGGATAGTGAGGCTGATGATGGCGGCATCGCCACTAACCATCTGTGTTGACTCCTCAAAGTTACTCAGCACCTGACAGATATCAGACATCCACGTCCACTCCTCATTGTAGACTTGAGGAAGCTGACTGACCTGACTACCAGTTCTGGTGGAAGTTGACATCTGGCAGTCTACAATCGCTCTGCGCTGCTGGTAAACTCTGGATAACATGGATAATGTTGAATTCCACCTCGTGGGCACGTCGCACAACAGTCGGTGAGCAGGCAGTTGGAGCCGGCGCTGCGCTGCCCTGAGAGTGGCAGCATCTGTGCTGGAATTCCTGTAAATGCGCACAGATGCGGCGCACCTTCGTGAGCAAATCAGACAGATTGGGGTATGTCTTGAGGAAACGCTCAGAGCCGCCACCAGGTTACGGCCGTTGTCACACACAACTATGCCTGGATTCAGGTTCCGCGGTGCCAGCCACAGATCAGTCTGCCGTGATACCCTGTAATAGCTCTTGGGCGGTGTGCCTTTTATCGCCTAGGCTCATCAGTTTGAGCACCGCCTGCTGTCGCTTAGCGACGGCACTGCTGCTGTGCCTAGAGCTACTGACTGATGATGCCATGCCCACGGATGGTAATTCGGAGAAGGAGGTGGAGGAGGGGTGGGAGGAGGAGGAGGCATAGTAGGTCTGAGAGACCTGGACCGAGCTAGGCCCCGCAATCCTCGGTGTCGGCAGTATATGACCAGCCCCAGGGTCAGACTCGGTCCCAGCCCCCACCAAGTTAACCCAATGTGCCGTCAGCGATATATAGTGGCCCTGCCCGGCAGCACTTGTCCACGTGTCCGTGATCAGGTGGACCTTGTCAGAAACGGCGTTGGTCAGGGCACAGATTATGTTGTCTGACACATGCTGGTGCAGGGCTGAGACGGCGAATCGGGAAATGTAGTGGCGGCTGGGGACCGAGTTCTGAGGGGAGGCCACCGCCATGAGGTTTCGAAAGGCCTCGGTCTCTACCAGCCTATAGGGCAGCATCTCCAGGCTAAACAGTTTGGAGATGTGGACGTTGAGGGCTTGGGCGTGTGGGTGGGTTGCACTATGCTTCCTTTTGCGCTCCAGCGTCTGGGGTATGGAGAGCTGAACGCTGGTGGATGCTGTGGAGGATCATGGAGGCAAAGATGGGGTTTTCGCACGTGAGGTGTTTGGGCCGGGGTCCTGGGCAGGGGGCTGACTAGCAGATGACACAGGGGAAGGAGCAGTGGTGTGCCCATTGGGAGGTTAACGGGCCTGGTGCCATTGAGTGGGGTGTTTAGCATTCATATGCCTGCGCATACTGGTGGTAGTGGTAGTTAAGCTAGTAGTGGTGGAACCCCTGCTGATCCTGGTTTGGCACAGGTTGCACACCACAGTCGGTCATCTGGTGTTTCTTTAAAGAGCCTCCAGACTTCTGAAAATCTAGCCCTCGCCACGGGAGCTTGACTACGTGAAACATTTGGCGCTGATGCACCAGCTCTGGCCCTGCCTCTCTCTGTCTAGCCCCACCACGGCCTCTTCCAACCTGTTCTGGTATAGGACTCGCCTCCGTCTCAGAAGCACTGTGTTTCCCCAGCCTATCAACTTAGCTTGGGTCTGTCACCTCATCATCCTCCGATCCCTCAGTCTGCTCCCCCCTTGGACTACCTGCCATGACAACAACTTCACCACTGTCTGACAACCGTGTCTCCTCATCGTCCGACACCTCTTTACACACTTCTTCCACTACGTCAATAATGTCATCATCACCCACAGACTGCGACCGGTGGAAAACCTGGGCATCGGAAAATAGCTTAGCAGCAACCGGACAAGTGGTTTGTGACTGTGGGAAGGGTCCAGAAAACAGTTCCTCAGAGTATGCCGGTTCAAATGCCAAATTTTGCTGGGAGGGGGCAGACTGGGGGGAAGGAGGTTGAGGTGGAGGAGCTGGAGGAGTGCTGATTTCGGTGACATGGGTGGACAGCGTGGAAGACTGACTGGTGGACAAATGGCTAGAAGCATTGTCCGCAATCCACAACATCACCTCTTCGCACTTTTCTGGCCTCAACAGTACTCTACCACGAGTCCCAGTAACTTGAGACATGATGAACCTAGGGAGTGTAGCTCTGCGGCGTTCCCCTGCTCCCTCATCAGCAGGTGGTGTCTCACCCCACCCAGGACCACGGCCTCTGACCCCTGCAGTAATTGGACGCCTACGCCCTCGTCCCCTACCTCTAGCCCTCGGGCTCAACATTTTTAAAATTAAAGTCTATTATATAGACAAAACAGAAATATAAACTGTACATTTTTTTGTGTTTTTTTTTTTTTAATAGAGCAAACGTGCAGAAGAAATCAGACAGCAACCACAGAAGATGACTATGGCTAGTTTCTAACCTACAATGACAACTGCTAAAAATCTAAACACCGCGAGATGACATTTTCTCGAGCGGGTAAATACTCGTCCGAGCACCGAGCAGTTGCGAGTATGCTAATGGTGAAACGAGCATCAAGCTCGGACGAGTATGTTCTCTCATCTCTAGTCATTATGCTTCCAACCGGTACTTATACATGATGTTCGATGGGTATGCTTATGCTTCACTTCCTTATCTGTTATTTCCTTCATTTTACTGCTCTTTACCTCATTTCAAATTCTGTAAATTTTATTTTTTTTCCATTTTTCCATATCTTTCTTTTTCATTATGATTTCATATTTTTCTTCATTCCCTTTTGCATATAATTTCCTGATTTCTGTTAGTTTTCTTATACATTTTCTGAGTGTTCCTGCTATATGTTTAATTTCCCTCTACATTTCAAATTTTATACTCATAAACTTGCGCTGTAACGATCTCCTCATAAGTCCATAAGTGCACCATAGTTGGCACAGTGTAACTTTTGACACTTTGTTTGTCGCCACTGAGAGGATGATTTACCAATCTATTTCTCTAACCTCCAGGAATCTGGTGAGCCTTTTGCTAATCTATCAATGTTATTGTAGATCATGTATATAGCAGCCATTGTCGGGCTTGCAGGTGTGGATCCTCTGGACCACTGTAGATGATGACACAAGCCACTACCTGGGAACGGAGTCTAAGTGGTACCCGGTTGCCACCAGAGCCCGCTGCAAAGCGGGTTAGACAAGCTGCGGCGTGCTACCACCAGGTCGTTCCTCAGGCTTGACTTGTTTGCAGTGACGGCCAAGGTCGAGGTACAGAGACGGGAGACAATCTCGTGGTCAAAGTCCAAGCACAAGGTCATGGCAGGTGGCAGAGATGGAACATCAGAGTTCGGTCCGGGGTCAGAAACAAGAGGTCCAAGCAGTAGGGTATAGGAACACAGCACACAGGACAGCAACACGGAGGAAACACTGGTACACAGGAACAGGAACTCAGGAACGCAGGAAACACAGGAATGCAGGATACACAGGAGATGCAGGAATCGCAGGCAAATCGCAGAATAGCTTTCTCTCAGGCTTTCTCTCAGGCTGTGAGGCACAAAAATCCAGCAGGGTGAGATGGGAGAGGCAGATATAAATAGCCTCATGGGAAATGGCCAGCGCCAGTTAGTGGCACGCTGGCCCTTTAAACTTTCTAAAGCTGCCGCGCGCCCCCTAAGACACGGGGACGCGCGCACACGGAGCGAGGCCGGGACTCGGGCGCGGGGAGAGGTAAGCAGCACTGACGCTGTGCCTGCGGGGAGCGAGAGGCACAGGTGAGCCCAAGACCCACGATATGGGTCGCAGGACCACCCGTGACAGCCATTGGGGGTCATTTATTAAGGGCCCGATTCGCGTTTTCCCGACGTGTTACCCGAATATTTCCGTTTTGCGCCGCTTGTACTTAAATTGCCCCGGGATTTTGGCGCACGCGATCGGATTGTGGCGCATCGGCGCTGGCATGCGCGCGACGGAAATCGGGGGGCGTGGCCGAACGAAAACCCGACGTATTCGGAAAAACCGCCGCATTTAAAAACCGAAAATGTGTCGCATAAGGACCGCTTACCTTCACCTGGTCCAGCTCGGTGCATTCCGGCGCGATGAGTTTACTTTCAGCGCAGCAGCGCCACCTGGTGGACGGCGGAAGAACTACCTTATTAAATCCCGGCCGGACCCGAATCCAGAGCGGAGAAGCCGCCGCTGGAACGCGAATGGACCGGGTAAGTAAATTTGCCCCATTGGCAAATTTACTTACCCGGTCCATTCGCGTTCCAGCGGCGGCTTCTCCGCTCTGGATTCGGGTCCGGCCGGGATTTAATAAGGTAGTTCTTCCGCCGTCCACCAGGTGGCGCTGCTGCGCTGAAAGTAAACTCATCGCGCCGGAATGCACCGAGCTGGACCAGGTGCAGGTAAGCGGTCCTTATGCGACACATTTTCGGTTTTTAAATGCGGCGGTTTTTCCGAATACGTCGGGTTTTCGTTCGGCCACGCCCCCCGATTTCCGTCGCGCGCATGCCAGCGCCGATGCGCCACAATCCGATCGCGTGCGCCAAAATCCCGGGGCAATTTAAGTACAAGCGGCGCAAAACGGAAATATTCGGGTAACACGTCGGGAAAACGCGAATCGGGCCCTTAATAAATGACCCCCATCATGTGTATGTCTATGCATATACAGTCAGTGGGGAACATTTATGAGGGCTTGTATGTCAGTTTGGTTGGTCTTTAAGGGGTAAAGCTTTTCTGTTTAATTTAAACCTAGTTACACAATTTTCATTCTTTCTTTTTATTTACAAAGAAATATAGGAGACATTACAGATTATTGAATAATTACCCCCTATGGTACA
Organism: Engystomops pustulosus; assembly: GCF_040894005.1. NCBI lineage: Eukaryota > Metazoa > Chordata > Amphibia > Anura > Leptodactylidae > Engystomops > Engystomops pustulosus. Next base: position 87,495,313 of record NC_092411.1, read on the forward strand.
AGTAGCTATTTTCATCATGGTTATTTTCTCCGGATATCTGGGTCTAAGTATATAAATTGATACAATTCTTAAAGAGATGTTTGATTACCAAGATGATTCTTGCATGTATTTATCGTGTCTTCTAAGAAGCAAACATATTATAGGTGTAGCTCTTTGTTCTTTGGTGATTCTATGCATGAAATACTGTTAATAATACAATGCAAAAACCTTGCTCCAGTTTCTCCTGTTCTGCATTTTCATTTAACGATATAGACAACAGAACTGTTGTTTCTGAGTTCATTTTGTTAGGCTTTCACATGATGCCAAACTTAAGAATATTTTTCTTTCATTTAATATTATTATCTTACACCTTCACAGTATTGGGCAACTTTATTATTTTATATTTAGTCTTCTCTGACCCAAGACTTCACTTTCCTATGTATTATTTCCTGTGTAATTTAGCTGTCATGGACATCTGCTTTATCAACACAGTGGTACCAGGTATGCTAAAAGGATTTGTTAGTCAAGGTCTTCATATTTCTTTAAAATCTTGCCTTGCACAAACCTATATCTATTTCCTGGTTGGGACAGCAGAATTTCTTCTTTTTGCAGTGATGTCCCTTGACCGATATTTGGCTATATGCCTCCCTCTGCGTTACTCTATGATTATGCACAAACATCTGTACAATTGGCTCATAGCTGGAGTTTGGCTTGGATCATTTTTCGCCAATGCATTGCCTTCAGTTTTAGTTATGAAGTTAAAGTTTTGTAAGAAATTTATCGACCATTTCTTTTGTGACTTAAGTCCTCTTCTTAAGAATTCTTGCACAGATACCTCTATGATTGAACTGCATTCAGTGTTTGCTGCAAGCATATTGTATATTTCTGTCCTTGTGACATTCATCTCTTATTTGAAGATATTTCTAGAAGTACTGAAAGTTAATACAGCTGAAGGAAGAGGAAGAGCTTTGTCCACTTGCTCTTCCCATGCCATAGTGGTGACTCTGATATACAGCAGCTGCATATACTTATATAGTATGCCAGCACAAGGTCAGGGATCTGTTTTGAATAAAGATGTTGCCATCCTGAATACTGTGGTGGTTCCTTTGCTCAATCCATTCATCTACACACTAAGAAATGTGACTGTTAGAAAATCATTCTCTGACATGTTACTAAGCATGTTCAACAAAAATTAAAATTAATGTTGAAGAGACTGTACAAAATTAAGTAATATGACTGCTGGTCAATAAACTTGCAGAAAACAGCGGTGATAAAAATGCATGTTTTAACAGCATTTATTGCTTCCACAATGAACAATTTTGGGTAAGTGAAACATTTCTGGCATACCTAAATCAAGAGAAATAGCAAATGTGTATTCTCTTCCCGAATTAAGTGGCCTTCAGGGGGACTGTTAAAAAACAGTCTAGGGGGAGGAGGTCAAGCTGGCAAGGGGGTTACTGACATAGCAGTTATGGAATAGCCTAATGTCACTCCAGATCAAAGCTTTGAAACCTTATAGACTGAGAGGGGATTTCTGAGGAGCAAGAATTGATGTAAACTTCATCATGGGCTATGAGCATGAGGACATGATTTTTTTAAAGAAGTATTGATAACATGAGGACATGATTTTTTAAAGTTTACATAAGTTCGACTTCATCAGATGCTGTTAAAGCATCAGACATTCCTGTGCTACTGGAACACAGCAATTGTTGGGTTCCACCAGTGCAGAATTGCTGAACCATCCCAGGAAAAGCTGGTACAAGTACAGATGAGAGACGAATCACCTAGTATTTAACCCCTAACAACCGTATCCATGCCCACTATGGCTGTGATTGGCCAGCAGGTTAAGTGAACTTGCTGTGTAGGAGGCAGGGTGTCATGTACCATCAACTTTACAGAGAGGAGACAGAGCTGCTGCATGAGATAGGGTTGGTAAGACAGACAGGGACTTTCATGGCAGTGAGGTAAAGGTGGCTGCTATATTGCATGACAGTTCGAATTCGGATAATTATTACCCTTCTTATGACAGCCGGAAGAACCAAGACAATTATGCTTGACCTCCTCATCATCATGGGAACACTTCATTAGACCTTCTCTGCCGCACCAAAGAGGAAACAATATATAACTCTTCTCCCTCTCTGTATTATAGATATAGCCTGATTGTTCCGCCGTGTATTTACCAAAAACGATCCATATGATAAACTGCATAACTTATTGAATATTATTGGTTAAGTCTGGCACAGAAAATGGCATGCAGACATTTGATTTAGGCATTGCTGAACACTATTCACTGACAACACTACTTTTCTTTTTTTTTTTTTTTTCAATCCATTATTATTAAGGTTTTATATTTACAATAACATGAGGTTACAGCCATATTATTCTGATTTGACATCATCTCTTGTCAACTTAGTCTCGCATACATCTGAATATTTCACCTCTATTATAAAGTCACACGTAATTTTAACAACAACAACAAACATTAACGTTAACATTAGTAAATGTAGTCTTCACGGGTAGTATAGAACAAATTGTCCCTGCTTCCTTTTGATAAGATTTTCACCACAGAGAGTACAATGTGAGCTACTATGTACTTGTGTAGTACGTTACCTTAGGATAGACAGAAGCATATGTTCCCAGCTTTCATTCATATTATCTAGTCGGATAAACCTGTGCTGCATGATGAAAATGATGGGTATAAGGTCAACCACTTGTCCCAAGTTGCCTGGAAATTGGTCATTGTTTGGTTCCGTAGGGCTACTAGACGCTCAAAAGTGCAATGTTCTGCCAGTCTATCTAAAGGGGAGGTGATTGATGGTGCACTCTGGTTTTTCCATCCCTTAGCTATGAGGAGTTTTGCTGTTAGAATAATGTGCCCCACCATACATCCCACTTTTTTAGGTATCGTATGCATATCTACCCCTAGAATTGCTAATCGGGGATTTAATGTTATGTCATGTTCTGCTACTGTGGCACACATTTGAAATACTTCCTTCCAAAATGTAGACAGTACTGGACAACCCCAAAAAACATGGAGTAGGAAACCTTTCCCACCACAATTTCTCCAACACTGATTAGAGGATCCTGGGAAAATCTTTAAATTCTATTTGGAGTCAAATACCATCTGTTCAGAATGTTGAGATGGACCTCTAATAAGTTAGCATTCATGGTTGCTTTCTTAGCCCAGTAGCATGCGGTATTCCATTGTTTTTGCGTTATATCAGATTGTAATTCAACCTGCCACTTAAGGTGTGAGGGTAGTTTGGTAGCTGTCAGTTCTCCTTTACATAAGTTGTAGATATGTTTGATGCTCTGTTCTTTTCCCCCTGTTATAAGTTCAAATAGTGGGATTGGGATTTGGGTTTTGTGGAGTCCTTCCTTCTTTAGGCAGTGGGTGACTTGGGAGTATAAGTACATATCTCTATTGGCTAGTTGGAATTTCTGAGCTGCCTCTTGAAATGTCATTAACCGGTCCTGAACGTATAGGTCTTGAACGTTTATAATGCCCTGATGTACCCAATTTTCTAATGAGACCCCAGGGATAATATATTCGAGAGTTTGGATAGGAATCTGTAAGGTTTTACTAGGGTACGAGTTCGAGAGGATGCTCAACAGTGACTTCCAAGTGTCCATAGTTGCTTTTATTGTAGGGGAGTGTATTTCAGGGAGAGTTACTGAGTCAAAACATGCTTGCGCTATCAGTAAGTTATGAAGGGATTTCCCCCCCGATAGAGATGTTTCTATTGTAGGCCAGCTAGAGGAGTTGGAATATACATTCCATCTTCTCATTTGTTGGCTAATTATGGCTCTATAGTAGTTTGCTGGGTTGGGAACCCCCATGCCACCTCTCTCTTTTGAAGCCATTAAAGTTTTCGCTGCAACTCTAGGTTTTTTTATGGTTCCACACGAAATCCGAAACCATTTTTTTGTAGCTGAGTTAAAATCCTATGTGGGAGCGGTATAGTAAGAGTACGGAAGAGGTAAAGGACTTTGGAGAGCATCATCATTTTAAAAAGCACTATGCGACCCATCCATGAGGGCTCTTGTTTGAAATAAGTTTCTAGTTCTTTCTGCAAGTCCGTAATTAGGGGTCAAAATTCGTTTTGCTAGGGACTTTAGAGGGCTACATAGTTTTATCCCTAAGTAGGGTATAAAGTCATTTGTCCACTGGAAGTGGAACTCTTTCTTGATACTATCTCTTAAGTTTTGGGGACAGTTGATGCCTAAGATCTGGGATTTGTTCACATTAATTTTATAATAGGATACATCACCAAATTCCTTCAGCACCTTCTGAGTTTCTCTCAGTGACTTGTGGATCGAAGACAATGATAGTATGAAGTCGTCAGCGAATAAGCCCAATTTGTGTTGCCTCAGACCTGCAGATATACCTGAGATATCTGTGTTGATTCGGATGTATTCCGCCAGGGGCTCCATCACCATTACAAAAATGAGTGGGGATAGAGGGCACCCTTGTTGGGTTCCGTTTGTGATTTTTAAAGCATCTGAGCTGTAACCGTTTGCAAGTACTCTTGCTGTCGGGCAGGAATATAGGGCCAGAATAGCTTTGTAAATAGGTCCTTGGAATCCAAATTTAGTTAATACGGAGAATGCGTACCCCCAGTGGATCCTGTCGAACGCCTTCTCCGCGTCCAGAGTGAGGAGCAGAGAAGACGCTCGAGAAGCCTCCATTACTGAGATCAGGTAAATTATTCTTCTGGTTCCGTCGGGTGCTTGTCTCCCCTTTGTGAAACTCACCTGATCATTATGTATAAGTGTGGGAAGGATATCTAGTAACCTGCAAGCAATTATTTTAGCGTAAAACTTGGTATCACTGTTCAGTAATGAAATTGGCCTAAAATTTGGTGGAGAAGTTAGTTCTTTGCCTGGTTTGGGGAAAGTGGTAATAGATGCTTCCAACATCTCTGGGGGCATTGATCCTACCTGCATTGCTTTATTAAATATAGATATCATATATTAGCAACTGATAAAAATTTATATAGTACTCATTTGAGAATCCGTCTGGGCCGGGGGCTTTATATTTCTTTGATTTTTTAATAACTGAGACAATCTCTTCTGATGTAATAGGCCTATTTAGACTATCCAATTGCTCAGCAGATAGAGTGGGTAAGGTTAATTTGGACAAGAATTCATTTATTCCCTGTTGTGAAGGCTGTGTAGTGTTTGGGTCCTTTCCTAAGTTATACAAAGACTCATAAAAGTCTCTAAACATATTTGCTATTTTAAGTGGGTGTGTTTCTTTACTGTGGGAATTCGAGTTATTATATAAGAACAGGATTTTATTTTTGACTTTTTTGGGCTTGACCCTGTTTGCCATAAGTTTACTTGGTTTATTGTATGATGTATAGTACGGAGTCTTGATTGAAGACATGGTTTTGTCATATTCTGACAATGGAGCTGCTCTCATTGCCTGTCTAGTCTCTGTCAGTTGTGTGTGTATATTGGCTGCGGCCGAGTGATGTCCGGCTTTCTCAAGTTGTTTGACTTTGTGGAGTAGTCCTGAAACTGCTTTTTCCTTTTTCTTATTATATTGTATCTCTATTTGAATTAAAGCACCTCTCACTGCTACTTTATGGGATTGCCACAAGTTAAATAGGTCCACTTCTAATTCAACATTATGGTGAAAATAATCTAGAATTGCCTGTGTTATTCTCCTTTTGTATGAGGGGAGAGTATAGAGAAAGGGTTGGTTATGCCACCTATTCTGGTTAGGTATGAGATGTGAGAAAGATAATGTGGTGAAAATGGGCGAATGGTCAGACCATGTCATTGTTCCTATTCCTGATTTGCTTACTTGAGTCAGCGTTTCTCTATCTGCTAAGCAGAGGTCTATCCTACGACTTATGTCTGTGTGAATAAAATGTATATTCTTTTGCTGATGAGTTAAGACAACGGTGCGTATCGCATAGACCTTCTTTGTGCAACCAAGACATCAGGGATGAAGGACGCACCCTGCCCCTGCCCATTGAGTCCATCCTACAATCAGGGATGATGTTGAAATCTCCAAAAATTAATAATTTGCCTTTCTTATCCTTTTTTCACCTTTTTGATGATTTATTAAGGAATCTCACTTGTCCAGAGTTCGGGGCATATTGACTATCGTGTAAAAAAGTATTATTTATTAATGAACATGCAAGGGCAAGGAACCTCCCCACGCCGTCCGTCACAACAATTGTAATTGTTATCTCCTCATCTCTCTTAATTGCTATTAAGATTCCCGCTTGGTGCATTGGACATATATACATGTGGGTAGTCCTTGTGAGCAAATTGTGGGACTTTTCCTTCCTTAAAATGTGTCTCTTGAAGGCACAAAATGTTGGCATTTTTTTTCACGTCTTTCCAAATAGAGGCCCTTTTAAAGGGTGAGTTGAGCCCTTTTACATTTAGGCTCATTGGGGCAGATTTACTTACCCGGTCCATTCGTGATTCAGCGGCGTGTTCTCTGCGATGGATTTGGGCCGAGCTGGGATTCACTAAGGTAGTTCCTACGACCTCCTGCTGCGCTGAAGTTCCCTGAGGCCCGCCGAAATGCATTCAAGTTCACCGGCCTATTCTTAGTGAAGGTAAGTGCAAGTTCCGCTACAGTTTTTCTGAATCCTTCTGGTTTTCGTTCGGCCACGCCCCCCCATTTCCATCGCATGCATGCCAGCGCCGATGCGCCAAAATCCGATCGCGTTCGCCAAAAACCGGGGGCAATTCAGGGGAAATCGTCGCAAATCGGAAATATTCTGGTAACCCGTCGGGAAAAACATGAATCGGGCCCTTAGTAAATGACCCCCCATTATGTTCAACTCCATATTCCCTTTCTATAGTATTTGCTGTGAGCCCCGCCTTTCATCTTTATGGTGAGATATCTGTAGTTATTTACATGTGAAGACAAAATTCTTACAACTTTAAGACATAATGGGGGTCATTTATTAAGGGCCCGATTCGCGTTTTCCCGACGTGTTACCCGAATATTTCCGTTTTGCGCCGCTTGTACTTAAATTGCCCCGGGATTTTGGCGCACGCGATCGGATTGTGGCGCATCGGCGCTGGCATGCGCGCGACGGAAATCGGGGGGCGTGGCCGAACGAAAACCCGACGTATTCGGAAAAACTGCCGCATTTAAAAACCGAAAATGTGTCGCATAAGGACCGCTTACCTTCACCTGGTCCAGCTCGGTGCATTCCGGCGCGATGAGTTTACTTTCAGCGCAGCAGCGCCACCTGGTGGACGGCGGAAGAACTACCTTATTAAATCCCGGCCGGACCCGAATCCAGAGCGGAGAAGCCGCCGCTGGAACGCGAATGGACCGGGTAAGTAAATTTGCCCCAATAACTTTAACCTAAAAACATTGTGGTAGAGGCCGAGACATTTAGGTCCTGCTGCCTCCACCAAGCTGTCTGAACATTAACTTCATGGATAGCCAGATGGGCTATGGATAACCGTGCAGGCATAGCAGTTTCCTGTGTCCAAATTGAAGGGGATAACAGTCCACCTGAAAGTCTTCTTAGCATATCATTAAAGCATAACAGTTAAATACCAAGTGTTCACGCTACTTGCCAGTCCGCTGGAACTTCTATTACTTTTTTGGTAGCTGGTCTATAATACTAACAGACAAGCCCCAAGATTGAAGTAGCTTGATTCCTTCTTCTGGTTTCGTCACTACATGAGTTGTGCCATCCCGTCTGATGATCAGCTTCGTAGGGAAGCCCCATTTGTATAAAATTTCGTGCTTCCGCAGTGTCGAGGTTATGGGAAGAAACTTCTTTCTTGCTTGTAGTGTGGCTTGCGATAAATCTGTATACACTTTTAGCTGCGCCTAAGGTTCTGGTAGTTTCTGTGCTTTCCTGGAGTATAACATAAGGGCCTCTTTGGTGTGAAAATAATGCAGTCTCGCAATGACATCTCTAGGTAAATTGTCTGGGATTGCTTTCAGTTTGGGCAACCAATGTACCCTCTCTATGAGGCACTCCGTTAGCGGTGTCGCTGGTAGCGTAGCATGTATGAGCGCTGTGAGGTAATCTTTTAGCTCCACTGGCAGAACTGATTCTGGGACACCTCTGAATTTTACATTATTAAGTCTTCCACGATCTTCCATGTCCGCTATTTTAAGCTTCATGGCTTCCACCTCCTCTTTCAATGCATAATGGGCTTCTATCAGCTCGTTATGGGAGTTTGTAACCTCCCCCATTTTATCTTCTAGGTGGTCGACTTCGTCCCTAGATCATCGATCAGCATCTTTGTCTGGTTATGCATAGATATAAAGTCCTTATGGATGGATCCTCTAAAAACCAACATCATATGTTTAATAAAAGTTTCTGATGCTGGTTGTTCTGAGGAGGGGAATATCTTGTTCCCCCTCCGTATGTATCTCTGACCAGCGGGGTCTCTGCTTATCCGGGCTGCAGCTTGATGACTCAGGGTGCCGCGTGTGATCGGGCGCCATTTTATTTCTCCCGCTTTCCGAGTGTCGCTGCTCCGCGGGTGCTGCCTGTGCCACTTCGTTCTGCGCTGTCTCGGGTGAGCGTGGGCTCCTGTGCTGCCTTGAAGAGTTTGTTGAAGCAGGTGATGCCGCTGGAGTATCTGCTAATTCTCCCATCACCTCATGTCTTGTGCTCTAGGCGCCATCTTGGATCGCTCCCTGTCCAGCGTTCCGCGCGGAGAAGAAATCAGTAAGTCGTTTAGGGCCACTTTTAACAGTCCTCTTGTGTGTCATCATGGTGCCGGCAACTTATGTAATGCCCGTAGTGTGCTCTTTATGCTTGGTATCTCTATTTATAGTAGCTTATGTAGGCCACGAAGACGGAGCTCAGAGCTCCACGTCTGCTCTCGAGCTCATCCAGGCAATGCCCCACAACACTACTTTTCTGATGCACATATCAGTGTGCACATTTCAGTGACAATACTACTTTTCCAATATTTCTGATGTTGTCAATTTCTTTAGCAAAAACTTAATGTTGGACAGTCCAAAGTGTCAGATTCTTTGAATGATCACTGCACGCACATTTTTAAGTGGTGCCAGCCTTTGCAATCCTTGATGTTAGTAGCCTGGCTATCTTTGAAAGAATAAGCTATGTGGGTAAAGCAAGTGTAAGCATGAACGAGTGAATTCCAGGTTGAGAACCTACTGAATCTGTAAGAATTAAGCCAATTGCCTAAAGTCACTGTCAGGATTCAGGGGTAGGGGAGCTACTGTACCGCTGCAGATGATGATGTAAGCCAACACCTGGGAGCGGAGTCTAAGTGGCACTCGGTATTCACCAGATCCTGCCGCAAAGTGGATTGGACTTTCTGTGGCGTGGTACCACCAGGTCACTTCACAGGTGCGACATTGTCTGCTGTGGTGGCCAACGCGGAGTACAGAGTCATAGAGCAGAATCGTAGTCGGGGAAAGGCAGCAGGTCAGAAAAGGCAGCAGTGGATCATAGTCAGTAGCAGAGAAGAAGGTCAGGGCTGGTAGCAGACAAGCGTAGTCAGGAACGGAACAGGGGGCACAAAAGGAATGCAGGAGACAGTCACAAGACATAGGGATAAAGCTTTCTCTAAAGCATGAGGCACAAAGATCTGGCAGGAGACACAGGAAGGGGCTGGCAACTTACCAGGGCAGTCAGTTGGCCAGCGCCCATTATCGGTATACTGGCCCTTTAAATCTTACAGAGACGGCGTGCGTTAGGAGATGGGGATGCACACGCTGGATCATGGGGACTGACACTGTAGCCAGGGAAGGTGATTAAGGCTGCAGACTAGCTCTGGGGGCACTGAATGGAAGGATGTGCCTGCGACCCGGGATCTGGGTCGCAGGGCACCTGTGACAGTACCCCTCTTTGTCTTCCCCCTCTTCTTGGTCTGAAGGAACCTCTGCAACAGAGTACTGGCCAGGATGTTATCCTCAGGCTCCTATGATCTCTTCTCAGTCCCGAATCCCTTCCATTCGACAAGGAAGAACCTCTAACCATCTTCATATCCATGACTTTTTAACCTCGAAGACATTAGTGGATTCAGCCACAGGAGCCGGAGGAGTCGCTTTCCAAAAGAAGCAGTTCAGGATGACAGGCTTCAGAAGAGAGACATGGAAGGAGTTCAACTTGCGCATAGTGGGAGGAAGGCGGAGATTAAACGCCACAGGATTAATGCGCTTCAACACTTCAAATGGACCCAGGAAACGAGGACCAAGTTTGTAGCTGGGAATCTTTGAAAGGATGTACCTAAAAGACATCCATACTTTGTCCCCAGGAGAGAAGATTGGAGGAGGCCTGTGTCTTGGTGCAAGGGGATACCCGGAGTAGAGACTGACATGTTTGCTCCCAGATTGATCTGAGATCTCTTCCAGGGCAGGAACATCAGAGCACTCAGCTAGAGGGAGAGGTGAACGAGGATGTTCATACACAATGAAAAAGGGAAGACATTTAAAGGGTTAACACAATAACACAACAGGGTTAACAAAATATGCAGCAAATGCCCAACTTGTGAGCCCTCTCTATACACCTGCAGCCGGCATGTAACGTAGTACATAGTAGTAATGTATACTGTCTTAAAATAAGCCATAGTAGCAATGGCTGTAGATGGCACAGGGGTATGTGAGCATGCAACATGTAGATGAGATAGATTTGTCAGAGAGTTCTTGCACTCTACCTATAGGTCTCTATCCAGTGTGAAGTGGATCACCCCAGGCATAAGTATCATGGCTAAAAACTCTCAATATTGACTTGAAAGGTAAAAGTGTCAGACTTAAAATCAAAGAGCAGTCCAAGAGTATGTTGCAGGAGTAATGATCATTGGATCATCAGGATCGTGGGTCACTGGAATTAGTAGCTGGGTATTAATGATGGCTGATATGTCTGCCATTAGAGTAGTTAGGGACTCATGGGTAAGACAAGTATACCCACTTGTAAGAAGATGGAGTCCAGCATTCTGTGTGCAACATATACAGAAAAAAGTGCTTTATTTCTCCTCTTCATCCAGCCGTGCTCTGGAGTGGAGTGGAGTCTGGACAACGACATTCAATGTCAGCGGCGTAACTAGGAGAGGCAGAGCCCCATAGCAGATTTCTGCATGGGTCCCCCCTCCCCCTTAAAAAATATTCATACATATACACATGTTTATACAATCAAACACATTTATACACTTAAATACATACACATAACATTTGCACTCACTTTTATACACTTGTACACACATACATATGTATACCTATATACTCATACACACATTTAGGTACTCATATATACATTTATACACTTATACATACAGTATGTACAAACTCCTACTTCATATATATACAGTATATATGCATCAAAGTTGCATATATAGGGGCAGATTTATCAAGCAGTCTGAAAGTCAGAATACTTCCAGTTGCCCATGGCAACCAATCACAGCTCAGCTTTCATTTCACCAGTGCTCATGAATATTTTAAAGGGGAGCTGTGATTGGTTGCCATGGGCAATATTCTGACTTTCAGACTGCTTGATAAATCTGCCCCATAGTGTTTATATACATACATATAGCATACATCATATTCTTTTACATATGGTATACACCAACTGTGTACGTGCAGTATAAAAACACCATATACACATACTGAATCTATATACAGTATACACACACATACACCATATGCATATATATAAAGCATATAACTACACATACAGTATATACAGCATATACACAAGCACACATTATATACAGTGTTTACACACATACTGCATATACATGCAGTATATACACACATACGGTATATATAGCATATACGCACATACTGCGTATACATGCAGTATATACACACATGCACATACATTCAGCATATAAACACATATACACACAGCATATACACAAACTTACACACAGCATATAAACACATATACACACAGCATATACACACACTTACACACAGCATATAAACACATATACACAAAGCATACACACACACTTACACACAGCATATACACACATACAGCATATAAACACACAGCACATACAGCATACATACATCTAACTATACATACATATCTAAAGAATTACTAACTTTTCTTGTAGACCGGTGCTGTGTAGTGGGGTGGGTTGGTTTGGAGGCTGGCTGTAGCTGCTTCTTCAGGCTGGTAGGCTGCGGCATCGTGTGGGCCTACATGCCTGGGAAGCCACGGAAGTAGTAGGCCAACCACGAGACCGTGGACTCGGTAAGCCGGTCGGGCGTCCGTGGAAGAAGAAGCCGGGCGTACAACTTGGGCAGGAAGGGGGGGTAGCGCACGGATTAGGCTGGGCGACCATGGTTGGAGAGGGTTGCCTGGGCCGCCGCGGAAGCAGTAAGCCGGCCAAGCAGCTGCGGAAGGAGTGGGCCGGCCAGCCGCATACGGAGTGGGCGGGCGGCCGCAGATGAAATGTACAGGCCGTGCTGTTTTGGCCGTGGGGGTTGGCGCAAATGAAGAGGCCGAGTCTGGCGGCCACAGATGAGGTGGGCAGACAGGGACCAAAGGCAGTCCCATTGCCCCAGTACGAATTTTGCCTCGGCTGTTCATCCCGGGCCCCTGTGCCACCCCATTTTATATAATCAAAAATGCATTAGATAAAAAAAAAGGAAACATATATGGTAACAACGTCTGTAACAGCAGGACCAATCCTACGCATTTCAAGAGTGCTCATGACACTCTTAGTCATGACATAAAAAAATCGTGTGTGGTTTCTGACTTAAAAAGCTAAAAACCTGGTGATGTATAATCTGTATATCTGGTACGGGCTTATCGCTAATTAACTCTGAAACCTCTAGTTCATTTAAATACAACATGATGATTAAAAATTATAGTACTGGTACTACAGACAATGACAATAAAATATGCGTACATTCATGACATATTCCATAAAAGGAATAAAAGGGGGGGCAGACTGGGGGATCGGAGGATAATGAGGCGACAGACGCAAGCTGGGTTGATAGGCCGGGTGAAGACAGTGCTTCTGAGACGGAGGGGAGTCCTATACGAGAACAGGTTGGAAGAGGCAGTGGTGGGGCCAGATGGAGAGGTAGGGCCAGAGCTGGTGCATTAGCGCCAAATGTTTCACGTAGTGAAGCTCCTGTGGCGAGGGCTAGATTTTTTGAATTCTGGAGGTTATTTAAAGAAACAGCGGATGACCGACGGACTGTGGTGTGCAAACTGTGCCACACCAGGATCAACAGGGGTCCCACCACTACTAGCTTAACCACCACCAGTATGCGCAGGAATATGAATTCTAAACACCCCACTCAATGGAACCATGGCCGTTCACCTCCGGCCGGGCCCTCCACTGCTGCTTCCCCTTAGTCATCAGCCCCCTGCCCAGGACCCTGGCACAAACACCTCCCGCACAAAAACCACACCTTTGCCTCCACGATCCTCCACAGCGCCCACCAATGTCTCCATGCGCAGCGTTCAGCTGTCTATAACCCCGACTGTTGTGCGACGTGCCCACGAGGTGGAATTAAACATTAAACATGTTATCCAGAGTTTACCAGCAGCGCAAAGCGATTGTAGACTGCCAGATGTCAACTTCCACCAGAACTGGTAGTCAGGTCAGTCAGCTTCCTCAAGTCTACAATGAGGAGTGGACCTGGATGTCTGATATCTGTCAGGTGCTGAGTAACTTTGAGGAGTCAACACAGATGGTCAGTGGCGATGCCGCCATCATCAGCCTCACCATCCCGCTGCTTGGCTTGTTGAAAAACTCTCTGGTCAGCATGAAGTCGGAAGCTTTGCGCTCGTCACAAGAGACAGGGGAAGAAGATTCCCTTGTTGATAGCCAAAGGACCCTCCGGTCTGTTTCTCAGAGGAGGTGGAGGAGGATGAGGAGGAGAATTTTGGCGAGACAGTAAAAGGGACCATTGCTCAGTCCTTAACTGTCCAGCGTATATGGGCAAAAGAGGAGGAGTTGGAGGAGGAGGAGGAGGAAGAAATGGAGAGTCAGGCCAGTGAGTGGAATGAATTCTTGCGCATTGGGACTCTGGCGCATATGGCAGATTTCATGCTAGTCTGTCTGTCCCATGACCCTCGCGTTCAAAGAATTTATTCCAGCACCGATTACTGGGTATTCAATCTCCTGGACCCACGGTACAAGCAAAATCGTTCCACTCTCATCCCTGTAGAGAAAAGGAGTGTGAGAATGCATGAATACCAGCAGGGCCTGGTGCACAAGTGGAAAAAGAATTTCCCTTCTGACAACGCTAGCGGCAGAGGGCGTACTTCTGTGGGACAAGTACCGAGGGAGAGTAGGTGAGCAGGCATCTTGTCCAGCACTGAGAGGGGTACGCTTTACAAGGCCTTTGCCAGTTTTATGTCACCCCAGCAAGACCCTGTCACCTGCCCCCAGTCTCGGGTGGAGTAGGGCTGATCTTTACAGAAAGATCCCCGATAAGCGTACACGCCTGTCGACTGACAGCGCTGACAGGCTGACGCTTATCAAGATGAATCAAGCCTGGATTTCTCATTATTTCCATTCTCCACTAGGTGAAAGCAGCACATCTATTTAATTTTTCTGGAGGGCCACCTACCCGCTCCTCTGCTTTGAAAACTTTTTTGGACTGCCACATACAGGCACTATCCAAATTTAAATGTCTCCAAGCAGCCTCCACACCTCGTCTTTATAGCTGCCTCCACATGTTGTCTCCATTGCTACCTCCACACGTCATCTCCATAGCTGCCTCCAAAAGTCGTCCACATGGCTGCCTCCATACATCGTCCCCTTAGCAAACGAGCTGTGTCTGTCAAAATTTTTGGTTGTTTTAACGGCTTCCACATCAAACTTGTTATCTTTGTCGCCACCCTGCTGTGTTATGCACAAAATATACCGCCAAACTTTTATCACTTACTGATATTATGTCACTGCTACTTGCGCATCTGTTTATGTTCCCCTCCCCCGCCATAACCAGGCTAAATACTTATAAGAACAGTACTACACTTGATCTTATACAAAAGGTTCTTAGAAATGCTGTTTTTAGCCCCCGTCTGCTTTGAAAATTATAATTTTTTCAAAGTAAACGCTTCTGGCCCCCAGGCCCATTTTGGGTGGGGAGGAGCCGAAGGGCAGGGGCTTGGACAGGTGAAAGGTCTCTTGGCAGCGGATTGCCAGCTCCATCACTAGATCCAACTAACATCATTTTAACTGCAGCACCTTTAATCTACTACCTTACTGCCTCCATACATCGTCCCCTTAGCAAACGAGCTGTGTCAGGCAGAATTTTGGGTTGTTTTAACAGCTTCCCCATCAAACTTGTTAACTTTGTGACCACCCTGCTGTGTTATCCACAAAATATACCGCCAAACTTTTGTCTTCGACCGATATTATTTAAGCGCTACTTGCGCATCTGTTTACGTTCCCCTCCCCTGCCATAACCAGGCTAAATACTTAAAAAAACAGTACTACATTTGATTTTATACAAAATGTTCTTAGAAATGTTGTTTGTAGCCCCCGTCTGCTTTGAAATATATAATTTTTTCAAAGTAAATGCTTCTGGCCCCCAGGCCCATTTCGGGTGGGGAGGAGCACAGAGGCAGGGGCTTGGCCAGGCGAAAGCTCGCCTGGCAGCAGACCGCCAGCTCCATCCCAAAATCCAACTAACTTTTAACTGCAGCACCTTTAATCTACTACAATCTTACTGCCTCCATACATCGTCCCCTTAGCAGAAAAGCTGTGTCAGGCAGAATTTTCGGGTGTTTCACCAGATACATAATGGAACTCGGCCCATTTGTCGCCGCCATGCTGGAGACCTGAAGTTTCAATCATACCAGCGCAATATGGATGCCCCATACTGTCGCTCTTAATCATGGAACCATTTCCTAAAAAAAAAAAAATAGAACCGCTATGCTATTCCATTATTCCTAGATGAAATATTCTAATGACCCCGCCTTCTTTGAAAATTATAATTTTTTCAAAGTAAACGCTTCTGGCCCCCAGGCCCATTTTGGGTGGGGAGGAGCCCAGAGGCAGGGGCTGGGACAGGCGAAATCTCGCCTGGCAGCGGACCGCCAGCTCCATCCCTAGATTAGGCAGCCTCATAGGCATCCATGCATGCTGCCCCTGCTGTTTCCTGTCCATTTTGCCTACCCGATCCTCCACAGTGTTCACCAATGTCTTCATGCGCAGCGTTCAACTGTCTATACCCCAGATACTAAACCGCAAGAGGAAATACAGCACATCGTCCCCTTAGCAACGAGCTGTGCCAGGCTACATTTTCGGGTGGTTTACCGGCTGTGATTTTCTGGTGTTTTATATGGGTCACTCATTTTGAGAATGGATGCAAAGCTGTATGACTGAGTGCGCATCCCCCCCACATGCCTCCACACGTCGTCTCCATAGCAGCCTCCACACGTCGTCTCCATAGCTGCCTCCACACGCCGTCTCCATAGCTGCCTCCACACGCTGTCTCCATAGCTGCCTCCACACATTGTCTCCATAGTAGCCTCCACACGTCGTCTCCATAGCAGCCTCCAGACGCCGTCTCCATCGCTGCCTCCTAAAGCCATCTCCATGGCTGCCTCCACATGTGGTCCCTTAGCAAACGAGCTGTGTCAGGCTGATTTTTCGTGTGTTTCACCAGATACGTTATGGAACTTGGTCACTATGTCGACACCATGCTGTGTTTTCGACTAAATATACCGTCAACCTTTTGTTCACATAGGAAATCAGTTCAGCGCTTCTTGATCACCTCCTTTGTTTCCTCTCTGCCGCCATAACCAGGCCAAATACTGATACGTACAGTGCTGCACATTATCCTTGCCAAAAGGAATTTTTTTGATTGGTTTGAAGCCTGAGTCCATTTGGGGTATCTCGCCATGCCACTCTCTAGCCTGCCGCTGCTGCCGCTGCCTCTGCAAAGCCTTGGTCCTGTGCAGAGCCTTGGTCCTATGCTCGAGTCTCCCATTGACCTCAATGGGGTTCGTTATTCGAAACGAGTACTCGAGCATCTGAAAAAGTTTGATTCAGGTAATGAGCACTCGAGCATTTTAGTGCTCGCTCATCTCTAATAGGTATCAAAGCTGGAAACATTACAGTTATGAAAATCCACAAAACTTTTTTCTGTGGTAATTTTTTTTTTTTTTACTATTACTGAAATATCCCTCAGATGCTCCGTCAATCATTCCTTAACCCCTTAACGATTTGGGCATTTTTTGCTGTCTAATTTTCATTTTTTACCACTCCACACCTTCGAAAATTGACTTTTTTTTTTTTTACACATAAGGAGCTTTTTGACAGCTTGTTTTCTTCATAACAAATTGTACTTCATAGTGATGGTATTAAATAGTATTGGGAAGCGGTACAAATCCAAATGCAGTTAAAATGGTGAAAAAACGCATTTGCGTCCTTTTTTGTGTGATGAAGTTTTCAATGCTATAATCTTTAGGACTGTACGACCTTTTGATCCCACAGGTACTTTTGATACCACAGGTACTATGGTATGGCAGTATATGGGGATTTTCCACCTCATTCATTACAATGTGCAATTAGCGCATTGTAACAAATGGGTTTAAAATGAGAAAGCCTCAGGTCTTCGGAAGACCCAAGGCTGTCATTGTGACCAATCGCGATTACCTGATGACGTCACTGGGAGCAACTTTCATCACC
This sequence comes from Engystomops pustulosus, assembly GCF_040894005.1. Classification (NCBI taxonomy): domain Eukaryota; kingdom Metazoa; phylum Chordata; class Amphibia; order Anura; family Leptodactylidae; genus Engystomops; species Engystomops pustulosus. Next base: position 87,512,878 of record NC_092411.1, read on the forward strand.
AAGATGGCGGCGCCCATTATCATTGAGAGATGTATTTCTAAACAATATTAGGAAGATCAGATTGGCTACCGTTGGCAATTTTCTACTCGGAGCTCTTTGATTGGATTTGTGGATCTTTGATGAAGGTAACCAGTGGAAGACTGCATGCAACACCCAAGACGGTCACTATGAGTATCTGGTGATGCCTTTTGGTTTGTGGAAATCCCCAGCTGTGTTTTCAAGAGTTCTCGAGTAGAGATGAGCGAGCACTAAAATGCTCGGGTACTCGTTATTCGAGACGAACTTTTCCCGATGCTCGAGTGCTCGTCTCGAATAACGAGCCCCATTGAAGTCAATGGGAGACTCGAGCATTTTTCAAGGGGACCAAGGCTCTGCACAGGGAAGCTTGGCCAAACACCTGGGAACCTCAGAAAAGGATGGAAACACCACGGAAATGGACAGGAAACAGCAGGGGCAGCATGCATGGATGCCTCTGAGGCTGCTTAAATGCACCATTATGCCAAAATTATGGGCAACAGCATGGCCATGAAAGAGTGACAGAATGAAGCTAGATAGCATCTAAAACATCCAATAATTGACCCTGACACTATAGGGGACGGCATGCAGAGGCAGCGGCAGCAGCGGCAGGCTAGAGAGTGGCATGGCGACATACCCTAAATGGACTAAGGCTTCAAACCAATGGGTGGCAGAGAGGAACCAAAGGAGGTGAGCAAGAAGCGCTCAAATAATATCGGTACATGATAAAAGTTTGCCAGTATATTTTGTGGATTACACAGCAGGGTGGCGACAAAGTTAACATGGAAGCCATGAAAACAACCCAAATTTCTGCCTGACACACCTCGTTTGATAAGGGGACGATGTATGGAGGCAGCTATATGGACGACTTTTGGAGGTAGCAATGGAGACAACGTGTGGAGGCTGCTATGGAGACAATTTAATTTGGATAGTGCCTGTATGTGGCAGTCCAAAAAAGTTTTCAAACCAGAGGAGCAGGTAGGTGGCCCTCCAGAAAAATGAAATAGATTGAGTGCCGGTATGTGGCAGTCCAAAAAAGTTTTCAAACCAGAGGAGCAGGTAGGTGGCCCTCCAGAAAAATTGAATAGATTGAGTGCCTGTATGTGGCAGTCCAAAAAATTGTTTAAAACAGAGGACCGGGTAGGTGGCCCTCCAGAAAAATTAAATGCATAAAGTACTATAGCTAGAGCCAGTGGGCCCTGTCAAAAAATAGCCAGTTTCCTCTGCTTTAGTGTACAAAGAGGAGGAGAAGGAGGAAAATGAGGAGGAGGAGTGCATAAATTATTCAGGTTGAGCTTCCTTCACCTGGTGGAGATTGGAAATTATGAGAAATCCAGGCTTTATTCATCTTAATAAGCATCAGCCTGTCAGCGCTGTCAGTCGACAGGCGTGTACGCTTATCGGTGATGATTAGAGATGAGCGAGCACTAAAATGCTCGGGTACTCGTTATTCGAGACGAACTTTTCCCGATGCTCGAGTGCTCGTCTCGAATAACGAGCCCCATTGAAGTCAATGGGAGACTCGAGCATTTTTCAAGGGGACCAAGGCTCTGCACAGGGAAGCTTGGCCAAACACCTGGGAACCTCAGAAAAGGATGGAAACACCACGGAAATGGACAGGAAACAGCAGGGGCAGCATGCATGGATGCCTCTGAGGCTGCTTAATCACACCATTATGCCAAAATTATGGGCAACAGCATGGCCATGACAGAGTGACAGAATGAAGCAAGATAGCATCTAAAACATCCAATAATTGACCCTGACACTATAGGGGACGGCATGCAGAGGCAGCGGCAGCAGCTGCAGGCTAGAGAGTGGCATGGCGACATACCCTAAATGGACTAAGGCTTCAAACCAATGGGTGGCAGAGAGGAACCAAAGGAGGTGAGCAAGAAGCGCTCAAATAATATCGGTACATGATAAAAGTTTGCCAGTATATTTTGTGGATTACACAGCAGGGTGGCGACAAAGTTAACATGGAAGCCATGAAAACAACCCAAAATTCTGCCTGACACAGCTCGTTTGATAAGGGGACCATGTATGGAGGCAGTGAACTAGTAGTAGATTAAAGGTGCTGCAGTTAAAACTATGTTAGTTGGATCTTGGCATGGAGCTGGCGCTCCGCTGCCAGGCGAGCTTTCGCCAATCCAAGCCCCTGTCTCTAGGCTACTCCCCAAACAGCACTTCTAAGAACCTTTTGTATAAGATCAAGTGTAGTAGCGTTCTTTTAAGTTTGGGATATGGCAGGTGAGGGGAATATAAACAGATGCGCAAGAAGCGCTGAAATAATATCGGTAAATGATAAAAGTTTGCCAGTATATTTTGTGGATTACACAGCAGGGTGGCGACAAAGTAAACAAGTTTGATGTGGAATGCCCTGTAATAGCTCTTGGGCGGTGTGCCTTTTATCGCCTAGGCTCAGCAGTTTGAGCACCGCCTGCTGTCGCTTAGCGACGGCACTGCTGCTGTGCCTAGAGCTACCGACTGATGGCGCCATGGCCACGGATGGTAATTCGGAGGAGGAGGAGGTGGAGGAGGGGTGGGAGGAGGAGGAGGTATAGTAGGCCTTTGAGACCTGGACCGAGGTAGGCCCCGCAATCCTCTGCGTCGGCAGTATATGACCAGCCCCAGGGTCAGACTCGGTCCCAGCCTGCACCAAGTTAAGTGTAGTAGCGTTCTTATAAGTTTGGGATATGGCGGGTGAGGGGAATGTAAACAGATGCGCTCCATGCGCATGATGCGCATGGAGCTGGCGCTCCGCTGCCAGGCGAGCTTTCGCCAATCCAAGCCCCTGTCTCTAGGCTACTCCCCAAACAGCACTTCTAAGAACCTTTTGTATAAGATCAAGTGTAGTAGCGTTCTTATAAGTTTAGGATATGGCGGGTGAGGGGAATGTAAACAGATGCGCAAGAAGCCCTGAAATAATATTGGTAAATGATAAAAGTTTGCCAGTATATTTTGTGGATAACACAGCAGGGTGGTGACAAAGTTAACAACTTTGATGTGGAATCCATGAAAACAACCCAAATTTCTGCCTGACACACCTCGTTTGATAAGGGGACGATGTATGGAGGCAGCTATATGGACGACTTTTGGAGGTAGCAATGCAGACAACGTGTGGAGGCTGCTATGGAGACAATTTAATTTGGATAGTGCCTGTATGTGGCAGTCCAAAAAAGTTTTCAAACCAGAGGAGCAGGTAGGTGGCCCTCCAGAAAAATGAAATAGATTGAGTGCCTGTATGTGGCAGTCCAAAAAAGTTTTCAAACCAGAGGAACAGGTAGCTGGCCCTCCAGAAAAATGAAATAGATTGAGTGCCTGTATGTGGCACTCCCAAAAATTGTTTAAAACAGAGGACCGGGTAGGTGGCCCTCCAGAAAAATTAAATGCATAAAGTACTATAGCTAGAGCCAGTGGGCCCTGTCAAAAAATAGCCAGTTTCCTCTGCTTTAGTGTACAAAGAGGAGGAGAAGGAGGAAAATGAGGAGGAGGAGGAGTGGATAAATTATTCAGGTTGAGCTTCCTTCACCTGGTGGAGATTGGAAATTATGAGAAATCCAGGCTTTATTCATCTTAATAAGCGTCAGCCTGTCAGCGCTGTCAGTCGACAGGCGTGTACGCTTATCGGTGATGATGCCACCAGCTGCACTGAAAACCCGCTCGGACAACACGCTAGCGGTAGGGCAGGCAAGAACCTCCAAGGCGTACAGCGCCAGTTCGTGTCACATGTCCAGCTTTGAAACCCAGTAGTTGTAGGGAGCTGTGTGATCATTTAGGACGATGGTATGGTCAGCTACGTACTCCCTCACCATCTTTCTGTAAAGATCAGCCCTACTCTGCCGAGACTGGGGACAGGTGACAGTGTCTTGCTGGGGTGACATAAAGCTGGCAAAAGCCTTGTAAAGCGTACCCTTGCCAGTGCTGGACAAGCTGCCTGCTCGCCTACTCTCCCTCGCTACTTGTCCCGCAGAACTACGCACTCTGCCGCTAGCGCTGTCAGAAGGGAAATACTGTTTCAGCTTGTGCACCAGGGCCTGTTGGTATTCATGCATTCTCACACTCCTTTCCTCTCCAGGGATGAGAGTGGAAAGATTTTGCTTGTACCGTGGGTCCAGGAGAGTGAATACCCAGTAATCGGTGCTGGAATAAATTCTTTGAACGCGAGGGTCACGGGATAGGCAGCCTAGCATGAAATCTGCCATATGCGCCAGAGTACCAACGCGTAAAAATTCACTCCCCTCACTGGCCTGACTGTCCATTTCCTCCTCCTCCAACTCCTCCAACTCCTCTTCTTCTGCCCATACACGCTGAACAGTGAAGGACTGAACAATGGTCCCCTCTTGTGTCTCGCCAACATTCTCCTCCTCTTCCTCCTCATCCTCCTCCACCTCCTCCGATATGCGCTGAGAAACAGACCTAAGGGTGCTTTGGCTATCAACAAGGGAATCTTCTTCCCCCGTCTCTTGTGACGAGCGCAAAGCTTCCGACTTCATGCTGATCAGAGAGTTTTTCAACAGGCCAAGCAGCGGGATGGTGAGGCTGATGATGGCGGCATCGCCACTGACCATCTGTGTTGACTCCTCGAAGTTACTCAGCACCTGACAGATATCAGACATCCACGTCCACTCCTCATTGTAGACTTGAGGAAGCTGACTGACCTGACTACCAGTTCTGGTGGAAGTTGACATCTGGCAGTCTACAATCGCTCTGCGCTGCTGGTAAACTCTGGATAACATGGTTAATGTTGAATTCCACCTCGTGGGCACGTCGCACAACAGTCGGTGAGCGGGCAGTTGGAGGCGGCGCTGCGCTGCCCTGAGAGTGGCAGCATCTGTGCTGGACTTCCTGAAATGCGCACAGATGCGGAGCACCTTCGTGAGCAAATCAGACAGATTGGGGTATGTCTTGAGGAAACGCTGAACTATGAGATTTAACACATGGGCCAGGCATGGCACATGTGTCAGTCTGCCGAGTTGCAGAGCCGCCACCAGGTTACGGCCGTTGTCACACACAACCATGCCTGGCTTCAGGTTCAGCGGTGCCAGCCACAGATCAGTCTGCGCCGTGATGCCCTGTAATAGTTCTTGGGCGGTGTGCCTTTTATCGCCTAGGCTCAGCAGTTTGAGCACCGCCTGCTGTCGCTTAGCGACGGCACTGCTGCTGTGCCTAGAGCCAGCGACTGATGGCGCCATGCCCACGGATAGTAGTTCGGAGGAGGAGGTGGAGGAGGGGTGGGAGGAGGAGGAGGCATAGTAGGCCTGAAAGACCTGGACCGAGGTAGGCCCCGCAATCCTCGGCGTCGGCAGTATATGACCAGCCGCAGGGTCAGACTCGGTCCCAGCCTCCACCAAGTTAACCCAATGTGCCGTCAGCGATATATAGTGGCCCTGCCCGGCAGCACTCGTCCACGTGTCCGTGGTCAGGTGGACCTTGTCAGAAACGGCGTTGGTCAGGGCACGGATGATGTTGTCTGACACGTGCTGGTGCAAGGCTGGGACGGCACATCGGGAAAAGTAGTGGCGGCTGGGGACCGAATACCGAGGGGCGGCCGCCGCCATGAGGTTGCGAAAGGCCTCGGTCTCTACTAGCCTATAGGGCAGCATCTCCAGGCTAAGCAATCTGGAGATGTGGACATTAAGGGCTTGGGCGTGCGGGTGGGTTGCACTATATTTGCATTTCCGCTCCAGCGTCTGGGGTATGGAGAGCTGAACGTTGGTGGATGCTGTGGAGGATCGTGGAGGCGACGATGGGGTTTTTGTGCCAGGGTCCTGGGCAGGGGGCTGACTATCAGCTGACACAGGGGAAGGAGCAGTGGTGTGCACGGCCGGAGGTGAACGGGCTTGGTGCCACTGAATGGGGTGTTTAGCATTCATATGCCTGCGCATACTGGTGGTAGTTAAGCTAGTAGTGGTGGAACCCCTGCTGATCCTGGTTTGGCAAAGGTTGCACACCACAGTCCGTCGGTCATCCGGTGTTTCCTTAAAGAACCTCCAGACTTCTGAAAATCTAGCCCTCGCCGCGGGAGCCCTCACCACGGGAGCTTCACTACGTGAAACATTTGGCGCTGATGCACCTGCTCTGGCCCTGCCTCTCCGTCTGGCCCCACCACTGCCTCTTCCAACCTGTTCTGGTCGAGGACTCTCCTCCGTCTCAGAAGCACTGTGTTCACCCGGCCTCTCAACCCAGCTTGGGTCTGTCACCTCATCATCCTCCGATCCCTCAGTCTGCTCCCCCCTCGGACTTCCTGCCCTGACAACAACTTCACCACTGTCTGACAACCGTGTCTCCTCATCGTCGGACACCTCTTTACACACTTCTTCCACTACGTCAAGAAGGTCATCATCACCCACAGACTGCGACTGGTGGAAAACCTGGGCATCGGAAAAATGCTCAGCAGCAACCGGACAAGTGGTTTGTGACTGTGGGAAGGGTCCAGAAAACAGTTCCTCAGAGTATGCCGGTTCAAATGCCAAATTTTCCTGGGAGGGGGCAGACTGGGGGGGGAGGAGGCTGAGGTGCAGGAGCTGGAGGAGTGCCGATTTCGGTGACATGGGTGGACTGCGTGGAAGACTGACTGGTGGACAAATTGCTCGAAGCATTGTCGGCAATCCACGACATCACCTGTTCGCACTGTTCTGGCCTCAACAGTGCTCTACCACGAGTCCCAGTAACTTCAGACATGAACCTAGGGAGTGTAGCTCTGCGGCGTTCCCCTGCTCCCTCATCAGCAGGTGGTGTCTCACCCCGCCCAGGACCACGGCCTCTGACCCCTGCACTAGTTGGACGCCCACGTCCCCGCCCTCGTCCTCTACCCCTAGCCCTCGGGTTAAACATTTGGAAAATGAAAGTTATAACTTTAATTTTTTTTTTACTTTTTTTTGTGTTTTTTGTGTTTTTTTTTTTTTGTGTGTTTTTTAGTTTTTAAAACCAAACGATGCTATCCTATTGCTATGGCTATTTTCTAGCCAAGTATGAAAGCACACTGCTATGCCAGATGAGATGACGCTGAGTTATGAAAGAATAAACGTAAAATAAAAAGGAAATGGCAGACTGTGCCTAATTGAAATCCAACCCCTAATAAATTTTCCCACTTCGGTCTTTGCGATGGATATGTGCGTCACTAAGCGCTAAACACAAAGGTCGCAAGTCTCACTACAAATTCCTCACAATTTGGTAGTAGATGCACTGCAGCAAGGACAGCCACCAGCAGATCAACCAGAAATAAAATATATAACGCTATTGTAGGCGTAAGTAAGCCGTTTGGATTCTCCTTTGGCTATTTTCTAGCCAAGTATGAAAGCACACTGCTATGCCAGATGAGATGACGCTGAGTTATGAAAAAATAAACGTAAAATAAAAAGAAACTGGCAGACTGTGCCTAATTTAAATCAAACCCCTAATAAATTTTCCCACTTCGGTCTTTGCGATGGATATGTGCGTCACTAAGCGCTAAACACAAAGGTCGCAAGTCTCAATACAAATTCCACAATTTGGTAGTAGATGCACTGCAGCAAGGACAGCCACCAGCAGATCAACCAGAAATAAAATATATATAACGCTATTGTAGGCGTAAATAAGCCGTTTGGATTCTCCTTTGGCTATTTTCTAGCCAAGTATGAAAGCACACTGCTATACCAGATGAGATGACGCTGAGTTATGAAAAAATAAACGTAAAATAAAAAGAAACTGGCAGACTGTGCCTAATTGAAATCAAACCCCTAATAAATTTTCCCACTTCGGTCTTTGCGATGGATATGTGTGTCACTAAGCACTAAACACAAAGGTCGCAAGTCTCACTACAAATTCCACAATTTGGTAGTAGATGCACTGCAGCAAGGACAGCCACCAGCAGATCAACCAGAAATAAAATATATATAACGCTATTGTAGGCGTAAGTAAGCCGTTTGGATTCTCCTATGGCTATTTTCTAGCCAAGTATGAAAGCACTCTGCTATGCCAGATGAGATGACGCTGAGTTATTAAAAAAATAAACGTAAAATAAAAAGAAACTGGCAGACTGTGCCTAATTGAAATCAAACCCCTAATAAATTTTCCCACTTCGGTCTTTGCGATGGATATGTGCGTCACTAAGCGCTAAACACAAAGGTCGCAAGTCTCACTACAAATTCCACAATTTGGTAGTAGATGCACTGCAGCAAGGACAGCCACCAGCAGATCAACCAGAAATAAAATATATATAACGCTATTGTAGGCGTAAGTAAGCCGTTTGGATTCTCCTATGGCTATTTTCTAGCCAAGTATGAAAGCACACTGCTATGCCAGATGAGATGACGCTGAGTTATTAAAAAAATAAACATAAAATAAAAAGTAAATGGCAGACTGTGCCTAATTGAAATCAAACCCCTAATAAATTTTCCCACTTTGGTGTTTGAGGTGGATATGTGTGTCACTAAGAGCTAAACACAACGGTAGCAAGTCCCCCTGCAAATTCCTCACAATATGGTACTAGCTGCAAATAAAAAAAAAAAAAAGTATAACGTTATTGTAGCCCTAAGAAGGGCTGTTGGGTTCTTGTAGAATCACTCCTGCCTAACACTATTCTAATTGAACAGCCTAACGCTTTCCCTGACCAGCAGCAGCTCTCTCCCTAGCGGCATCCAGACACAGAATGATCCGAGCAGCGCAGGCAGGGGCTAGTCTTTTCCAGGGTCACCTGATCTGGCCAGCCAACCACTGCTATCGACGTGTAAGGGTACCACGTCATGCTGGGTGGAGTGCAGAGTCTCCTGGCTTGTGATTGGCTCTGTTTCTGGCCGCCAAAAAGCAAAACGGCGGGAGCTGCCATTTTCTCGAGCGGGCGAAGTATTCGTCCGAGCAACGAGCAGTTTCGAGTACGCTAATGCTCGAACGAGCATCAAGCTCGGACGAGTATGTTCGCTCATCTCTATTCTCGAGCAACATCATCTGGGACATGTTGAATATCTGTGTGGTGGTGTATCTGTACGATATATTGATCTACTCTCCTGATTTGATGACACATCAGAGAAATGTTCACCTAGTTTTGTGGTGGGTCAGGAAAAACAATCTGTATGCCAAATTAGAGAAATTCCTGTTTGCGAAAACTTCAATGTCTCACAAAGGTCTTCAAATGGACCCAGAAATAGTAAAAGCCATTGTGAATTGGGCGTGTCCCCTGGGTCTTCATGCTATCCAACATTTTGTGGATTTGGGAACTTCTACAGGCAATTTATCCAGAATTTCTCTTCTCAAGCTACTCCCATTTCTGCTCTTACTGAAAAGGGGACTCCTGAAGTTGAATCTGTTGCTGAAAAGGTCTTTTAGTTTAGCCTCTGTTCTTCAATTATTCTTGGAGGTTGATGCCACTTCTATAGTAGCCAGAGCTCTTCTGTTCCAAAAGAATACTAAGGGTAAATTCCTTTAATGTGGCTTTTTCTTCAATCTCTTCTTTCCTGCTGAGAGAAACTATTCCATTCAAGATCATGCGCTTTTGGCCCTGTCAGGATTAAGGGTTACTGGACAACCGCGGACAATGACGTAACCTGAAACCTGAGAATAGAGTCTAAGTGGTACCTAGTTTTCACCAGAGCCCACCACAAAGTGGGTTGACCACCAGGTCACCTCACAGGCATGACTTGGTAAGCGGTGGTGGCTAAGGCGAGATTCAAAATCTTGAGGGCGTGGCCTGGCTGCCATGTAAGATGGCCGCGTGAGGAGAGTGCTCCGGCTCCACTACCGTCTAACAGCAGCAATCCGGGCGACCAGAGGGCACAATGCCCAGCAAATTAGCCAGCTCCCTTCCCTCCTCCATGGGGAGAAAGCGGGGAGCTAAAGAACCAGGAGGGAGGAAGATCGGACATTACTTTCCTCCGGACCCGCCGCGCGGTGCCACGAGGAGGCAAGATGGCGCCGCGGACCGGACTCCAGCAGGCAGAGAAGCGCCGCTCAGCGTTCTACCACAGCGCAAGGCACGAGTAAGTCCCCCGTCGGGGAATAACTCACCTGCCTCCTTCGATGTCCCGGAACGCTGGAGTCTCGACTCGGGCTCTCTCCGGGCACCAGCTCATCTTTCTCCCGCTCAAACGGAGGAAGACTGCAGCATGCCTCCGCTCCTCCTTCACTCAGAGGAGAACTCACGGGCCTCGGCATCCTCCCTGCAAGAGGCAGAGGTCTCACCTACCAACAGCCCAGCGAAGCAGCGGGCTAAGAAGCAAGACTCAGCACATCACCTCCAAGTGAATGACATATCTTCTTACCAGTCTGATTTTTTTGCCACATTCCAGGCTTCAGATAAAACGGTGTCTGAACACACACTCATGTCTATGCTTATGGCACTGCGATCCTCCCTGCATACAGATCTGTCTGCTCTCATTAAACCTATTCAGACCTCGATCACAGAGTTAGGAGAAAGAGTGTCACACACTGAAGACAAGCTAGCATCCTTTGTTGAATCACATAATGAGCTGGTAGATGCCCATAACGCAGTGGAGGCTTCAGTCTCATCTATTCAAGCAAAGCTTATTAATAATGAAGACAGGGATAGACGTAACAACGTCAAGATAAGAGGCATTCCTGAGTCAATCCTTGCCTCTCAGCTTAAAACGTACGTCCAGCAATTAACCAAATCTCTCATTCCTGACCTGGCGGACTATGAACTAAGCATTGACCGCGCTCACAGAGTGCCTAAGCCTGACAATCTGCCGGAAACAATTCCTCGAGATACCCTGGCTAGATTTACATTCTACCACGTTAAAGATCAACTGCTTGCGCAATCCAGAAAACTTACCACACTTCCAGCACCGTATGACCCCATGAAGCTCTTCACGGACTTGTCAGCGGCCACTCTCCAGGCTAGGAAAGGTTTTGCACCTATTACTGCTATATTGAGAGCGAACGACATCCCCTACAGATGGGGCTTCCCTACTAAAATCTTAGTTAAAAGACAAAATACAATTGTGGCGATAAGCAGCATTGAAGATGGTATGGCAACCCTGGACTCCTGGGGCCTACCCAGATTGGAACCTCAGCATACAACTTCTTCTAGCAACCTCAAACATCTAGACCCAGGATGGAGGAAGAAGAAGAACACTTGAAGAAAGAAAAAGGTAGTGGAGCCGACCTCAACGTCCTTACGTTTCCACAAGGACAATTTTTCCCCAGTGTGGTACCTATCAAAAACAGGTACGAAATCTCTTCTTTATCCTTATGTTTTTATGCATAGTTAAAATGTTTTGTAATGTTTGCCCACACTACTATTATCTACCATCCATTACGGTTGTCCTAAGGGAACCATTGCTTATGAAGGAAAGTAGGAATACCCCCTTTAGCATGTTTCTAAAGTATTTCCTATGGCATTGTCTGTACTCTCATTAAATGTTAAAGGGCTAAATAGTCCTTTTAAGAGATCCCACCTATGGAATGAGGTGAAGAGACAAAAGGGAGACATTGTTTGCTTGCAGGAGACCCATATTTGCTCCGCAAATCCCCCAAAACTTTTCCATTCGTCTTATCCACATATAATCTCTTTCTCCTTCCATAAAAAAAGAGGGGTCCTTATTGCTTTGAAATCCTCTTTAGCAATAGAGATACAAAATTCCATTATAGACCCTCAAAGTCGTTATATAATCCTGGTTTGTAAGATAAACAACTTGCAGTATACTCTAGTTAATATATATGCGCCTAACACTAAGCAGGGACCTTTCCTTAAAAAACTTTTTAAAAAAGTTTCATCAGTTAAACAAGGCTTCTTAATAATGTGTGGAGACTATAACGCAATTAACCATCCTCAGATGGACACTACCTCTGCTAACCCCTCTAGATCCTTTACTCTTAACCGCTTGCTCTGGGAAAATGATTTACATGATATTTGGCGCATACAACATACAACGGAAAGAGACTTTACATACTTTTCCCCTAGACATAAGACATACTCACTCATTGACTCCATAATAGTAGATAGGCGAATGATTGACCAAGTAATCTCCTCTGAAATAGGGGTTATTCATTGGTCTGACCATGCTCCAGTTAAGATCAAGATTATGGATAAATTTTCAGACCATAACGATTTTATCTGGAGAGCCAGCATGTCTTCTGTAGCTCAGACAATACACTCGGCACGAATGGAAAATGCCCTCCGAGAATTTTTGAGATTCAATGATAACGGGGAAGCTAACATCTTTTCAATATGGGTAATGTTGAAAGGATTTGCTCAGGGAGAATTTATAGCTATAGGTAGTGCGATTAAAAAAAAAAGGAACAAGGAGATAAATGATACCCTGTTAAGGATTCAACTCTTGGAAGCCCAGAACAAGTCGGCCCTTTCACAAACCCTAACTCTAGAATTAAATAAACTACGTATCCACCTTAGGAACCTCATGCTACACACCTACACTTACTCTCTCCAGAAACTAAAATTACGGTTCTATTCCAAAGATCAAAAAGCTGGGGCTATGTTAGCTAGAAGGCTGAAACAAAGAGCACAAAAATCAAAAATTCCGTCTATTATCCACCCACAGAATGGAGAAAAAATTATCGCCCCCAGAGTGCAAACGCTTTTATGTCATTCTACTCAGAATTATATAATCTTAAGGAGGATAAAAACATCAAGGTACCCTCTCAAACTGAAATACAGGCATTTTTGGATAAATTATCTTTACCTAAAATATCTCCAGAACAGTTGGCATCCTTGAACGCTCCAATATCTGAAGTAGAGATTGATAAAACAATTAAAACCCTACAAAGCAACAAATCCCCGGGCCCAGATGGTCTCCCAGGAGCATTCTACAAAAAATTCTCCCAAGTATTAACGCCATATCTAAATAAAGTATATAAAAAAGCAGCTACACAAGGAGCATTCCCGGATAGGATGCTTGAGGCGCTAATAGTTACCATCCCAAAGCCAGGCAAATCAACAGATAACACAGCAAACTACCCCCCTATCTCTTTATTGAACGAGGATGTAAAATTATATGCCAAGATCCTAGCCAACAGGCTTAAGTAAAAACTCTCCCCTCCCTAATTGCGCCTGACCAGGCAGGATTTACCCCAAACCGTCAAGCCTCAGATAATACACGTAGACTGATCAATCTTATGCAAATATGCCAACTTAGAAAAACCCCAGCTACGTTTTTAACAGTCGACGCGGAAAAAGCGTTCGATGGGGTAAATTGGGAGTATATATTTATGACTTTACGCAAATTTGGAATAGAAGGCCAGTACCCTCTCTGATAAATTTACCCTGTCGAACGGCACCCGCCAAGGATGCCCCCTCTCGCCTATCATCTTTGTGATTTCAATTGAACCGTTAGCTGAATCCATTCGCTCACATCCAGACATAGCAGGAATAAAAGTGGGGGACCAGGAACATAAAATCCCCTTATTTGCGGATGACATCATATTAATGACTACCTCCCCGGAAAAATCCCTACCATGTATATTCCACCTAGCTCAACTATTTGGCTCCCTGTCCTACTATAAAATCAATAACTCTAAATCACAGATCCTCCCAGTGAACATATCTCCCCACACCCTCACTAGATTAAAAACCCAATTTAGTCTGGACTGGCAAACAAAACAAGTCACCTACCTAGGAATAGAACTGGCCTTCCCAATCACAGAACTATATAATTCAAACTTCCTTCCACTTGTAGCAAAAATAGACAAAGAGCTGATAGATTACTCCAAACACACCCTCTCCTGGTGTGGACGCATCGCAACATATAAAATGATGATTCTCCCCAAATTCTTGTATTTATTTAGAACTATCCCCATTCCTATCCCAGAGTCCTTCTTCAACATAATAAGAACACAACTGAATAAATTCATTTGGCACAACAACAAACCTAGAGTAGCCCATAAAATTCTAACTAAACCAAAAGGGGTGGGAGGCCTCAGTGTTCCAGATCTTAAGGATTATTATCTAGCTGCAGTCTTAGACCAGTTATATTTCTGGTGGAATGAAGAAACAAGCATGACCTGGAAAGAGATTGAGAGTAAATTTAGCGGTCAATCCCTCCTATTTCACCTCTTAGACGGAATATGGCAAAAGACTCCAAATCCATCTAAATTAGCTACGATAACAGCCTCAGATTCAGCATGGCAAAAGCTAATAACCGCAGAATCGAATAAAATCAAACTCCCTCAACACTTAATTCCTTTGGAATATCTGGAATACAAAATACCAGAACTCAACCTTTCACAGTGGCGCACACGGGGTCTAAATACTCTAGCAGATATAACAGAGGAAGACAAACTCCTCCCCTTCAGAGAGCTAACTAAAAAAACGGGCATTCCAGATAGAGAAATCAGGAGCTTTTTATTTCACAATGACCCAAAAGCTTTGAACATACAAAAATCAGCGCTTAAATACCTTCAAAACGCCTTATTGAAAAAGAAAGGAATAACTCTTTTCTACACATTACTTAGCAATAGACACGAACTTACTAAGCTCCCTTACATGACCCACTGGGAAAGGGATTTAGACATCTCACTATCCATCACCCAATGGCAAAAATCAATGGTCCTAACACACTCATCATTTCGATGTGTGGCTCACCAGGAAGCTATAGTTAAATCCCAAATGAGGTGGTATTTCACCCCTTCACGATTACATAGGATATATCCATCTACCCCCCCAGGCTGCTGGAGGCTATGCGGACAGAGAGGAATCCTAACTCACATACTTTGGGCTTGCCCTAAGATCCGTACTCTATGGCAGGGGGCCCTCTCCATAATAACCAAACTAGGCGTCACAGAGAATCTAGACTCACCAGAGAAATCTCTTCTTCTCATTGACTTAGATAAACTCTCTCCTACAACTAGAACAGTAGTGGCACACATATTGATGTCAACTAAACTAATCCTAACGAGACATTGGAAAGAATCGTCATGTCCTTCCTTACACGAAGTCACCTCCCAAGTCAATACAAACTACGCTTTTGAGAAAGCGCTTTCATACCAACACAACACTCTAGCAGCCTTTACAAGACAATGGAATATCTGGACGACCTCTAGTTTCTTCCAAGATTGAAATAATCTTACATTTGACAAATATGGGCACAGTTATTTACCTCTGGTTTATGATATGTATGTTTATTGTCAATACCCTTTGTTTGAGTTATTCTTTGTTTTGAGAAGAACAGAATGCATACTCTGGAAACACAGATAGTGCCGAAAAAGTAACTTCTGACATTCTGTACCGCCAAAGACTGTAAATTTATATACTGCAAGAAGACAACGGTCGACCGTTCAGCAGCAGAGAAAACGGGAACTGGCACTTCTAAATCTTTATATCGGTACGGACGGTCCAGTATCAGTCCAGATGTATGATTAAGAATACTATGTAACTTGTCTGACCGAATACTGGTCTATTGCTTGTATGCTTCTCTTTTGTTTAAATAAAAATGCTTAAAAAAAAAAAAAAAAAAATCTTGAGGTAGAAGGTCAGGACAGACAGCAGGGGATCATTGTCGGGGTTGTAGGGGAAGGTCGGGATAGGCAGCATGGGAGCAAAGTCAGGAATGGAATGGAGGAACGGGAAATCACTATAAACGCACAGGACATAGGAAACAAGCTGTTTCTAAGGCATGAGGATCAAAGATACGGCAGGGCATAAGGGAAGAGGCTGGTTTTGTACTAAGTTACCAGGTGACCAGCGCCAATTAGCGGTGTGCTGGCCCTTTAAATCTCGCATCACTAGGAGGCGGGGACACACATGCCGGACCACTGGAGCTGCCGCTGGATCATTGGGAGGGGCACACAGAGGAGCACGAGTGCCTGTGACGTGAGACATTGGCGTCAGGGGCACCCGTGACAGTACCATCCCCCTCGGCCTCCCCCTCTTCCTCTCTGAAGGAACATTTGCAGGAGAGTACGGTCCAGGATGTTATCCTCAGGCTCCCATGATCTCTCCTCAGGGCTGAACCCCTTCCAGTTGACAAGGAAGAACTGCTTCCCTCTAACCATCTTCATATCCAGGACCTCCTTAAGCTCTAAAATATTGGTAGAGCCAGCCACGGGAGCAGGAGGATTCACTTTCCCGGAGAAGCGGTTGAGGATGACTGGCTTCAGCAGGTAGACATGGAAGGAGTTTGCGATGTGCATAGTGGGAGGAAGGCGGAGCTTGTTTTCCACATGGATTATGCGTTTCAGCCCCACGAATGGACCCAGGAAATGTGGACCTAGTTTGTAGCTGGAAATCTTCAGCCAGACATATTTGGAGGAGAGCCACACTTTATCACCTGGGAAAAATACTGAGGGAGGTCTGCGTTTCTTATCAGAATTTTGGTGTGGGCGGACGCCCAATGTAGAGATTGAGGAGTCTGTTCCCAGATGGATTTAAGGTCTTGTACCAACTCTTTCACAGCAGGAACATCACCTGCTGTGATGGAGGAATTCAGCTTCACTTGAAGTTGACTGCACATGGAAACAAACTGAACACCACAGTCTGAGATGATGTGCTGAGGAAGTCGGAAGATGTTGAGGAAGAACAGGCAGACATGGAGCTGACGGCATACCTGGCAGAGGAACAAAGTGGGACTTCTTGGAGAACTGATCCGTTACCACCCAGATGACTGTATTACTGGAAGAAAATGGGAGATCCACAATAAAGTCCATGGCTATGTGAGTCCATGGGCAACTGGGTATTGGAAACTGCAGGAGCAGACCTGCTGGCTTGAGACATGACAACTTGTTATGGGCACAGGAAGCGCAGGAACTCAAAATCTCAAATGTTCCTGAGCAGATATAGCCACCCGTAGTAATGAGACAAGAAAGCAACAGATCTCTGCACCACAGGGTGCCCAGCCACATGTCCCCAGGTGAGTATCCTCTTCCGAGGAGCTGGTCGGACAAAGATCTTGCAAGGAGACATCTGCCATAGGAAGGATATGTCAAGGAGCCAGTACTTCCCCAACAACATCAGATGCATGAGGGTGGGCATCAGCTTTGATGTTCTTCTCAGCTGGACGAAAGTGAATCAAGAAGTTGAAACGAGAAAGGAAGCGGGACCAGCAAGCCTGTTGAGAATTGAGAAGTTGAGCAGTCTGGAGATACAGGAGATGCTTGTGGTCAGTGTAGATACAGACCGGATGTACAGCTCCTTCCAGAAGATAACCCCATTCCTCCAAAGCTAACTTTATGGACAGAAGTTCCCTTTCACCTATTGAATAATTCCTCTCTGCTGCTGAGAGGAGTAGCTGCAGGTGAGGGTTCGACCTTTGGGCCCTTTCTGGGTGAGAATGGCTCCAGCACCAACGGTTGAGGCATCAACCTCTAGCAGGAACGGTTTCTCAGTAACAGGCTGGTTGAGAGCGGAAGCAGAGACAAAGGCAGACTTCAGCTTAGAGAAAGCCTCTTCAGCTGCCGGAGGTTAGAGTTTAGGATTGGCATTCTTCTTGGTCAGCATCACAATGGAAGATATGAGGGGAGAAAAATGTGGTATTAACTGACGGTTAATAATTAGCAAAGCCCAGGAATCTCTGAATAGCATGAAGTCCTACTGAGCAAGGCCACTGAAGACAATTCGGCAGGATCCATCTGGAGTCCCTTGTCAAAGATAATGGGGCACATTTACTTACCCGTTCCTTGCGCCCGATATCCTGCATGTATAACTTCCCTTCGCTCAGGTCCGCCGGTGTTCACCTTCTTCTTCCTGGTGTATGTTAGTGCATGGTCTTGCAACACAATTTGAATCTGTCGCATTGTCCGATGCCCGATTTCTGTCGCCTGATAGCCAGCGAAGCGATCACATGTGAAACAATCCCAGTGCAAACCCCTGTTAAATACCTGTCATAGCTGTACGATTCCTGAAACCGGCGAACAGTCCGTCGAAAGTGCCATCCGCGACCCTTGGTAAATAAGCCCCTATGTATCCTAGGAACGGAATACTGTTCTGATGGAATTGGCACCTCTCGAACTTGGCATATATAAATATTGGCCCTTAGGCACCTGAGAACTTTCCGTACGTGGGACCAGTGGAACTCAAAGTCTAAACAGAACAACAGGATATCATCAAGATAGACCACAACAAAAATATTGTTGACAAACTCTTGGAACACTGCAGGCGCATAACAGAGTGAAAAGGGCATAACAAGGTACTCAAAGTGTCCATCTCGAGTATTAAAAGCCTGTCTTCCATTTATCACCTTCACGGATGCAGATGGGGTTATATGTCCCCCGAAGTTCCAACTTGGTGAAAACCTTGGCACCATGTGCATGATCAAAAAGATCCATGATCAGAAGCAGTGGGCAGCGGTTTTTCACTGTAACTTTATTGAGACGAGGGGAGCAATCCTTCTTGGCCTTGGTTTCAGGTACAGATAAGGTATATAATTAATCCCTTCGTGGAGATGTGCCCGGCATCAAGTCTATTGGGCAATTATAGGACTGGTGTGGTGGCAAAGTCTCTGCTTGCTTCTCCAAAAAGATATAAGTAAAGTCCATGTAAGAAGCGGGGAGACTCACCAGTGGCTTGGTTGACACCAAAGAACATAGTAAACTTGGAACAGGTGCAGAGAAGAGCAACCAAAATTATTAAAATAATGAAGGGACTAGAATACAATGACAGATTACTAAACTGGTGGTTATACAGTTTAGAAAAAATACAGCTGAGGGGAGACTGCATTACAATGTACAAATAACTGAAAGGGCAGTGTGATCAGGACAAAGGGCATCCTATACACCTAGAGGAGAGGCGGTTCTACCTTCGTCATAGACAGGGATTCTTTACTGTAAGAGAAGTGAGATAGGGAACTCTCTGCCACAGGACTTTGTTATGGTGGACTCTTTGTATATGTTCTGGAGACAAAAAAATATCACGGGTTATGGGGAAAAATATTTGTGGAATTCTTAATGGTTGGACCTGATGGACTTGCACCTTTTTCCAGCCTTACATACTATGATTCTTTAGAAAACTGTGCACTATGGGTCTTTTGCACCAGTTTTCATATAGTGCTAAAAACAGTTATCAGTATATTGCTAGATAGACAAAATAACCTTCAAGAAAGGAGAAAATCTACAATAAGAGCAGGAGATCATAAAAAACAAAAATGGTACTTAGTGATAATAAAAGTCAGAAATATCTAAAAACTCTGCTCACTACGTTGGGCGTTCTGTGGTGTGACACCTTGTAATGTATCAAAGACAAAGATGTACAGTAAGTGTAATGATATACAGTCTCAATGGTCCATTTACCACCTTGCTGCGATACTGTATGACGTTTAGAGTCTCTCCTCTACCAAAACACAAAAGTGTTCCAAACTCATCTTTTGCTATGTTCCTTCTTAGTGCTGTACACTAAAGTGCTCTACACATTTTGGCTATACAATAGCCATGATGAAAGACACATTGGGGGTCATTTACTAAGCGCCCGATTCGCGTTTTCCCGACGTGTTACCCGAATATTTCCGATTTGCGCCGCTTGTACATGAATTGCCCCGGGTTTTTGGCGCACGCGATCGGATTGTGGCGCATCGGGGCCGGCATGCGCGCGACAGAAATCGGGGGGGCGTGGCCGAACGAAAACCCGACGTATTCGGAAAAACCGCCGCATTTAAAAACCGAAAATGTTTCGCTTGGGGAGCGCTCACCTTCACCTTCTATGGGATGGTGCATTCCGGGGCGTTAAGATTATTTTCGGCGCTGCAGCGCCACCTGGTGGACGGCGGAGGAACTACCATCTTAAATCCCAGCCGGACCCGAATCCTGTGCAGAGAACGCGCCGCTGGATCGCGAATGGGCCGGGTAAGTAAATGTGCCCCATTGTGTTGGCAATTTTTTTTTAAGCTATCACATATTGAATTTTATGATGGGACTATGGTCTACGAATAAAGAATGAAGTATCGGGTGAATGTATACAGTATGTGCTGAATGGAACAAATCTTGATATTTTAAGTAAGTTTTTCTCCAGTCCACAAGGGATCTACAGCACGGACCAACCTGCATGCTACAGATCGGTGAGCAGACTTCATATATTGACTTTGTTTTGTTACAAGATCAAAGGCTTCTTCACATGAAATTCCACATTTGTAATTTATGTCAAAAAAGTTCCATGTGGGCTATTTTATGTAGGAAAAGCCACTCCGTTTATCAAGGACCAAGTCTTGAAAAATAAATTGGACATCAGATATAAACTTTTACATTTCCCCATAGCTAATCTTTTGTAAGAAGCCCCTACCATCACTTTAAAATATTAGGTGATTGAGCCAGTAACATATAACAGATGTGACAGATCATTAAGAGAGGACTGCTGGTTACATCTCTGACCACGAAAGAGCGCAATAGGGACTACAAAGTCTGTAGCTTTCTATAATTATTTTTACTGTAATCAGTGGTAAGATGATGTACAGGCTGTCCCCGACTTACAACTTACAGACAATCCCTACTTACAGACAGACCGCTCTGCCCACTATGGCCGCTGGTTAAACTCTCTGGATGTTTTACTTTTGTCCCAGGCTGCAATGATCATCTGTAAGGTGATTTTAATGAAGTTTTATTAAAAATACTTGTTCCCATGACGGTAGAAAATTATAAAAATCCAGTTGTCACAATTACAATTATAAAATATACCAGTTCCGACTAACCTACAAATTCAACTTAAAGGGGTTGTCCACTTTAAGGAAATAATTGATATTGTTTGTTTTCTTTATCAATTCCTCACAGTTTTCTAGTAATCATAGCTGAGTGATAATCACGGTTCGTACACCATCACAGGTCCATCACATATCATGAACAGATATAAGCTTTCTATTAAACAGTGAGGATTTGATACAGAAAGTACATGTAAAAGTTGTATAACTTTTCATTACACAAACAATATCAGTTATTTTCTGAAAGTGGACAACCCCTTTAAAGGAAACCTACCATTTTATTTGATGCATTATGAAGCAAACATACCTTGAGACTGCTGTAGCTACACTGCTGCAGAATCATATTGTCAGGATTCGGGAGCAGTGGACCCTCTGGACCACAGCGGGAGATGGTACTAGCCGACACCTGGGACCGGAATCTAAGTGGCACCTGGTGTTCACGAGAGCCCGCTGCAAAGCGGGATGGTCTTGCTGTGGCAGGTACCACCAGGTTGTTCCACAGCTGTGATCCGCAGTGGCAGCTGAGGTCGAGGTACCTTGGCAGGAGTCAGTCAGGTCCAGGCACAGGGTCAGGGCAGGTGGCAGAGATGCAAGGTCAAGTCCAATCCGAGGTCATATTTGAACGGTAACACAGGGACACAGGAATGCAGGAACACAGGAAGGCAGGAACGCTGGAAAACAGGAGTACAGGAATGCTGGAATACAGGAACGCTGGGACACAGGAACACGGAAAGCAGGAACACACAGGAATTAAGGAATATTCTATGGCTCTTTCAGTGCTTGTTTCCGTGCTTGTCCTAGCACGAGAGTTTTTCTCTGCAGGAGAGAATTATGCAATCACTGTTTTCCCTGCCAGACAGAATAATGAATTGCTGCACAATCCCCCAGCTGCTGTGTATGAGTTATCCAGCTTAGGTTGATTAATCATGTCTTGACTAACCTCCATTTGTAATTCTTAGCTCCCGTGCGTAACATGTTTATGGCTGACCCAACTTTCCCAAAGTACTGAATGTTATAATTGTTTTTTCATCAAAACCACTTAGTTTAGGGATTAACCAAGATATGATCCTGCATCAGTGTAGCTACAGCATCATTATAATGTTTAATTTTTGGTTAGTACGCCGCCTAGTGGCTGTCAGCTGTTATTGTTATTAGTTGTAAAACATGTAATTGTCTAATGCTTATGTCATTGTCATGTGACCTATGACTTAATGCAATCTTATTGGTAGTAGGTGAAATGCATTGTGGGAGCTTCCACCATTTTGAGACTGTACTTTGGGGAGATCAGACACTCTCCATCTTAGTCATTCTACCCGCCATATATTTTCTCCTTTTCATTCCTTGTGAAAAGCATAGCTGGTAAGAGGTGTAAAATAATGTTATAGTCTGCTTTGTAAGTAGACTGGCTAGCATACATTATGTTATATACATGTAAATGTATTCCTACTGTTCTTGCAGGATTATAGATCTGTACTTTATTCTGATTACCTATATGTGCTTGTTTCAGTTTTACCATTAAACAGACATCTGAATATCCAAATCCTCACTGCTCAGTTGTCAACCTGTTGGAGCAATAAAGTTTGACTACATAACCACAACAGTCGGGCTTATTGGAAGACAGGAAGGTTTATGCTGTATGTCAGAGTATACACAGCTGTGATGTATATGAAGACAGAACAATCAGTCTCCTCACCGGTAAGGCCCTTGTCTGGGCTACCCATCTTTGGAACAGAGACGATCTGGTTACGGCTGCTCACACGGCTTTTCTAGCGGAATTCCAGTCCGTGTTTGAAGAACCAGCATGGGCCTCCTCTGCTAAGACTGCATTGCTCAACCTGCACCAAGGCAATTCGTCAGTGGAAGAATATGCAGTTCAGTTCCGCACCCTGGCCTCCGAACTTTCCTGGAAGGATGCAGGCTGATTTCCACCTTAAAAAAGGCCTCTTAGCTCATGTGAAAGATGCTTTTGCCGCACGTTACCTGCAGTTTACTCTCATGACACTGGCCTCTTGGATTGATGTGTGGTTTAAGGAGCTTCCTGAGAAGGTATGTCACAAGCAACCCCAAGTCTGTCAACGACGTCTACCTTGCTTGGATCATGCTTTCAAAAGGCCGCTCCAGCCTCCGGCCGTCCCATCTGCAGAGGAGCCTATGCAGGTGGACAGAGCTAGACTCTCCTCTTAGGAGCATTCCAGAAGATGTCAGGGGAACCTGTATTGTGCCAGTTCGGAGCACTTCAGTGTGGCTTGTCCTGATCATCCCCACCTAGGGTTATTGGGAGGAGCGTCACTAGTTGTAAGCAAGGCTTCTCCAAGTCTGACTTTTCCTGTGCTTCTCAGCTTTGGCATCTGCACCCAGATCCAGGTTTCTGCTTTCTTGCATTCCGGTTCTGCAGGGAACTTCATGGATGCCACTCTGATCTCCCGACACCACATTCCTGTGGTCCTTCTATAGAAGCCTCTGGTCATCTCCTCGCTCAGCGGCCAAACTCTCTCCAATCTGGTCCAGTAACACACTGAGACATATTCCCAGAGAGTCAGTGCTCTGCATAAGGAAAGATTGTTATTTTACATGCTGCCACAATCTAACTCATCCCTCCTGCTGGGCCTTCCGTGGTTGCAGCTCCAAGCACCTGTCCTTAACTGGATGATGGGGGAAATTCTTTGTTTGGTTCCACAATGTCAGTCCCACTGGTGGAATCTCTACCAGTACCAGTCTTGGCCTCCTCCGTGACTCCCAAGCCTTTGGAGGGCCTACCAATGTGTTACTGGGACTTCCAACGTGTTCTCCAAGAAGCAGGCAGAGATGTTGCCACCACACCCTCCCTAGGACTGCCCTATAGATCTGTTGCCGGATACCTTTCCTCCCCAGGGTCAGGTGTACCCTCTCTCTGTTTCCGAGCCCGCTGCCATGTCAGAGTATATTAAAGAGAACCTGCAGAGAGGGTTTATCTGCAAGTTCACCTCTCGAGCTGGTGCAGGCTTCTTTTTTGTGGCCAAGAAGGATGGGTCACTCCGTCCTTGCATTGATTATCACAAGCTTGACAAGATCACAGTTAAGAACCACTACCCTCTGCCATTGATTACAGAACTCTTTGACCAACTGCAGGGATCCAAGGTCCTCTCTAAGCTAGACCTTCGTTGGGCCTACAACCTCATCCGGATCCGCAAGGGTGACAAATGGAAGACAGCTTTTAAAATTCGTAATAGACATTTTGAGTACCATGTGATGCCATTTGGACCTTGCAATGCTCCAGCTGTCTTCCAGGAATTTGTCAATGACATCTTGTGAAATCTGCTCTATACATGTGTCGTGGTCTACCTTGACGACATCTTGGTGTTCTCCCCAGACCTCGAGACCCACCAGTCTCACATACGGCAAGTTCTTGGCCGCCTACGGGCTAATAGTCTTTACCCAAGCTCGAGAAGTGTCCCTTTCACCAGCGAAGCCTTCCTTTCCTCAGTTACATAACCTCAGACAAAGGTCTCCAGATGGATCCTGCTAAACTGTCTGCAGTTCTGCAGTGGCTGCGACGAGAAGGTCTACCAGCCATCCGGAGGTTACTAGGTTTCGCAAACTATTACCGCCAGTTTATCCCACATTTCTCTATTCTTGGTGATGCTCACCAAGAAGGGTGCCAATCCCCGCCTCTGTCCTTCAGCGGCAGAAGGGGCCTTCTCAAGGTTAAAGCTTTGGCTCCTGTTTTCACTATGCCTGACACAGAGAAGCCCTTTCATCTAGAGGTGGATGCATCCTCCATTGGTGCTGGGGCAGTGCTCACCCAGAAAGGGCCCAAGGGCCGTACTTTGACCTGCAGCTTCTTTTCCAAAACTTTTTCTCCCACAGAGAGAAATTATTCTATAGGAGATTGCCCTGGAAGTATGGCGATACCTTTTGGAGGGAGCTCACCATCCTGTATACATGCATACGGACCATAAGAATCTCCTGTATCTTCAGATTGCTTTTCTTTTCACGCTTCAACTTATTGATCCACTTTCATCCTGCGGAGAAGATAGTCAAGGTAGATGCTCTCCAGCATATCAAGGTAGATGCTCTCCAGCATATCATCCCTCCTGAACGGTTGTGGCTGCTCCAGCTCCCATTGGGCAAGACTTATGTTTGACCTGCCTTTCGGAAAAAGATTTTGACTTGGGTACGATGCTCTTGTGTGGCCGGGCATCCTGGGGTGCGCTCTGTAGCCCACATTTCCCGATACTATTGGTGGCAAGATCTGGTCCAAGACATACAGGATTTTGTGGGTTTTTGCTGCTCCCGTGCTCATTATGGGCCATCACTAGAGATGAGCGAACATACTCGTCCGAGCTTGATGCTCGTTCGAGCATTAGCGTACTCGAAACTGCTCGTTGCTCGGACGAATACTTCGCCCGCTTGAGAAAATGGCATCTCCCGCCGTTTTGCTTTTTGGCGGCCAGAAACAGAGCCAATCACAAGCCAGGAGTCGCTTACCTAAGATGAATGAATAAGGCAGGTGTGTATTAGTGGCGCATCGCTCCGGTCCACAGGCACGCAACCCATTAGGTAAGCGACTCCATCATTGGTTTATACCGGTCAGCTGGCCATGAGTATGAGGGTAGATATATCCTCCCCCCGCCTTGCCACAGCACACACCCCCTTGAGGAAGCAACGGCGAAACGCGCGTCGGGGTGCTGTGGTGGTGGTCTGGGGCTAATCTGGTTTGAGGCACAGGTATACTACTTTGACATTGTGTCTGATTTGATATAGAGTTTATATTTTCTGTGCCCGGTATAGCCCTAATTTTCATACTTATGGATTGATGTTGTATACTATTATGACGTGGTATTTTTTACTATGGTTAATAGACTGACCACCACCATGCTGTTTGTTTTTGTGGTTTTAATGTGTATGTTTTTAATGTCCACATTTTTATTGTCTATATGAATTAATAAAGGTGTATATTTTGAATTTATTTTTGGTACTTGGAGTATGACGTGTGATCTCATATGTTTTTTGTTGGTATTTATTGCTTGAATTACATAGGGATCGGTTACCAGAGAAGTGGGCACACTTATTGGTATTTATTGTTTGTTTTTTGATTATCCCACAGTTATTATGGATTTCCGAAGTAGGGAATCAAATTGGCTTTCGATGATCACTCAAGTTTTTAATTGCGACTCACCCCAATCTGCATTAGGCTCTGATGAAACCAAAACAGTACAAATATCCTTGAAGGAACTGTTAAAAAAACGGGTCAAAACATGGTGGAACAAAGTAGCTTTGGAGCAATATTTAGCCAAAGACCTAATACCGAGGGGACTTCGAGTACAGGTATACCCATCCTTTCCTTTAGATGATGATATTACAAAAAAGAGGTGGGAAGAAGCTTGCAATACCTGCTCACGCACGTTTATTGAAATCCTAATTGGGATTGAGAAAAAGAAATTAGAAAATATTGAATCAAATATGGTCCCCCTGCAGGACAAAATCAAATTGTTAATGTCTACTGACAATTTAAACAAGTTTGAACAGGACTTAAGCACTGAATGCTCTAAATGGGAAAAGGATATTCAAGAGATAAAAACCAAGAAATTCCAGAGAGACAAGACGGATTTTCAGAACCAACGTGCATATCGTTGGCAACGGGTTGACTCCACACGCCCAATGAGAAGGTCAGAATCAACCTCATCACTTGAAACCGTGGCTTCGGATTCCTCATGTCTTGGGCCCAGCCGAGCATAAGGTGGCACCATATCGAAATCCGGGAACTCCGATGAAACGGAAATTCAATAGTCAGCAGGAATCTGGTCATGGAAAATTAAAGGTAATTAACCTCTCCAATATTATTTTGACTTCTGAACAACTATCACTGTTGTCATTAGGATTAAATTTTAGCCCGGTATCAGCATTTGATGATTTCACAGCAATTAAGGATGTTTATTTATTTGCTCGCCAATTGCTGTGGAAGAAACATTTCAATAAAAAGGATGATCTTTGTTCTGTTGCAGCCCCGGAGGACATGGAAACGATCAGGATATTAGAGTCCCTACTACAAGAACAAGAACAATCCGGGGTGAGTACACAGAGCAAATTCCCTCCAACAATTCGGCCTAAGTCCACTGCCTCACCTCCCTTGTCAGCTAGCCCTGAGGTGGAGATGTTTGTAAGGATGACAGTGGCGGAACTTCGGAAGTTGCCACAGTCGCGCCAATATGACAATTTAACGCGAGGTCAAAGGAGAGCCCTTAAGGAACTATAAAATATGAAAGAGGTGATTTTCAAGCCAGCTGACAAGGGCGGTAATGTGGTGGTGTGGCCGATTACGATGTATGAGGCTGAGGCATTTAAACAACTTAAACAAATAGAGTGTTATAGACAACTAACAGTCAATCCCACAAAAATATACAGTGATGAGTTGATTTGCATATTGGATGAGGCATTGGAAAAGGATTCGGAAAGGGCTGGAAGTGGAGTTTCCCACTATACCCACGTTGTATTTTTTGCCTAAGGTACATAAGGATGCCAAAATACCACCAGGGCGTCCTATAGTTTCTGGGTGTGGCAGTTTGTGTGAGCCATCTTGCAGGTTCATTGATTTTTATTTACGTCCTTGTGTGGAAGAACTCCCTTCCTATATCCAGGATTCCACGGATGTCCTCAAGCGCTTGGAGGATGTCACGTTAGAACCTGATATGTATCTAGTATCCTGCGATGTTGAGGGACTATATACATGCATCGCACATGATCTGGGAATATCAGCAGCCCAGTTTTTTCTGAGTAATCGGGATCTGGATGAGGATTTGGTATCCTTTCTTTTGAGACTGTTGTGGTTTGTTTTAAACCACAACTATTTCCTATTCAAAGAGAAATTTTATGTTCAAACGAGGGGGACGGCCATGGGGGCCACGTGTGCCCCCTCATACGCAAATTTATTTTTGGGCCATTGGGAGAGGAATGAGGTACAGGAGGCAATGGACAAAACACCTGGTCATGTGCTATCGTGGATGAGATTCATCGACGATATCCTGTTTATATGGCAGGGGTCAAGGGATGACCTGGATCGGTTCCTGGCAGATTTGAACAACAACAATCTGAATATCCGGCTGACAAGTAATATCAGCCAAACACTTATGGAATTTTTAGATATTCAGATTGAGGTTGGAACAGGGGGTGATCTAAACACTTCCATACATCGGAAGGGAACATCTGTCAATGCCCTTCTGCACGCCAGGTCATTTCACCCAGCTCATACAATCCGTTCCATCCCAACAGGACAATTTTTGAGAGCACGACGAATTTGCGACACACCTGACAGCTTTGAGAAGGAATCTATGACCCTTAGAACACGCTTCAAACAAAGGGGCTATCGCGACTCAATGTACAAAAGGGTTACTTGAGAGCAAAATCTACTGACAGAAGTTTACTCCTGATTCAGAAACGAACACATGCACAGGAGAATAAGGTGAGAATTATCACTCCATATAATGCACAATGGAGGGAAATGAATAAAATCTTTGAGAGGTTTTGGCCAATACTGCTAGCAGATCCTGAGATAAGGGAATATATAGCACAAAGACCCCAGGTAGTGTCTAAACATGCTGATACCATCGGCAGCACTTTGGTGAGGAGCCACTACACACCCCCCAAACCCAAGAATTACATCTTTGGGTCAAAGGGTCCGGACTGGGGATCATATCCCTGTGGACATTGTTCTGTCTGTCCACATATTATAAAGACAAAAACTTTTCAGGATTCGAAAGGCCAACGCAATTTTAACATTGTGCATTTTGTGAATTGCAGCACCACTGGCGTAGTCTATGTGATTTGTTGTCCTTGTGGGCTCAAATACGTAGGCATGACAACACGCGAGTTGAAAATCCGTCTTCAGGAACATATCAAGGACATCAGAACAGCAAGTAAACTTCTCCCTACTGATTTGGAAAAGCTAGCCCGACTTAAACCTGTACCGAAACATTTTTTGGAATACCATGATGGTAGATGGCAGGATCTTCGAGCATATGGCATTGATAAGATAATTCCGGGAGCCCGTGGAGGAGACACTTTCAAAAGATTGGAGAGGATTGAATTGAAATGGATTGTGAAATTGGATACTGTTTTTCCCTCAGGATTGAACGAGAAGCTTTCTTTTTCCCCATATATTTAAGCAGAAATGGGTTGTGAGTCGCAAATTTTATGGTGTTATGATTTAGTGTATATCTATCGGTTTTATATTTCATTCATATTTCTTGGCGGTAGGGTGAGGTATATTGAGGGTGGATGATATTGATTGGTGGATTGTCTCCAACTTTCCCCCTTAGTTTAGGGGTTCAAGGTACATAAACAGCTCATGGGGCATATGGTTGGGTATATGCATTGTCATAATGGTGGCAATGTTGAGGTTTTATACATATTCTTATGCCTCTCCATTTTAGGATTGTATTACTATATACTATATTGTCTTCCTTCGGGGGTCACTCTGCACCTTCTTTGGGCACTTTAATATCTTTAATGATTCATGATTCTATTTATGAAGATACTATTTATGCACTTTAGTATTAAGCACATGGCACTTTAGATTTCTTCTTGGGTACTCGAGCGAGTTTGAACACGGAATCATTCAAATGAATTCACGTCACAATCTATTAGACAGTGACTGTTGCACTTTAGGCTTAAGCACTTCTCACTTTATACACTTTGCACTTTTTGCACAGTTCTATTTTGTTATCATTGTGTCCCTCCAGCTACACAATGTCACGATAAATTTAGGCCACACATTTATCTTTTATAACCATTCATGGCACTATATTGACACTTTATAAGTACTGTATTCACAGTTATATAGCGGTTTCTGACACCATCAATTACACTGATGTGCAAATAATACATATTTTCATGTCTCCCTCATGAATTTGGTTCACACTAGTGTTAATTACATACACTGGTCCATTTTACAAACACATGAACATCACAATAGCACAATTGTTTGTATTTTTGTTTTTTTTGTTTTTTTGATTTTTGGATTTGATGTTTCACGTTTTTACAAGCACATGATCAATTAATAATGGTATAAGTAGTGACTTAGTATGTTTTTTGTTGGTATTTATTGATTTCAATTAGGCACAGTCTGCCATTTACTTTTTATTTTACGTTTATTTTTTCGTAACTCAGCGTCATCTCATCTGGCATAGCAGTGTGCTTTCATACTTGGCTAGAAAATAGCCATAGGAGAATCCAAACGGCTTACTTAGGCCTACAATAACGTTATATATTTTATTTCTGGTTGATCTGCTGGTGGCTGTCCTTGCTGCAGTGCATCTACTACCATATTGTGAGGAATTTGTAGTGAGACTTGCGACCGTTGTGTTTAGCGCTTAGTGACGCACATATCCATCGCAAAGACCGAAGTGGGAAAATTTATTAGGGGTTTGATTTCAATTAGGCACAGTCTGCCATTTACTTTTTATTTTACGTTTATTTTTTCATAACTCAGCGTCATCTCATCTGGCATAGCAGTGTGCTTTCATACTTGGCTAGAAAATAGCCATAGGAGAATCCAAACGGCTTACTTAGGCCTACAATAGCGTTATATATTTTATTTCTGGTTGATCTGCTGGTGGCTGTCCTTGCTGCAGTGCATCTACTACCATATTGTGAGGAATTTGTAGTGAGACTTGCGACCGTTGTGTTTAGCGCTTAGTGACGCACATATCCATCGCAAAGACCGAAGTGGGAAAATTTATTAGGGGTTTGATTTCAATTAGGCACAGTCTGCCATTTACTTTTTATTTTACGTTTATTTTTTCATAACTCAGCGTCATCTCATCTGGCATAGCAGTGTGCTTTCATACTTGGCTAGAAAATAGCCATAGTAGAATCC
The DNA here is from genome assembly GCF_040894005.1 of Engystomops pustulosus. Lineage (NCBI taxonomy): Eukaryota > Metazoa > Chordata > Amphibia > Anura > Leptodactylidae > Engystomops > Engystomops pustulosus. Next base: position 87,543,310 of record NC_092411.1, read on the forward strand.
AAACGGCTTACTTAGGCCTACAATAGCGTTATATATTTTATTTCTGGTTGATCTGCTGGTGGCTGTCCTTGCTGCAGTGCATCTACTACCATATTGTGAGGAATTTGTAGTGAGACTTGCGACCGTTGTGTTTAGCGCTTAGTGACGCACATATCCATCGCAAAGACCGAAGTGGGAAAATTTATTAGGGGTTTGATTTCAATTAGGCACAGTCTGCCATTTACTTTTTATTTTACGTTTATTTTTTCATAACTCAGCGTCATCTCATCTGGCATAGCAGTGTGCTTTCATACTTGGCTAGAAAATAGCCATAGGAGAATCCAAACGGCTTACTTAGGCCTACAATAGCGTTATATATTTTATTTCTGGTTGATCTGCTGGTGGCTGTCCTTGCTGCAGTGCATCTACTACCATATTGTGAGGAATTTGTAGTGAGACTTGCGACCGTTGTGTTTAGCGCTTAGTGACGCACATATCCATCGCAAAGACCGAAGTGGGAAAATTTATTAGGGGTTTGATTTCAATTAGGCACAGTCTGCCATTTACTTTTTATTTTACGTTTATTTTTTCATAACTCAGCGTCATCTCATCTGGCATAGCAGTGTGCTTTCATACTTGGCTAGAAAATAGCCATAGTAGAATCCAAACGGCTTACTTAGGCCTACAATAGCGTTATATATTTTATTTCTGGTTGATCTGCTGGTGGCTGTCCTTGCTGCAGTGCATCTACTACCATATTGTGAGGAATTTGTAGTGAGACTTGCGACCGTTGTGTTTAGCGCTTAGTGACGCACATATCCATCGCAAAGACCGAAGTGGGAAAATTTATTAGGGGTTTGATTTCAATTAGGCACAGTCTGCCATTTACTTTTTATTTTACGTTTATTTTTTCGTAACTCAGCGTCATCTCATCTGGCATAGCAGTGTGCTTTCATACTTGGCTAGAAAATAGCCATAGCAATAAGATAGCATCGTTTGGTTTTAAAAACTAAAAAACACAAAAAAAAAAAAACACAAAAAAACACAAAAAAAAGTAAAAAAAAAATTAAAGTTATAACTTTCATTTTCAAAATGTTTAACCCGAGGGCTAGGGGTAGAGGACGAGGGCGGGTACGTGGGCGTCCAACTACTGCAGGGGTCAGAGGCCGTGGTCCTGGGCGGGGTGAGACACCACCTGCTGATGAGGGAGCAGGGGAACGCCGCAGAGCTACACTCTCTAGGTTCATGTCTGAAGTTACTGGGACTCGTGGTAGAGCACTGTTGAGGCCAGAACAGTGCGAACAGGTGATGTCGTGGATTGTCGGCAATGCTTCGAGCAATTTGTCCACCAGTCAGTCTTCCACGCAGTCCACCCATGTCACCGAAATCGGCACTCCTCCAGCTCCTGCACCTCAGCCTCCTCCCCCCCAGTCTGCCCCCTCCCAGGAACATTTGGCATTTGAACCGGCATACTCTGAGGAACTGTTTTCTGGACCCTTCCCACAGTCACAAACCACTTGTCCGGTTGCTGCTGAGCAATTTTCCGATGCCCAGGTTTTCCACCAGTCGCAGTCTGTGGGTGATGATGACCTTCTTGACGTAGTGGAAGAAGTGTGTAAAGAGGTGTCCGACGATGAGGAGACACGGTTGTCAGACAGTGGTGAAGTTGTTGTCAGGGCAGGAAGTCCGAGGGGGGAGCAGACTGAGGGATCGGAGGATGATGAGGTGACAGACCCAAGCTGGGTTGAGAGGCCGGGTGAACACAGTGCTTCTGAGACGGAGGAGAGTCCTCGACCAGAACAGGTTGGAAGAGGCAGTGGTGGGGCCAGACGGAGAGGCAGGGCCAGAGCAGGTGCATCAGCGCCAAATGTGTCACGTAGTGAAGCTCCCGTGGCGAGGGCTCCCGCGGCGAGGGCTAGATTTTCAGAAGTCTGGAGGTTCTTTAACCCCTTAGCGCTCTGCGCCGTAGCTGTACTGCGCAGCTTCCCACTATTGGCGCTCAGCGCAGTACAGCTACTGCGCGAGCGCATACTATTTTAGAATTGTCACCACGTCGCGAGACGTGGTGACATCGGGATGAGATTTGGGTGACAGAGGCAGGAGGAGTTCCTGTCTCCGTCACCCGACCAATCAAATCGGTCCCGCCCGCCGATCGCCGTGATTGGCCAGTCAAACCTGACTGGCCAATTACAGCGATTTTAGGCTAAAAAACGTGCTTTTAGCACTTTCCTCTTCCTCCAGCGGCACCATTTTGGTTTAGTATCGCTGGAGAGAGGAAAGAGCGTTACTGTGTGCACCAAAATACACTTTTACACTATAAATAGTGTTCTGATCCTTATCTGATCCCTATTGTTCCCTACAAATTCCCATCCCTATCTGTTTTGTCCTGTGTCCTGTGTGTTCCCTGTGTGATCGCCTTGTGTGATCCCACGTGTCTTCCGTTTTTCCCTGTCTGTCCCTTCTGAACCCAAACGCACTTTTTAGTGCGCTGTGTTAGCGTTGTTCTGCACTGGACGCACTTTTCAGTGCGCCGTGTGAATAGCACTGCACAGAATCTTTAGCAGTCTTAGCGGTAGTTAGTTTGTCTTAGGGCAAGCTAGGTGCATTTGTAGCACCTTTTTGCGCGGTGCACATAGGTTTTTTTTCGGTGCCTGGTAATATTTTTTTCCAGAACGCCGTACGTGTACCCGTACTTAGCTATTTTTTGTGTGTGCCATCTGTGCGGCTGGTCCGTGTGGTTTGGTGTGCATTATCTTTTTTTTTTGTGTGCAATCTGTGTGGCTTGTCCGTGTAGTTTAGTGCGCATTATTTTTTTTGTGTGCTATCTGTGCGGCTTGTCCGTGTAGTTTAGTGCGCATTATTTTTTGTGTGTGCCATCTGTGCGGCTTGTCCGTGTAGTTTGGTGTGCATTACCTTTTTTTTTGTGTGCTATCTGTGCGGCTTGTCCGTGTAGTTTAGTGCGCATTATTTTTTTTGTGTGCTATCTGTGCGGCTTGTCCGTGTAGTTTAGTGCGCATTATTTTTTGTGTGCCATCTGTGCGGCTGGTCCGTGTGGCTTGGTGTGCATTATCTTTTTTTTTTGTGTGCTATCTGTGCGACTTGTCCGTGTAGTTTAATGCGCATTATTTTTTGTGTGTGCCATCTGTGCGGCTTGTCCGTGTAGTTTGGTGTGCATTATCTTTTTTTTGTGTGTGCTATCTGTGCGGCTTGTCCGTGTAGTTTAGTGCACATTATTTTTTGTGTGTGCCATCTGTGCGGCTTGTCCGTGTAGTTTGGTGTGCATTATATTTTTTTTTGTGTGTGCCTGCTAGACGGTTTATCCGTGTAGTTTGGTGCACATTATCTAATTTTTCTTGTTCTCTATTTTTTTTGTGTGCAATGTCTCAGAAGACGTACACCGTGTTGGAGGCATATAACATGCTTGCCTCTGACACCGAGTCAGCTAGTGGGGATGATGGTCCCTTTTACCTATCATCATCCTCCTGCTCATCTTCCAGTGACCTGGAAGGACCCCCAAGAAGGCGCCGTAGGGTTCCAGGGACTTCTGCAATTGAAGTGCCTGGGACTTCTGCAGGAGAAGTGCCTGGGACTTCTGCAGGAGAAGTACCTGGGACTTCTGCAGGAGAAGTTTCTGGGACTTCTGCAGGAGAAGTTTCTGGGACTTCTGCAGGAGAAGCGTCTGCCCCAGATAATTATACCCCTCAGGTCCCTGACTTTTTGGGCCATCCTGACATTAACTTTGACACGACAGGGCTCAGAGCTGTAGACTTTTTTAAGTTTTTTTTTGATAAGGAGCTGCTGAATATTATTATATTTCAGACAAATCTCTACGCTGCACAACATATTGCCCAAAACCCCACGTCCTTTTATGCACAACCCTACAGGTGGACCCCTGTCACTGCAGCAGAGATGGACAAGTATTGGGGCATAATACTCCTTATGGGGATAGTAAAGAAGCCTTCAATCAGGGACTACTGGAGCACAGATATACTGTACCACACCCCCATGTTCCGCATGGCAATGAGCAGGATGTGCTTTGAAGCCATCCATAAGTTTTTGCACTACACTGACAACACACAGTGCCCACCCAGAGGTGACCCTAGTTATGATCGGTTATTTAAGGTCAGGCCCATATTAGATCATTTTAGTGTCAAGTTTGCCCAGGCATATACTCCCGCCAAACATGTGAGCATAGACGAGTCCCTCGTACAATTCAAAGGGAGACTTCAATTCCGCCAGTACCTGCCCAATAAGAGGGCAAGATATGGTGTGAAAATGTATAAGCTGTGCGAAAGTTCATCAGGGTACACATACAAGTTCAGGCTATATGAAGGGAAGGACTCCACTATAGTGCCCCCAGAATGCCCCCCCTTCCTGGGTGTTACAGGGAAGATAGTGTGGGATTTAGTGCACCCACTGCTGGACCAGGGCTACCACCTCTACCTGGACAATTTCTACACCAGCACCACCCTGTTCAAGTGCCTCACTTCCAGAAATACTGCGGCATGCGGCACTGTACGCATAAATCAGAGAGGTCTCCCTAAGTCGCTGCTTGGGCAAAAACTTAAAAGGCACGAAAGCAGGGCACTATGCAGCGACTCTGTATTGTGTGTTAAGTACAAGGACAAGAGAGAGGTCCTTGTATTAACCACAATACATGAGCACACCACCACCCCTGTCCCAGTACGAGGTGCCAGTACAGAAACCCCCAAGCCAGACTGTATTTTAGATTATAACAAATACATGGGAGGGGTGGACTTGTCTGACCAGGTGCTTCAGCCGTACAATGCCATGCGGAAGTCGAGGGTGTGGTAAAAGAAGCTGGCCGTGCACATCATGCAGATGGCATTGTATAATGCTTTTGTGCTGCATCGATATGCCGGCCAGAGGGGAACTTTCCTGGAATTTCAAGAGATGGTAATAAAGTACTTTCTTTTTGGAGACCAGGAAGGGGGGAGTGCTAGCACATCTGGAAGTGAGGCCACATCACGTATTGTACCAGGGCAGCACTTTCCAGGAGTAGTTCCCCAAACAGCCAGCAAGGGAAGGTCACAAAAGAGGTGCAGGGTTGATAGGGATGGATCCTATATCCCCTCATGCTCCCCCTTATTCAGAACATGTTTATGTTATATCTATCAGGTCATTCTTAGGAGAATTGAGCTGAATAAATAAGGTTGCATAAAGAGTATAAATATTGCTTGGTTTAGATGACCAGAAGAGACTTTGACCAGTTATTAAGTAACTTCTGATTGGTATCAAGAAATAATAACCATTAAGGTAGCTTGTGCCAGCTCGCACCTGGCACTTAATGGGAAAATCAATAATGGAATTTATTCATTATTGATATGCCCTGTAAACAAGGACATATGTTAATTATTAAATATAATAAAATATGGAAACTGACCAATTGTTATAATATTTCCTAATGGTTCGATGAAACTATCCAATAATTGTAAGACCGCTTAACATGTAAACGCCCTTCTTTTGGGTATATAAGACGATGTCATGCACCAATAAAGCAGAGTTTTATTCAGAGAACCAGGGTGTGTTCTTGTCTGAAATTCTCGGCGAGCTCGTCATCATCCTGAATTTGGCTCCTCTCCAATATACTGAATTGTCCCCATTGAGGACTACCCTAACAGTAAATGGCGCTTCCAATCGCGGGGCAGTTGGAAACAGATTGACTTCAGTATTGCAGACCCGGCAACACAACAGGCTCTTTGGCAGCGGACACACAGACAACCCCGGGGATGGTAAGAACCTTATTCTTACACAAACTTCTCTGTGTCTCCTCTATCTCAAAGTCTGCCGCCGGATTTACGGTACGTTATAGATAAGTCTTTCTTCTTACTGCTCAATATTTATTGACAAAGAACCGTAGAATATCCCTGAGATAATTATAAGAGTATATTGGAGAAGGTTTATGTTTGTGCCGCTATTATATGTTGTTTGTTTATGTTGTTGTATGAATGGTGTATGACTGATATGAGTCCACCTCGAAGGCAACTCCTGGCCAGAAAGACTAACCTCTTCCCGTAATACTGGCTTGTCCGGTTTGCGTGTGAACAAGACGCCCCTGCTGGCTGGTTTAAGTTGCAGATTATTGTCACTTCTCGGAGACTGTTAGCTGTAGTCGGAAGAATTGTTTAAACCCGCACTAGAAACAACTTTCATCATAGTAAGCTGTAAAAGTTTAGTTAATCTTACACTCTGGCTGATGTATAAGAGATATGTATACGCTAAATTTACTTTGAGTTTCTTCCGTGCTTACCCAAGGAGCCTAGGGGATTTAGTGACGTGACTCCAGTGTAGTCACTTGGCCAAGTCACAAATCATATTAAAGGGCCTGCACACCAACGCACTGAAATATGCTCGTTGAGCTCAGTTATAAATAAGTGGGTACTGCAAGTTGCAGGACAATAGAGTAAAGGCAACCTAGGTAGTTGTGGGCTTCATAGCCATAATACGGAAAAGGGCGTTTTAGAGGCAGCCAGAGAAAAAGATAGACCTAAAGACAGCAAATGTATTTCACACCAACGGGTACTTCTGAGTAATATTTCCGGGATATAGCAGGTGGAATAAGGGATAACATTTATTTTGACAAGAAAAGACCTTATAAGCAGCTTTAGGAAGTAATAAGCAAAGTTATAAAAAAATTAAAAAAAAAAAAAAAAAAGAAAAATAAGAAAAAAAGAAAAATGAGTACACGTGCTCAACAGTTGGTTAATACTGTATGGGAAGCACTATCAAAAGAAGCTAAAAAAAACACTTCTTAGCAGAACTAATGGATTGGTGTCAGGAAAGGATAATAGAGACACTTCTGGATGACGAAGATCCAAATAGTACTGAAGAACAAATCCAGGTTGTACAGGCAGCAGAAACAGCTGAGCTAGGTCAAGTAAAATATTTCCCAAGGAAATGTTCCCAACAGAGATTCAAGTGTCCCACTTGTGGGAAACTATGGGACCTTTTAGGAGAAGTTATAAACGTTCAAACCGCTCCCATAGGAGCACCAGTACAATTACCACCCAGTGTCCCCATTCTTCCAGGGTCTCAGAAAATGGTTACACTCCATTTTCCAGATGGTAGAACAATTCACTTGTTAGTAGAACCTAATGCATCTGAAACAGTTACCTACCAGACACATGTGAACCCATCTCACTCTTTTGTCGGCACCTTGTATACACAAGGAGCTGAAGGGATTGAAGAATGCAGAATATGCCCAGTACCCTATCATTCCCCATGACTAAAATATCACGATAATTCTACAGATGGGTTTCCCCTGGGTCCAAAAATTTTGGCTGCATTTACTTTTAGGAAACAACGATATATTTGGTGGATGTCACCACTAGGAGTCCAAAAATTTTAATGGTTGGTTTTCTAAATTTCATTTCAGGAAAATGTTCTTTCTGACACATGAAGGTAACTGAGGCACTAAGTAACACATGGGAGTTTAGCTATGTACTACTTTGAGTAGAGTATTGTATTAGAAGTCTTGGATCTGCTATGTCTGCACCCTCATGCAACAATTGTATAAATGCTTAGACACATAGCTTTTCCAACTTTCCACAGAAGCCTAGAAGCCTTCATTTATTTCCACTCACTCAGTGGACATCCTTTTAGCTGCAGCATCAGGTAGCTGACTCAACTAAATCCTATTACATGTAGGCGTTTTATTATATTGTATTGAATTACGGCAAAAATATTATAAGAATTTAAGTTCAGAGACTGCTTCTGAAATTATACCCCATTATGTAATAACTACTTCACCATTTCCATTTTGCATAATTTGCATAACTTTTTGAATATAATGCAGCAAACTTTCTCTTCCTGTTCAGAAACTTACATTGCAAATTGCAGCACTCATGGCAACAAGATTTTAAGTGCTTGACATTGAATCCAGATACCTTAGTTCCCATTAATGTGATTGATGCAATGTCAACAGGGGGGGAAGATAGATAGAAAGTATAATATAGGAAACCTTGCTTAACAAGGTATCTTTGTTTAACAATACTTTTTGGCATTATGTTTTACCGTTGTTTTACCATTTTAAACATTTTTATTTTATGAAATACCTTCTTTTTATGATACAGTCATCTAATGAGTAAACAAAGGGGGTTTCGGAAAGTCATCCGATGTCTTGCAATCACCACTATAGCTGTTTGGTACCATTTCAGTCTCATTTTGCAAGTAGTCAGAGGGTATAAGATATCGTATGTATAAATTTGTGCTGCATCATTCTGGTATTTATATTTAAGAAACTTCTTTTTATTGTATTTGTGATATTGTTTCAAGCTTAATAATTAAAGAAGAGCTTACTGAATAAGATGATATATGAGCAAATAAGACCTGTAACCATACACTGTGCTGTCACTAAACTTTATACCACTGCATTCTTGAGTCAGGCATGAAAAATTATTTTTATCATTCCTCTTGTTTTCTTTACATCATAGCACAGGAAACTTAAGGATAATAATCAGATTTCAAAGTTTTTGTAGACGGATAAAGCCAGCATCGGAGAGGACGGACGGTTCCACAGTGGGTATGAAGAGGTCACACAACATGATGTAGTAAAAGCAGAACCACTCCTTCCTCACATGTCTGCACAGGAGGAGGAGCAGAAGGCCCTCATTGGAGCGCATAGAGTAATGTCTCAGGTAAATACATACAATATTGTAGGGAGAAAGACAGGTACTTCCTCACCTCCATAGGTAGACTAGTAGAACATGAGAAAGTAATCAAATAACTGATGGAACATTGTATATTACACAAGAAGTAGACATAGTAAAGGTAAAAGGCACATACAAAACTGGCCACTAATGAGGCACAAGGCAACCACAGGGTGAATAAAGCGGAAAAGGTGACAACCAGGAGGACAAGGGCGGCAGAGGTTACAGAAACCTCACAGATCAAGGTAAGCACTGAGCCTAACCATGCATTTGACTTCAGTATTTTACAGTCTCTGACCTGGCAAACCACCGGGGAAGAGAGGAAGATCAGGTCAAGAGCTGGCACTCAGGGGGAATCAGGTCTGTGGAAGAAAGGACAGAGGGTACACCTATCTAGATTTATGTACCCTATGATGGCTGAAGCTGCTCAAGGTCCAACTCACCTGTTTAAGGAAGCTATGTGCTCTCTAGTGGACATACAACGCTCCACACCTGGGGTTATTACTACCACAGCCAGGTTTACAAAAGCATATCTCACATGTGCATAACTACGATAATATAGGAAAAATCACACACCTAGACCCCTCTATCTGTTCCAATGACTGCTAATTGACCTCATGCAACTAACCAAGGTTGGTAGTATGCTCTTGTGTATGTTGATCTGTTCTCAGGGTGGCCGGAAGCTCTCCTGATGCGTGAAGGAAACTTCTACAGAAGAATTAAAATTAGTGAAATTTCTGTAGATTTGGTATAACAGAGGTAATTAAAATTCAGCAAGATATGCAAAGGATAGACAATCTATACCTAATTTAAATAACCAACACAATAGAGTGAAGTAAAGAATTGACTAAAGGGAATAGGGCCTGTTAGTCTTCTCCAAAAGACAAAGGTCTCTATTGCTTGAAATATATATATACCAGAAGGGAGGGCCCCAACAAAGTATTTCCATGCTAGAAGCTATTCCAATGTGGGAAGGTGAGATCACAGAGATGCGTCACAGAACAAAAAAATACTAGAGGATAAATAATGACCAGATAATTATAAGCAAATCTAATTGTATAGCATTTGCCACTGCTAGTTCTAACGAATACATCATTTAAACTTTCTGATGACCCAAAAAGACTCACAACATACTGTGTATGTTAGCTATGTGAAGGGCTTCGTATGAGCCCATTTATTATCTATGTATTGTTTTTTTTAAAGTTGCGCCCACCAGTCATAACGTACTGGGTAACCCCATGAGTAGGAGAACAATCCTTGTTTCCAGGAAATTGGTAAGGTGAAACATGAAGCTCAAACTTAGATTGCTAAGTAAACTGGGCCGAGGAGTAAGCTAAATGTAGCTCATTGGTGTAAAGAGAAGACTGATCCCTAGATCCAAGAATGTATATAGATGATATTCGAATTCCAAGAGATATCTCTGATAAGTTTAAAGCAGGAAACTTAATAACTGCAGAGCTGGAATTAGTTCTCGATTGGTCAACATATTGACAATTGATATTTTGACTTAAAGTTTAAATAAATATAGATATGTCCTTAGTATAAAAAGGAGGGGTTAAGAATTTGGATTTTATCATTGTTTTTTTATTTCCATAGTATAGTCCAATATTGGAACATTAGCACCGTGATCCAAAGAACTCGCAGGAAACTCCAGCATTGATGATATTTTTACCCACCGGTTGGAGTTTTGGCTGAGAAAATGGAGCAGTATGGTCCAGTCTCTTCATCTCGTCAGCCGTCGTGACAGCATCACAAGTCACCTGTTGTTACTGTATTGCTAACTTTCTGTAATAAGGACTTACATAACGACTGATTGAAACATCCATCACTAAGACCGTGTATCCACTAGGGAGATGATAATGATGATGAAGGAGAGAGAGTGTTGTGAGAATAAGATATGAGACTCCCCTACTCTGGGGAATTCAGTGAAGAAACATAATTTGTAGTCTGACAGTGGTCTTTTACCATTGAAGTACGTAGAGTGGGAAGAGCCTCATATTTGTTCTCAAAAGGAGGGATTGATAGGGATGGATCCTATATCCCCTCATGCTCCCCCTTATTCAGAACATGTTTATGTTATATCTATCAGGTCATTCTTAGGAGAATTGAGCTGAATAAATAAGGTTGCATAAAGAGTATAAATATTGCTTGGTTTAGATGACCAGAAGAGACTTTGACCAGTTATTAAGTAACTTCTGATTGGTATCAAGAAATAATAACCATTAAGGTAGCTTGTGCCAGCTCGCACCTGGCACTTAATGGGAAAATCAATAATGGAATTTATTCATTATTGATATGCCCTGTAAACAAGGACATATGTTAATTATTAAATATAATAAAATATGGAAACTGACCAATTGTTATAATATTTCCTAATGGTTCGATGAAACTATCCAATAATTGTAAGACCGCTTAACATGTAAACGCCCTTCTTTTGGGTATATAAGACGATGTCATGCACCAATAAAGCAGAGTTTTATTCAGAGAACCAGGGTGTGTTCTTGTCTGAAATTCTCGGCGAGCTCGTCATCATCCTGAATTTGGCTCCTCTCCAATATACTGAATTGTCCCCATTGAGGACTACCCTAACAGGGTGTGCTCCAAAAATGGCATTCAGAAGGACACCATTCATCACTGTGAGACATGCCCAGAAAAACCAGGGTTATGTATGAAAGATTGCTTCCGAATTTATCATACATCCCTGGATTTTTAGAGTACCCTGTTGTTACCCTGACGCACAGCTTATACATCATGCCGCACCTTCCCTTCTAAGCCCTGCCATGTGCCCAGCCTGTAGATTACTGTCCCGTATGCTTTACCCGGGAAAACATGCATCATGATTTTTAGGGTGTTTGTCTCCCATGGCAGCAGCTGGGCACAAAATGACATAATAGATATTTTTTACTATGCACTATCCATTTTGCACTTTTTCAGGGGTCCACCTGTGGGGTTAAAATGCTAACTATACCCCTAGATTAATTCATGGATGGGTGTAGTTTCCAAAATAGGGTCAGTTCTTAGGGGTTTCTACTGTACTGGCCCCTATTGGCATCTACAAATCTTTCATGATGCCAAAAAGAAAAAAAAAAAGTACAATGTCTGTGCTCCAACAAGTTATTCCCTTTTGAGCCCTGCCGTGTCACCATCCTACAGATTATTGCCTCCTATGGGGTATTGCCCTAACCGGGGTAACCCGCAGAATGATTTTTGATGTGTTTTTCCCCAGTGGCATGAGTTGGGCAAAATACTTTTGTCACGTCAATGGCATATTTGATAAATTGCAATACAATTGTTTCTCTGCACTACTCACTTTGTATTACATTTGAGCCAGCACCTTAGGGGTTAAAATGCTCATACAAGCCTACATACATTCTTTGAGGGGTGCACTTTCCAAAATGGGTTCACTACTTGGGGGTTTCTATTGTGCTGGTACCGCGGGGGTACCCCCCATTACCAATGTAGTGAAAACGAAGCTTGAAAACCTAAATTGTGCTTCTTTCTTCCTGACCCCTGCCGTGTGCCCAGCCTGACCCCTGCCGTGTACTGGTACCTCGGGGGTACCCCCCATTACCAATCTAGTGAAAACGAAGCTTGAAAACCTAAATTGTGCTTCGTTCTTCCTGACCCCTGCCGTGTGCCCAGCCTGTAAATTATTGGCACATGTGTGGTATAGCCGTGCTCGGGACAACCCGCAGAATGATTTTTGGGGTGTTTGTCTAAAGTGGCATGGGTTGGGCACAGTATATGAGGCACTAAAATGACTTTTTTGAGATAAAAACGCAATTTTTACTCTGCACCATTTACTTTGCATTCAATTTTGACCAGCGTGTCGGGGGTTAAAATGCTCACCACAACCACCGATAAATTCTTTGAGGGGTCTAGTTTCCGTAATGGTATCGTATATTGGGGGTTTCTATTGCACTGGCACATCACGGGCCCTGCCAACATGACATGGCACTCCAAATCCAAACGTGTGAAAACGGAGATGGAAAATCAAAATTTCACTCCTTCCGTTCTCATCCCTTCTGTGTGCCCAGCCTGTAAATTATTGGCACATGTGTGGTATTGCCGTACTCGGGACAACCCGCAGAATGATTTTTGGGGTGTTTGTCTGAAGTGGCATGGGTTGGGCACAGTATACGAGGCACTAAAATGACTTTTTTGAGATAAAAACGCAATTTTTACTCTGCACCATTTACTTTGCATTCACTTTTGACCAGCGTGTCGGGGATTAAAATGCTCACCACAACCACCGTTAAATTCTTTGAGGGGTCTAGTTTCCGTAATGTTATCATTTATTGGGGGTTTCTATTGCACTGGCACCTCACGGGCCCTGCCAACATGACATGGCACTTCAAATCCAAACGTGTGAAAACGGAGATGGAAAATCAAAATTTCACTCCTTCCGTTCTCATCCCTTCTGTGTGCCCAGCCTGTAAATTATTGGCACATGTGTGGTATTGCCGTACTCGGGACAAGCCGCAGAATGATTTTTGGGGTGTTTGTCTGAAGTGGCATGGGTTGGGCACAGTATATGAGGCACTAAAATTACATTTTTGAGATAAAAAAGCAATTTTTACTCTGCACCATTTACTTTGCATTCAATTTTGACCAGCGTGTCGGGGGTTAAAATGCTCACCACAACCACCGATAAATTCTTTGAGGGGTCTATTTTCCGTAATGTTATCATTTATTGGGGGTTTCTATTGCACTGGCACCTCACGCGCCCTGCCAACATGACATGGCATTCCAAATCCAAACGTGTGAAAACGGAGCTGGAAAATCAAAATTTCACTCCTTCCGTTCTCATCCCTTCTGTGTGCCCAGTCTGTAAATTATTGGCACATGTGTGGTATTGCTGTACTCGGGACAACCCGCAGAATGATTTTTGGGGTGTTTGTCTAAAGTGGCATGGGTTGGGCACAATATATGAGGCACTAAAATGCCTTTTTTTGATATAAAAACGCAATTTTTACTCTGCACCATTTAATTTGCATTCAATTTTGACCAGCGTGTCGGAGGTTAAAATGCTCACCACAACCACCGATAAATTCTTTGAGGGGTCTAGTTTCCGTAATGGTATCATTTATTGGGGGTTTCTATTGCACTGGCACCTCACGGGCCCTGCCAACATGACATGGCACTACAAATCCAAACGTGTGAAAACGGAGATGGAAAATCAAAATTTCACTCCTTCCGTTCTCATCCCTTCTGTGTGCCCAGTCTGTAAATTATTGGCACATGTGTGGTATTACTGTACTCGGGACAACCCGCAGAATAATTTTTGGGGTGTTTTTCTAAAGTGGCATGGGTTGGGCACAGTATATGTGAGGCACTAAAATTACTTTTTTGAGATAAAAACGCATTTTTTACTATGCACCATTTACTTTGCATTACATTTTGACCAGCGTGTCGGGGGTTAAAATGCTCACCACAACCACCGATAAATTCTTTGAGGGGTCTAGTTTCTGTAATGGTATCATTCATTGGGGGTTTCTATTGCACTGGCACCTCATGGGCCCTGCCAACATGACATGGCTCTCCAAATCCAAACGTGTGAAAACGGAGATGGAAAATCAAAATTTCACTCCTTCCGTTCTTATCCCTTCTGTGTGCCCACTCTGTAAATTATTGGCACATGTGTGGTATTTCTGTACTCGGGACAACCCGCAGAATGATTTTTGGGGTGTTTGTCTAAAGTGGCATGGGTTGGGCACAGTATATGAGGCACTAAAATGACTTTTTTGAGATAAAAACGCAATTTTTACTCTGCACCATTTAATTTGCATTACATTTTGACCAGCGTGTCGGGGGTTAAAATGCTCACCACAACCACCGATAAATTCTTTGAGGGGTCTATTTTCCGTAATGTTATCATTTATTGGGGGTTTCTATTGCACTGGCACCTCACGCGCCCTGCCAACATGACATGGCATTCCAAATCCAAACGTGTGAAAACGGAGCTGGAAAATCAAAATTTCACTCCTTCCGTTCTCATCCCTTCTGTGTGCCCAGCCTGTAAATTATTGGCACATGTGTGGTATTGCCGTACTCGGGACAAGCCGCAGAATGATTTTTGGGGTGTTTGTCTGAAGTGGCATGGGTTGGGCACAGTATATGAGGCACTAAAATTACATTTTTGAGATAAAAACGCAATTTTTACTCTGCACCATTTACTTTGCATTCAATTTTGACCAGCGTGTCGGGGGTTAAAATGCTCACCACAACCACCGATAAATTCTTTGAGGGGTCTATTTTCCGTAATGTTATCATTTATTGGGGGTTTCTATTGCACTGGCACCTCACGCGCCCTGCCAACATGACATGGCATTCCAAATCCAAACGTGTGAAAACGGAGCTGGAAAATCAAAATTTCACTCCTTCCGTTCTCATCCCTTCTGTGTGCCCAGTCTGTAAATTATTGGCACATGTGTGGTATTGCTGTACTCGGGACAACCCGCAGAATGATTTTTGGGGTGTTTGTCTAAAGTGGCATGGGTTGGGCACAATATATGAGGCACTAAAATGCCTTTTTTTGATATAAAAACGCAATTTTTACTCTGCACCATTTAATTTGCATTCAATTTTGACCAGCGTGTCGGAGGTTAAAATGCTCACCACAACCACCGATAAATTCTTTGAGGGGTCTAGTTTCCGTAATGGTATCATTTATTGGGGGTTTCTATTGCACTGGCACCTCACGGGCCCTGCCAACATGACATGGCACTACAAATCCAAACGTGTGAAAACGGAGATGGAAAATCAAAATTTCACTCCTTCCGTTCTCATCCCTTCTGTGTGCCCAGTCTGTAAATTATTGGCACATGTGTGGTATTACTGTACTCGGGACAACCCGCAGAATAATTTTTGGGGTGTTTTTCTAAAGTGGCATGGGTTGGGCACAGTATATGTGAGGCACTAAAATTACTTTTTTGAGATAAAAACGCATTTTTTACTATGCACCATTTACTTTGCATTACATTTTGACCAGCGTGTCGGGGGTTAAAATGCTCACCACAACCACCGATAAATTCTTTGAGGGGTCTAGTTTCTGTAATGGTATCATTCATTGGGGGTTTCTATTGCACTGGCACCTCATGGGCCCTGCCAACATGACATGGCTCTCCAAATCCAAACGTGTGAAAACGGAGATGGAAAATCAAAATTTCACTCCTTCCGTTCTTATCCCTTCTGTGTGCCCACTCTGTAAATTATTGGCACATGTGTGGTATTTCTGTACTCGGGACAACCCGCAGAATGATTTTTGGGGTGTTTGTCTAAAGTGGCATGGGTTGGGCACAGTATATGAGGCACTAAAATGACTTTTTTGAGATAAAAACGCAATTTTTACTCTGCACCATTTAATTTGCATTACATTTTGACCAGCGTGTCGGGGGTTAAAATGCTCACCACAACCACCGATAAATTCTTTGAGGGGTCTAGTTTCCGAAATGTTGACATTTTGGGGGGTTTTCTATTGTACTTTTACTTCAGGGGCTCTTCAATTACACTGTGGCACCACAAAATATTTGCAGCCAAATTGGCTTTCCAAATTCCCAGTATCGCTAACTCTGTTCTGGACATCGCTGTGCGGGGAAAGAGCAGCTGACATCCACATGTCTGGTATTTCCGTACTCGGAAGAAGCAGGGCAAGAGATTAGGAATATATATTTACCTCAAATTCCTTCAGAATGTATCCATTTTAGGGCTAAATTGGAAAGATTGAAATCCAAAATTGAAATTTCAAAATTTCCACTCCATTTTCATATGCTTCCGGAAAAATAATTAAAGGGTTAACAGACTTCTTAAATGCTGATTTGAATAGGTTGAGATGTTAGGTTCATAAAATGGTGTTACTTGTGGGGGTATATAGTACAAAAGCCTTTATAGAGCACTTCCAAACTGAATTGATCACCAAAAAGTTAGCATTTTTCAAATTTCAAGAAAATCTGAGAAGTTGCTACTAAAACTTCAAACCTTCTCACATCCATAAAAAAATGGAAACTTAAAACAAATAATGGATATAAAAAGAAGACCAATGGCAAAAGGTTTCTATCAAAAAAAATTTGTGGTATCACTTTTTGTCTAAAAAGTATAACATTTGAAACTTTGAAAATAGTCATTTTTTTCAAATTTTTCCTACATTTTTGAATTTTTACCCCCCAAAAAAGGAACGGATCACTGAAATGACACTACTAACATAAACTACAATGTCTCACGAGAAAAAAATCTCAAAATCACAGAGATATCTTAAAGCGTTGAAAAGTTATTACCACAGGAAGAGACACTGGTCAAATTTCAAAAAAAAGTTGTGAGCCTTAACCTGCAAACAGGCTGCGTCCTTAAGGGGTTAAGGAAACACCGGATGACCGACGGACTGTGGTGTGCAACCTTTGCCAAACCAGGATCAGCAGGGGTTCCACCACTACTAGCTTAACTACCACCAGTATGCGCAGGCATATGAATGCTTAAAGGAAACCTACCACTTCTGACGGTAGGTATGAGATACAAACACCGGGCACCAGCTCAGGGTGAGCTGGTGCCGGTGCTTAGTCTCGTTAGTGTTAAAACCGCGGTATCGCGGTTTTAACACTTTTGAAACTTTCTAGCAGAAACTGCTTCGGCGCTGCGCGCGATCGTGCGCGCGCAACGCCTGCGGCGTTTCCAATGTAGGCGCGCGCACGATCGTGTGCACGAAGCGCCGAAGCAGTTTCTGCTAGAAAGTTTCAAAAGTGTTAAAACCGCGATACCGCGGTTTTAACACTAACGAGACTAAGCACCGGCACCAGCTCACCCTGAGCTGGTGCCCGGTGTTTGTATCTCATACCTACCGTCAGAAGTGGTAGGTTTCCTTTAACACCCCACTCAGTGGCACCAAGCCCGTTCACCTCCGGCCGTGCACACCACTGCTCCTTCCCCTGTGTCAGCCCCCTGCCCAGGACCCTGGCACAAAAACCCCATCGTCGCCTCCACGATCCTCCACAGCATCCACCAGCGTTCAGCTCTCCATACCCCAGACGCTGGAGCGGAAACGGAAATATAGTGCAACCCACCTGCACGCCCAAGCCCTTAATGTCCACATCTCCAGATGCTGCCCTATAGGCTAGTAGAGACCGAGGCCTTTCGCAACCTCATGGCGGCGGCCGCCCCTCGGTATTCGGTCCCCAGCCGCCACTACTTTTCCCGATGTGCCGTCCCAGCCCTGCACCAGCACGTGTCAGACAACATCATCCGTGCCCTGACCAACGCCGTTTCTGACAAGGTCCACCTGACCACGGACACGTGGACGAGTGCTGCCGGGCAGGGCCACTATATATCGCTGACGGCACATTGGGTTAACTTGGTGGAGGCTGGGACCGAGTCTGACCCTGGGGCTGGTCATATACTGCCGACGCCGAGGATTGCGGGGCCTACCTCGGTCCAGGTCTTTCAGGCCTACTATGCCTCCTCCTCCTCCCACCCCTCCTCCACCTCCTCCTCCGAACTACCATCCGTGGGCATGGCGCCATCAGTCGCTAGCTCTAGGCACAGCAGCAGTGCCGTCGCTAAGCGACAGCAGGCGGTGCTCAAACTGCTGAGCCTAAGCGATAAAAGGCACACCGCCCAAGAACTATTACAGGGCATCACGGCGCAGACTGATCTGTGGCTGGCACCGCTGAACCTGAAGCCAGGCATGGTTGTGTGTGACAACGGCCGTAACCTGGTGGCGGCTCTGCAACTCGGCAGACTGACACATGTGCCATGCCTGGCCCATGTGTTAAATCTGATAGTTCAGCGTTTCCTCAAGACATACCCCAATCTGTCTGATTTGCTCACAAAGGTGCGCCGCATCTGTGCGCATTTCAGGAAGTCCAGCACAGATGCTGCCGCTCTCAGGGCAGCGCAGCGCCGCCTCCAACTGCCCGCTCACCGACTGTTGTGCGACGTGCCCACGAGGTGGAATTCAACATTAACCATGTTATCCAGAGTTTACCAGCAGCGCAGAGCGATTGTAGACTGCCAGATGTCAACTTCCACCAGAACTGGTAGTCAGGTCAGTCAGCTTCCTCAAGTCTACAATGAGGAGTGGACGTGGATGTCTGATATCTGTCAGGTGCTGAGTAACTTCGAGGAGTCAACACAGATGGTCAGTGGCGATGCCGCCATCATCAGCCTCACCATCCCGCTGCTTGGCCTGTTGAAAAACTCTCTGATCAGCATGAAGTCGGAAGCTTTGCGCTCGTCACAAGAGACGGGGGAAGAAGATTCCCTTTTTGAAAGCCAAAGCACCCTTAGGTCTGTTTCTCAGCGCATATCGGAGGAGGTGGAGGTGGAGGAGGATGAGGAGGAAGAGGAGGAGAATGTTGGCGAGACACAAGAGGGGACCATTGTTCAGTCCTTCACTGTTCAGCGTGTATGGGCAGAAGAAGAGGAGTTGGAGGAGTTGGGGGAGGAGGAAATGGACAGTTAGGCCAGTGAGGGAAGTGAATTCTTGCGCGTTGGTACTCTGGCGCATATGGCAGATTTCATGCTAGGCTGCCTATCCCGTGACCCTCGCGTTCAAAGAATTTATTCCAGCACCGATTACTGGGTATTCACTCTCCTGGACCCACGGTACAAGCAAAATCTTTCCACTCTCATCCCTGGAGAGGAAAGGAGTGTGAGAATGCATGAATACCAGCAGGCCCTGGTGCACAAGCTGAAACAGTATTTCCCTTCTGACAGCGCTAGCGGCAGAGTGCGTAGTTCTGCGGGACAAGTAGCGAGGGAGAGTAGGCGAGCAGGCAGCTTGTCCAGCACTGGCAAGGGTACGCTTTACAAGGCTTTTGCCAGCTTTATGTCACCCCAGCAAGACACTGTCACCTGTCCCCAGTCTCGGCAGAGTAGGGCTGATCTTTACAGAAAGATGGTGAGGGAGTACGTAGCTGACCATACCATCGTCCTAAATGATCACACAGCTCCCTACAACTACTGGGTTTCAAAGCTGGACATGTGGCCCGAACTGGCGCTGTACGCCTTGGAGGTTCTTGCCTGCCCTGCCGCTAGCGTGTTGTCCGAGCGGGTTTTCAGTGCAGCTGGTGGCATCATCACCGATAAGCGTACACGCCTGTCGACTGACAGCGCTGACAGGCTGACGCTTTTTAAGATGAATAAAGCCTGGATTTCTCATAATTTCCAATCTCCACCAGGTGAAGGAAGCTCAACCTGAATAATTTATGCACTCCTCCTCCTCATTTTCCTCCTTCTCCTCCTCTTTGTACACTAAAGCAGAGGAAACTGGCTATTTTTTGACAGGGCCCACTGGCTCTAGCTATAGTACTTTATGCATTTAATTTTTCTGGAGGGCCACCTACCCGGTCCTCTGGTTTGAAAACTTTTTTGGACTGCCACATACAGGCACTCAATCTATTCAATTTTTCTGGAGGGCCACCTACCTGCTCCTCTGGTTTGAAAACTTTTTTGGACTGCCACATACCGGCACTCAATCTATTCAATTTTTCTGGAGGGCCACCTACCTGCTCCTCTGGTTTGAAAACTTTTTTGGACTGCCACATACAGGCACTCAATCTATTTCATTTTTCTGGAGGGCCACCTACCTGCTCCTCTGGTTTGAAAACTTTTTTGGACTGCCACATACAGGCACTATCCAAATTAAATTGTCTCCAAAGCAGCCTCCACACGTTGTTTCCATTGCTACCTCCAAAAGTCGTCCATATAGCTGCCTCCATACATCGTCCCCTTATCAAACGAGGTGTGTCAGGCAGAAATTTGGGTTGTTTTCATGGATTCCACATCAAAGTTGTTAACTTTGTCGCCACCCTGCTGTGTAATCCACAAAATATACTGGCAAACTTTTACCATTTACGGATATTATTTCAGCGCTTCTTGCGCATCTGTTTACATTCCACTCACCCGCCATATCCCAAACTTATAAGAACGCTACTACACTTAACTTGGTGGAGGCTGGGACCGAGTCTGACCCTGGGGCTGGTCATATACTGCCGACGCAGAGGATTGTGGGGCCTACCTCGGTCCAGGTCTCAAAGGCCTACTATACCTCCTCCTCCTCCCACCCCTCCTCCACCTCCTCCTCCTCCGAATTACCATCCGTGGGCATGGCGCCATCAGTCTGTAGCTCTAGGCACAGCAGCAGTGCCGTCGCTAAGCGACAGCAGGCGGTGCTCAAACTGCTGAGCCTAGGCGATAAAAGGCACACCGCCCAAGAGCTATTACAGGGCATTCCACATCAAACTTGTTAACTTTGTCGCCACCCTGCTGTGTAATCCACAAAATATACTGGCAAACTTTTATCATTTACCGATATTATTTCAGCGCTTCTTGCGCATCTGTTTACATTCCCCTCACCCGCCATATCCCAAACTTATAAGAACGCTACTACACTTGATCTTATACAAAAGGTTCTTAGAAGTGCTGTTTGGGGAGTAGCCTAGAGACAGGGGCTTGGATTGGCGAAAGCTCGCCTGAAAGCGGAGCGCCAGCTCCATCCCAAGATCCAACTTACATAGTTTTAACTGCAGCACCTTTAATCTACTACTAGTTCACTGCCTCCATAATAATAATAATAATAATCTTTATTTATATAGCACCATCATATTCCGTAGCGCTTTACAAATCATAGGAAACAAATACAAATGTATTGTAACAGAGCACAACATTTGTATGGAACAACAGGAGTGAGGTCCCTGCTCGCCAGAGCTTACGGTTTATGAAGATGGTGGGGTAACACGAGGTAAAAGAATATTTAATGGTCAAGCCATTCTTCTTAGGGAATAGAACAAAATATAATAAATGGAATTGCTGTCGCTTGAACCACTCAGCCGTCATCTTATATACCAGGTCCAGGGTGAATGGGACTGCAGAGAAGTCTGGTGCCTGTTGGTTGCTGGATAACAGATGCGAGGACGACCCAGGACGGGTTAGTAGAAGAGTTAAAACTTCATGCAGTTAATGAGTGTTATAGGCTTGCCTAAAGAAATGGGTTTCAAGAGCACGTTTGAAACTTTGGAGGTTAGGTATTAGTCTGATAGTCCGGGGCAGAGCATTCCATAGAATTGGTGCAGCTCTAGAGAAGTCTAGGAGACGCGAGTGGGAGGTCCGCACTAGGGTAGAGGTTAATCTAAGATCACTGACGGATCTAAGAGCACGGGTTGGGCGATAGACTGAGATAAGAGAGGAGAGGTAGGGGGGTGCAGCATTATACAGAGCTTTATGGATGAGGGTTATTATTTTAAACTGTATTCGAAAGGAGACTGGCAGCCAGTGCAGCGACTGGCATGAACTGTAGGCATACATGGTCCCCTTATCAAACGAGCTGTGTCAGGCAGAATTTTGGGTTGTTTTCATGGCTTCCACAACAAACTTGTTAACTTTGTCGCCACCCTGCTGTGTAATCCACAAAATATACTGGCAAACTTTTATCATTTGCCGATATTATTTCAGCGCTTCTTGCGCATCTGTTTACATTCCCCTCACCCGCCATATCCTAAACTTATAAGAACGCTACTACACTTGATCTTATACAAAAGGTTCTTAGAAGTGCTGTTTGGGGAGTAGCCTAGAGACAGGGGCTTGGATTGGCGAAAGCTCGCCTGGCAGCGGAGCGCCAGCTCCATCCCAAGATCCAACTAACATAATTTTAACTGCAGCACCTTTAATCTACTACTAGTTCACTGCCTCCATACATGGTCCCCTTATCAAACGAGCTGTGTCAGGCAGAATTTTGGATTGTTTTCATGGCTTCCATGTTAACTTTGTCGCCACCCAGCTGTGTAATCCACAAAATATACTGGCAAACTTTTATCATGTACCGATATTATTTGAGCGCTTCTTGCTCACCTCCTTTGGTTCCTCTCTGCCACCCATTGGTTTGAAGCCTGAGTCCATTTAGGGTATGTCGCCATGCCACTCTCTAGCCTGCCGCTGCTGCCGCTGCCTCTGCATGAAGTCCCCTATAGTGTCAGGGTCAATTATTGCATGTTTTAGATGCTATCTAGCTTCATTCTGTCACTCTGTCATGGCCATGCTGTTGCCCATAATTTTGGCATAATGGTGCGTTTAAGCAGCCTCAGAGGCATCCATGCATGCTGCCCCTGCTGTTTCCTGTCCATTTCCGTGGTGTTTCCATCCTTTTCTGAGGTTTCCAGGTGTTTGGCCAAGCTTCCCTGTGCAGAGCCTTGGTCCCCTTGAAAAATGCTCGAGTCTCCCATTGACTTCAATGGGGCTCGTTATTCGAGACGAGCACTCGAGCATCGGGAAAAGTTCATCTCGAATAACGAGTACCCGAGCATTTTAGTGCTCGCTCATCTCTAGCCATCACGCCTCAAACCCGCAGGTCTCCTGATTCCTTTGCCTATACCGAGCTTGGACTCACATGGCCAAGGACATTGTCACAGACCTTCCATCTTCCTCTGGGAATACCGTCATCTGGGTAGTAACAGACCAGTTCTCAAAGATCTCTCATTTTGTCCCACTGCCAGGTCTGCTGTCTGCTACTCCAGTTGCCAGCCAGTTCTTCACCCACATCTTTCGGCTGCATGGACTTCCATTGCACATCGCTTCAGACCAAGGGGTTCGGTTTGTCTCCTGCTTCTGGCAATCTCTATGTAATCAGCTGAAAGTGCGTACCATCCGCAGTCTAATGGACACTTAGAGAGAGTTAACCAAACTCTGGGCTGTTACCTTGGTCATTTTGCCTCTGCCCGTCAGGACGACTGGTCCACTTTGTTGCCATCATCAGAGTTCTCCTATAATGCCTTGGACTCTGAGTCTGCTGGTGCAGCCCTGTTCTTTATTGTCTACTGAGGAATTCCACACCCACCTCTCCCTCTGTCCATTCCCTTGGATATTACTGTGGTAGGAAAGTTGGTGCAGGACCTCAGATCTATCAGGGAACAGACTTGTCAGTCTGTACTCCGGGCGTTTGCCCGCACCAAAACCCAGGATGATAAGAAACGCAGGCTTCTCTCCAGTCTTCTCTCCGGGCGACAAGGTGTGGCGTCCATCCAGATATGAAAGTTTGGACCACGGGGCCTTTCGAGGTGGTGAAGTACATAAGCCCTGTGGCATACAAACTTTGCATTCCACCCTCCATGCGCATCCCGAACTCCTTCCACTGATCTCTTTTGAAGCCAGTCATCCTGATTAGCTTCTCTTGGCAGGTGCCTCCTCCTGCTCCTGAGGCTGATTCCACCAATGTCTTTGAGGTTAAGGAGGTCCGTGCACTCACAATCCTAACAGGCTGCCACTGAGGCAGCCCAGGGGTCCTTGTCGGACATCGGGGTTGCCATGGCAATGATCAAAACCTCTGTGCCCTGCTGTGACCGCGGCCCCTATAGTACTTTACCGCGGTCACTGCAGGATTCTGGCTACCGTGTACTGACGGGATCCCACAGTAATCACATGGGCTTAGTTTCTGAGCCCGAGCAATTACCATGACGTAATTCTACATCGAGATACGGGAACTACTCACATCCTATGACGTAAAATTATGTCAGGGTGCGAGAACGGTTTAAAATGCACTTAAAGTATCTTCTGGCTAGTATAAAATAATAAATGCCAAGTTACCTCAAGAACACAGGTCCAGGCATCTGTTCTGCTGCCCCAATCTTCAACACAGCGTCCAGAACAGTGCAAGATGAGAGATCATAGGCGGAAATATGTTCTGAACATCGAGAGATGTCAATTCTGATGGAATTATGCTGTCCTACAATTTCCTTGCGCCCGCCCCTGTCACCTGTGGATGCCGTAAGATGCTATCTGTCTTTCAATTACATCAGAGAAACAGAAGGATGCCGTCGCCAATGTAATTGAGTTTTCAAATCATGGTGGGCCCATTGGGGGCTCTGGGACCCTGGCACTTGCCTGGGTAAGCCGGGTGCTCACGTTGTCCATTTGTAGGTCTATGTCTTTACAGCCAATGGGTAACATTTATGAGGGCTTGTTTGCCAGTTTTCATTTCGAGCTTAGTCAATGGCCTAAAAATGGTTGGTCTTTAAGGGTTAAAGCTTTTTTGTTTACGTTTAAACCTAGTAACAAAAATATTATTTTTCTTCTTTCTTTTTATTTAAAAAGAATAAAAGACACAAATTATTGAATAATTACCCCCTATAACGAGCACTCGAGCATTTTAGTGCTCGCTCATCTCTAGTTGGTATATAAAATGAGACTGCTGGGAATAGGGGAAAATCTGGGTATTTGGGTAAGTAATTGGCTTAGTGATAGAAAACACTAATGGCACATTCTCAGATTGGGTTGACGTTAAAAGTGGATTTCCACAGGGGTCAGTATTGGGGCCACTTCTATATTTTTATTAATGACCTTGTTGTGGGTGTACACAGTCAAGTTTCAATATTTGCAGATGATACTAAGTTGTGTAAAGTAATAAATACTGAGGTCAATAGTTTAGCATTACAGAGGGATTTGTGGAAGCTTGAGGAGTGGGCAGAGAAATGGTTGATGAGGTAATGTAGATAAATGAAAAGTTATGCACTTGGGCCATGGAAACATAAAGTATAATTATGTTTTAAACAGTCAATTACTTGGTAAAACTGGAGCTGAAAAGGACTTGGAGGTATTGGTGGATGGTAAACTTAATTTTAGTGACCAGAGCCAGGCGGCCGCTGCTAAAGCAAATGAAATAATGCATCAATGATGTATCAAGAGAGGAATTGATTCTCATGATAAAGACATAGTTTTGCCCTTATACAAATCCCTGGTCAGACGACACATGGAATATTGTGTACAGTTTTGGGCACCAGTATATAGAAAGGATATAGTAGAGCTGGAACGGGTGCAGAGGAGAGCAACCAAGATTATTAGGGGAATAGGGGGAATAGAATACAATGACAGATTAAAAAATTTGGGATTATTAGAAAAAAGACGACTGAGAAGAGACCTCATTACAATGTACAAATACCTGAACGGACAGTACAAGGATCTCTCCAAAGATCCTTTTATACCTAGGCCTGTGACCAGGACAAGGGGGCATCCTCTGCGCCTAGAGGAGAGGCGATTCTACCATCAACATAGACAAAGGTTCTTTACTGTAAGAGCAGTGAGACTACGGAACTCTCTGCCGCAGGAGGTTGTTATGGCGGACTCTATGTATGTGTTCAAGAGAGGCCTGGATGCCTTTCTGGAGAGAAAAAATATCATGGGTTATGGGATTAAAACATTTATTTAATTCATAAAGGTTGGACTTGATGGACTTGCGTCTTTTTCCAGCCTTGTATATACTATGATAAGTATGCAGCTAAAATTGTTGTTTAACAACTTTTGGACAGTCAATACATTCTAAGATTTATAATTTCTTTTTTTAAAGACAGAATACAGTTTTCAGTATCTTTTTCGGGAACCTCTGACTTATTGATTATCTTTTTGGATGTTTTGGCGTCAAACCAACTATAGTCTAATTTTGTTTTAAATGGGTTGCTAGGTTCAATGTGATACTTGGTTTTACTTGTCTTTGCATTTACAGCCAGTGGGGAACATTTATGAGGGCTTGTATGCCAGTTTTCATCTCTAACTTAGACAATTAGGCCTAAAAATGGTTGGTCTTTAAGGTGTAAAGCTTTTCTGTTTACGTTTAAACCTAGTTACAAAAATTTTGTTTTTCTTCTTTCATTTTATTGAAAAAGAATTATAGGAGGCATTACAGATTATTGAATAATTACCCCCTATGGTACAAGTAGCTATTTTCATCATGGTTCTTTTCTGCAGAGACCTTGGTGTAAGAATATAAATTGATACAATTTTTACATAGATGTTTATTAACAAAGATGATTCATTGCATGTGTGTATACTGTCTTCTAACAAACAAAGTTATTTACTTTGTTATCTTTTTAATAATACAATGCAAAAACTTTGCTCCAGTTTCTCCTGCTCTGCATTTTCTTTTAACGATATAGACAACAGAACTGTTGTTTCTGAGTTCATTTTGTTAGGTTTTAACCTGATGCCAAACTTAAGAATATTTTTATTCTATTTAATATTATTATCTTACACCTTCACAGTATTGGGCAACTTTATTATTTTATATTTAGTCTTCTCTGACCCAAGACTTCACTTTCCTATGTATTATTTCCTGTGTAATTTAGCTGTCATGGACATCTGCTTTATCAACATAGTGCTACCAGGTATGTTAAAAGGATTTGTTAGTCAAGGTCTTCATATTTCTGTACAATCTTGCCTTGCACAATCCTGTTTCTATTTCCTGGTTGGAACATCAGAATTTCTTCTTTTTGCAGTGATGTCCCTTGACCGATATTTGGCTATATGCCTCCCTCTGCGTTACTCTATGATTATGCACAAACATCTGTACAATCGTCTCATAGCTGGAGTTTGGCTTGGATCATTTTTCACCATTGCAGTGCCTTCAGGTTTAGCTATGAAGTTAAAGTTTTGTAACAAATTTATTGACCATTTCTTTTGTGACATAAGTCCTGTTCTTAAGAATTCTTGCACAGATACTTCTATGATTGAATTGCTGTCATTGTTTGCTGCAAGCACATTGTATGTTTCTGTCCTTGTAACGATGATCTCTTATATGAAGATATTTCTAGAAGTACTGAAAGTTAATACAGCTGAAGGAAGAGGAAGAGCTTTGTCCACTTGTTCTTCCCATGCCATAGTGGTGACTCTGATATACAGCAGCTGCATATACTTATATAGTATGCCAGCACAAGGTCAGAGAGCTCATTATAATAAAGATGTTGCCATCCTGAATACTGTGGTTGTTCCTTTGCTCAATCCATTCATTTACACACTAAGAAATCTGACTGTTAGAAAATCGCTCTCTGACATGTTAGTACGCATATTCAACAAACATGAAAGCTCATTTTGAAGAGACTGTACAAAATTAAGTAATATGACTGCTGCTCAATAAGCCTGCAGAAAACAGAGGTAATAAAAAGTCATGTTTTAACAACATTAAGGAGCACCGGCCTATTCCTAGTGAAGGTAAGTGCAAGCTCCGTAACACTTTTTTTTTTAAATGCGGCGGTTTTTCTGAATCCGTCGGGTTTTCATTAGGCCACGCCCCCCATTTCCGTTGCGTGGATGCCAGCGCCGATGCGGGGAAATCGGCGCAAATATTCGGAAATATTCGGAAAACGCAAATCGGGTCCTTAGTAAATGACCCCCAATATATTTTGTATAAACTTATTGTTCAACAGTCTTTGAACAATCTAGTTCAGACACTGTATGCACATTTTTGCACAGGTGACAGACTTTACACTCCTTTATTTCAGTAGCCTGGTGTCAGGATTTTAACTTTGGCCTCTCTGGTTGGTTCTCTACCACTCTGCTATGTGGCCTGATTGTTTATACCTGCCTTTTTATTATTGGTGTTTCTGCATTATCTGCCGTCGTTGTTAGGTCTCAGTCGTGTTAATTTGTATTATCCTATCAGGAGTGGCTGTGTGGGCACTGTTCAATTTGCAAATTGATAGTTAGGACGTATTAAATTGTACATTTTATTAATTGCAGCGCATCTGGTGTATTCATCAACTGTTGTGCCTGTGTGGATTCAAGTGCATTGGGATTACGATTCGAGAACTTTGTATCAGAATTATAACTTTGGATCAGAATGTTATAACAGCAAATGGCAAGATGTACGGGTCTGTGGTATTGACAAGATCGATCTGGGACCGCAAGGAGAAAACACTTTTCAGAAACTTGAAAGGATTGAGACAAAATGGATTGTGAAATTGCAGACTGTTGCTCCTTTTGGCCTTAATGAAAACATATCTTTCGCTTCATTTGTGTGAAACTGTTGGCATCTGCATCTATGACTCTGTATCCTATTCGTTTTCCCGACGTGTTACCCGAATATTTCCGATTTGCACCGATTGTACCTCAATTGCCCTGGGATTTTGGCGCAAGCGATCGGATTGTGGCGCATCGGCGACAGCATGCACGCAACGGAAATCGTGGGGGCGTGGCCGAACGAAAAACCGACATATTCGGAAAAACCGCCGCATTTAAGAACGGAAAATGTGTCGCTCGGGAAGCGCTTACCTGCACTCAGCCGGCCTCGGTGAATTCCGGTGCGTTCAGATGCTTTTTAGCACAGCAGCGCCACCTGGTGGACGGCGGAGGAACTACCTTATTAAATCCCGGCCGGACCCGAATCCAGCGCAGAGAACGCGCCGCTGGATCGCGAATGGACCGGGTAAGTAAATCTGCCCCATTATGTTTGGGTGTTATAGTCTTCTTGTGCTTCAATGCTTCAGTGCATTGACTTCTTGTCTAGGATGTGTTGCGGATATGTTATAGGTCCACCACTTAAAGTTTGCATGTGCCACTTTTTGTCCAGGCCTCGCTTTAGATGTGTTGCGGAAGTGCCATACGTAAGGTTGGCCCCTCATTCCTGTACGCAGATGTGACACATTCGACAGAAATCGGGGGGCGGGCCATCAGACAAACCGTTGAATTCAGACAAACCACAGGATTTAACTTTGAATTTGTGTTGCAAGATCAAGCACTTTCATGCACCGAGAAGAAGATGGTGATCTCTGGGGTAGCTGATCGGGGAAGCGACACATGCAGGATATCGGGAGCACGATCTTAGTGAATTGCAGCTGTGTATTGGAGTGGGGAAACACACCTGGGGATCGCACAGGGACAGGTAAGTAAATCTGCCCCAAATTATTTCTGTACAAGGTACACAGGGGTGTTTATAAATTAATGATTTATTGGGGGATTTTCTCATTGGTTAGATCATCCCCTAAACCCTACCCACCACATGATACGTTTATATAATCAAATATACACTCACCGGTCACTTCATTAGGTACACCATGCTAGTAACGGGTTGGAGCCACTTTTGCCTTCAGAACTGCCTCAATTCTTCGTGGCATAGATTCAACAAGGTGCTGGAAGCATTCCTCAGAGATTTTGGTCCATATTGACATGATGGCATCACACAGTTGCCGCAGATTTGTCGGCTGCACATCCATGATGCGAATCTCCCGTTCCACCACATCCCAAAGATGCTCTATTGGATTGAGATCTGGTGACTGTGGAGGCCATTTGAGTAAAGTGAACTCAGTACAGTGAGTACTCTTGAACTCATTGTCATGTTCAAGAAACCAGTCTGAGATTATTCCAGCTTTATGACATGGCGCATTATCCTGCTGAAAGTAGCCATCAGATGTTGGGTACATTGTGGTCATAAAGGGATGGACATGGTCAGCAATAGAGATGAGCGAACACTAAAATGCTCGGGTACTCGTTATTCGAGACGAACTTTTCCCGATGCTCGAGTGCTCGTCTCGAATAACGAACCCCATTGAAGTCAATGGGAGACTCGAGCATTTTTCAAGGGGACCAAGGCTCTGCACAGGGAAGCTTGGCCAAACACCTGGGAACCTCAGAAAAGGATGGAAACACCACGGAAATGGACAGGAAACAGCAGGGGCAGCATGCATGGATGCCTCTGAGGCTGCTTAATCGCACCATTATGCCGAAATTATGGGCAACAGCATGGCCATGACAGAGTGACAGAATGAAGCTAGATAGCATGTAAAACATCCAATAATTGACCCTGACACTACAGGGGACGGCATGCAGAGGCAGAGGCAGCGGCAGCAGGCTAGAGAGTGGCATGGCGACATACCCTAATTGGACTCAGGCTTCAAACCAATGGGTGTCAGAGAGGAACCAAAGGAGGTGAGCAAGAAGCGCTCAAATAATATCGGTACATGATAAAAGTTTGCCAGTATATTTTGTGGATTACACAGCAGGGTGGCGACAAAGTTAACATGGAAGCCATGAAAACAACCCAAAATTCTGCCTGACACAGCTCGTTTGATAAGGGGACCATGTATGCTTACAGTTCATGCCAGTCGCTGCACTGGCTGCCAGTCTCCTTTCGAATACAGTTTAAAATAATAATAACCCTCATCCATAAAGCTCTGTATAATGCTGCACCCCCCTACCTCTCCTCTCTTATCTCAGTCTATCGCCCAACCCGTGCTCTTAGATCCGCCAGTGATCTTAGATTAACCTCTACCCTAGTGCGGACCTCCCACTCGCGTCTCCAAGACTTCTCTAGAGCTGCACCAATTCTATGGAATGCTCTGCCCTGGACTATCAGACTAATACCTAACCTCCAAAGTTTCAAACGTGCTCTTAAAACCCATTTCTTTAGGCAAGCCTATAACACTCATTAACTGCATGAAGTTTTAACTCTTCTACTAACCCGTCCTGTGTCGTCCTCCCATCTGTTATCCAGCAACCAACAGGCACCAGACTTCTCTGCAGTCCCATTCACCCTGGACCTGGTATATAAGATGACGGCTGAGTGGTTCAAGCGACAGCAATTCCATTTATTATATTTTGTTCTATTCCCTAAGAAGAATGGCTTGACCGTTAAATATTCTTTTACCTCGTGTTACCCCATCATCTTCATAAACCGTAAGCTCTGGCGAGCAGGGACCTCACTCCTGTTGTTCCATACAAATGTTGTGCTCTGTTACAATACATTTGTATTTGTTTCCTATGATTTGTAAAGCGCTACGGAATATGATGGCGCTATATAAATAAAGATTATTATTATTATTATTATGGAGGCAGTGAACTAGTAGTAGATTAAAGGTGCTGCAACTATGTTAGTTGGATCTTGGGATGGAGCTGGCGCTCTGCAGCCAGGCGAGCTTTTGCCAATCCAAGCCCCTGTCTCTAGGCTACTCCCCAAACAGCACTTCTAAGAACCTTTTGTATAAGATCAAGTGTAGTAGCGTTCTTATAAGTTTAGGATATGGCGGGTGAGGGGAATGTAAACAGATGCGCAAGAAGCGCTGAAATAATATCCCTAAATGGTAAAAGTTTGCAAGTATATTTTGTGGATTACACAGCAGGGTGGCGACAAAGTTAACAACTTTGATGTGGAATGCCCTGTAATAGCTCTTGGGCGGTGTGCCTTTTATCGCCTAGGCTCAGCAGTTTCAGCACCGCCTGCTGTCGCTTAGCGACGGCACTGCTGCTGTGCCTAGAGCTACCGACTGATGGCGCCATGCCCACGGATGGTAATTCGGAGGAGGAGGAGGTGGAGGAGGGGTGGGAGGAGGTATAGTAGGCCTTTGAGACCTGGACCGAGGTAGGCCCCGCAATTCTCTGCGTCGGCAGTATATGACCAGCCCCAGGGTCAGACTCGGTCCCAGCCTGCACCAAGTTAAGTGTAGTAGCGTTCTTATAAGTTTGGGATATGGCGGGTGAGGGGAATGTAAACAGATGCGCAAGAAGCGCATGATGCGCATGGAGCTGGCGCTCCGCTGCCAGGCGAGCTTTCGCCAATTCAAGCCCCTGTCTCTAGGCTACTCCCCAAACAGCACTTCTAAGAACCTTTTGTATAAGATCAAGTGTAGTAGCGTTCTTATAAGTTTAGGATATGGCGGGTGAGGGGAATGTAAACAGATGCGCAAGAAGCGCTGAAATAATATCCCTAAATGGTAAAAGTTTGCCAGTATATTTTGTGGATAACACAGCAGGGTGGCGACAAAGTTAACAACTTTGATGTGTAATCCATGAAAACAACCCAAATTTCTGCCTGACACACCTCGTTTGATAAAGGGACGATGTATGGAGGCAGCTATATGGACGACTTTTGGAGGTAGCAATGGAGACAACGTGTGGAGGCTGCTATGGAGACAATTTAATTTGGATAGTGCCTGTATGTGGCAGTCCCAAACATTTTTCAAACCAGAGGAGCAGGTAGGTGGCCCTCCAGTAAAATGGAATAGATTGAGTGCCTGTATGTGGCAGTCCCAAAAATGTTTCAAACCAGAGGAGCAGGTAGGTGGCCCTGCAGTAAAATGGAATAGATTGAGTGCCTGTATGTGGCAGTCCCAAAAATTTTTCAAACCAGAGGAGCAGGTAGGTGGCCCTCCAGTAAAATGGAATAGATTGAGTGCCTGTATGTGGCAGTCCCAAAAATGTTTCAAACCAGAGGAGCAGGTAGGTGGCCCTGCAGTAAAATGGAATAGATTGAGTGCCTGTATGTGGCAGTCCCAAAAATGTTTCAAACCAGAGGAGCAGGTAGGTGGCCCTGCAGTAAAATGGAATAGATTGAGTGCCTGTATGTGGCAGTCCCAAAAATGTTTCAA
This sequence comes from Engystomops pustulosus, assembly GCF_040894005.1. NCBI lineage: Eukaryota > Metazoa > Chordata > Amphibia > Anura > Leptodactylidae > Engystomops > Engystomops pustulosus. The sequence continues at coordinate 87,576,062 of NC_092411.1, forward strand.
ACCAGAGGAGCAGGTAGGTGGCCCTGCAGTAAAATGGAATAGATTGAGTGCCTGTATGTGGCAGTCCCAAAAATTTTTCAAACCAGAGGAGCAGGTAGGTGGCCCTCCAGTAAAATGGAATAGATTGAGTGCCTGTATGTGGCAGTCCCAAAAATGTTTCAAACCAGAGGAGCAGGTAGGTGGCCCTGCAGTAAAATGGAATAGATTGAGTGCCTGTATGTGGCAGTCCCAAAAATGTTTCAAACCAGAGGAGCAGGTAGGTGGCCCTGCAGTAAAATGGAATAGATTGAGTGCCTGTATGTGGCAGTCCCAAAAATTTTTCAAACCAGAGGAGCAGGTAGGTGGCCCTCCAGTAAAATGGAATAGATTGAGTGCCTGTATGTGGCAGTCCCAAAAATGTTTCAAACCAGAGGAGCAGGTAGGTGGCCCTGCAGTAAAATGGAATAGATTGAGTGCCTGTATGTGGCAGTCCCAAAAATGTTTCAAACCAGAGGAGCAGGTAGGTGGCCCTGCAGTAAAATGGAATAGATTGAGTGCCTGTATGTGGCACTCACAAAAATTGTTTCAAACAGAGGAGCAGGTAGGTGGCCCTGCAGTAAAATGGAATAGATTGAGTGCCTGTATGTGGCAGTCCCAAAAATGTTTCAAACCAGAGGAGCAGGTAGGTGGCCCTGCAGTAAAATGGAATAGATTGAGTGCCTGTATGTGGCAGTCCCAAAAATGTTTCAAACCAGAGGAGCAGGTAGGTGGCCCTGCAGTAAAATGGAATAGATTGAGTGCCTGTATGTGGCAGTCCCAAAAATTTTTCAAACCAGAGGAGCAGGTAGGTGGCCCTCCAGTAAAATGGAATAGATTGAGTGCCTGTATGTGGCAGTCCCAAAAATGTTTCAAACCAGAGGAGCAGGTAGGTGGCCCTGCAGTAAAATGGAATAGATTGAGTGCCTGTATGTGGCAGTCCCAAAAATGTTTCAAACCAGAGGAGCAGGTAGGTGGCCCTGCAGTAAAATGGAATAGATTGAGTGCCTGTATGTGGCAGTCCCAAAAATTTTTCAAACCAGAGGAGCAGGTAGGTGGCCCTCCAGTAAAATGGAATAGATTGAGTGCCTGTATGTGGCAGTCCCAAAAATGTTTCAAACCAGAGGAGCAGGTAGGTGGCCCTGCAGTAAAATGGAATAGATTGAGTGCCTGTATGTGGCAGTCCCAAAAATGTTTCAAACCAGAGGAGCAGGTAGGTGGCCCTGCAGTAAAATGGAATAGATTGAGTGCCTGTATGTGGCACTCACAAAAATTGTTTCAAACAGAGGACCGGGTAGGTGGCCCTCCCGAAAAATTAAATGCATGAAGTACTATAGCAAGAGCCAGTGGGCCCTGTCAAAAAATAGCCATTTTCCTCTGCTTTACTGTACAAAGAGGAGGAGAAGGAGGAAAATGAGGAGGAGGAGGAGTGGATCAATTATTCAGGTTGAGCTTCCTTCACCTGGTGGAGATTGGAAATTCTGAGAAATCCAGCCTTTATTCATTTTAATAAGCGTCAGCCTGTCAGCGCTGTCAGTCGACAGGCGTGTACGCTTATCGGTGATGATGCCACCAGCTGCACTGAAAACCCGCTCGGACAAGACGCTAGCGGCAGGGCAGGCAAGAACCTCCAAGGCGTACAGCGCCAGTTCGTGCCACATGTCCAGCTTTGAAACCCAGTAGTTGTAGGGAGCTGTGTGATCATTTAGGACGATGGTATGGTCAGCTACGTACTCCCTCACCATCTTTCTGTAAAGATCAGCCCTACTCTGCCGAGACTGGGGACAGGTGACAGTGTCTTGCTGGGGTGACATAAAGCTGGCAAAAGCCTTGTAAAGCGTACCCTTGCCAGTGCTGGACAAGCTGCCTGCTCGCCTACTCTCCCTCGCTACTTGTCCCGCAGAACTACGCACTCTGCCGCTAGCGCTGTCAGAAGGGAAATACTGTTTCAGCTTGTGCACCAGGGCCTGCTGGTATTCATGCATTCTCACACTCCTTTCCTCTGCAGGGATGAGAGTGGAAAGATTTTGCTTGTACCATGGGTCCAGGAGAGTGAACACCCAGTAATCGGTGCTGGAATAAATTCTTTGAACGCGAGGGTCACGGGATAGGCAGCCTAGCATGAAATCTGCCATATGCGCCAGAGTACCAACGCGTAAGAATTCACTCCCCTCACTGGCCTGACTGTCCATTTCCTCCTCCTCCAACTCCTCCAACTCCTCTTCTTCTGCCCATACACGCTGAACAGTAAAGGACTCAACAATGGTCCCCTCTTGTGTCTCACCAACATTCTCCTCCTCTTCCTCCTCATCCTCCTCCACCTCCACCTCCTCCGATATGCGCTGAGAAACAGACCTGAGGGTGCTTTGGCTATCAACAAGGGAATATTCTTCCCCTGTCTCTTGTGACGAGCGCAAAGCTTCCGACTTCATGCTGACCAGAGAGTTTTTCAACAGGCCAAGCAGCGGGATGGTGAGGCTGATGATGGCGGCATCGCCACTGACCATCTGTGTTGACTCCTCAAAGTTACTCAGCACCTGACAGATATCAGACATCCACGTCCACTCCTCATTGTAGACTTGAGGAAGCTGACTGACCTGACTACCAGTTCTGGTGGAAGTTGACATCTGGCAGTCTACAATCGCTCTGCGCTGCTGGTAAACTCTGGATAACATGGTCAGTGTTGAATTCCACCTCGTGGGCACGTCGCACAACAGTCGGTGAGCGGGCAGTTGGAGGCGGCGCTGCGCTGCCCTGAGAGTGGCAGCATCTGGGCTGGACTTCCTGAAATGCGCACAGATGCGGCGCACCTTCGTGAGCAAATCAGACAGATTGGGGTATGTCTTGAGGAAACGCTGAACTATCAGATTTAACACATGGGCCAGGCATGGCACATGTGTCAGTCTGCCGAGTTGCAGAGCCGCCACCAGGTTACGGCCGTTGTCACACACAACCATTCCCGGCTTGAGGTTCAGCGGTGCCAGCCACAGATCAGTCTGCGCCGTGATGCCCTGTAATAGCTCTTGGGCGGTGTGCCTTTTGTCGCCTAGGCTCAGCAGTTTGAGCACCGCCTGCTGTCGCTTAGCGACGGCACTGCTGCTGTGCCTAGAGCTACCGACTGATGGCGCCGTGCCCACGGATGGTAGTTCGGAGGAGGAGGTGGAGGAGGGGTGGGAGGAGGAGGAGGCATAGTAGGCCTGAAACACCTGGACCGAGGTAGGCCCCGCAATCCTCGGCGTCGGCAGTATATGAGCAGCCCCAGTGTCAGACTCGGTCCCAGCCTCCACCAAGTTAACCCAATGTGCCGTCAGCGATATATATAGTGGCCCTGCCCGGCAGCACTCGTCCACGTGTCCGTGGTCAGGTGGACCTTGTCAGAAACGGCGTTGGTCAGGGCACGGATGATGTTGTCTGACACGTGCTGGTGCAGGGCTGGGACGGCACATCGGGAAAAGTAGTGGCGGCTGGGGACCGAATACCGAGGGGCGGCCGCCGCCATGAGGTTGCGAAAGGCCTCGGTCTCTACTAGCCTATAGGGCAGCATCTCCAGGCTAAGCAATCTGGAGATGTGCACATTAAGGGCTTGGGCGTGCGGGTGGGTTGCACTATATTTGCGTTTCCGCTCCAGCGTCTGGGGTATGGAGAGCTGAACGCTGGTGGATGCTGTGGAGGATCGTGGAGGCGACGATGGGGTTTTTGTGGCAGGGTCCTGGGCAGGGGGCTGACTAGCAGCTGACACAGGGGAAGGAGCAGTGGTGTGCACGGCCGGAGGTGAACGGGCTTGTTGCCACTGAGTGGGGTGTTTAGCATTCATATGCCTGCGCATACTGGTGGTAGTTAAGCTAGTAGTGGTGGAACCCCTGCTGAGCCTGGTTTGGCAAATGTTGCACACCACAGTCCGTCGGTCATCCGGTGTTTCCTTAAAGAACCTCCAGACTTCTGAAGATCTAGCCCTCGCCGCAGGAGCCCTCGCCACGGGAGCTTCACTAGTTGACACATTTGGCGCTGATGCACCAGCTCTGGCCCTGCCTCTCCGTCTGGCCCCACCACTGCCTCTTCCAACCTGTTCTGGTCGAGGACTCTCCTCCGTCTCAGAAGCACTGTGTTCACCCGGCCTCTCAACCCAGCTTGGGTCTGTCACCTCATCATCCTCCGATCCCTCAGTCTGCTCCCCCCTCGGACTTCCTGCCCTGACAACAACTTCCCCACTGTCTGACAACCGTGTCTCCTCATCGTCGGACACCTCTTTACACACTTCCACTACGTCAAGAAGGTCATCATCACCCACAGACTGTGACTGTTGGAAAACCTGGGCATCGGAAAATTGCTCAGCAGCAACCGGACAAGTGGTTTGTGACTGTGGGAAGGGTCCAGAAAACAGTTCCTCAGAGTATGCCGGTTCAAATGCCAAATTTTCCTGGGAGGGGGCAGACTGGGGGGGAGGAGGCTGAGGTGCAGGAGCTGGAGGAGTGGCGATTTCGGTGACATGGGTGGACTGCGTGGAAGACTGACTGGTGGTGGACAAATTGCTCGAAGCATTGTCAGCAATCCACGACATCACCTGTTCGCACTGTTCTGGCCTCAACAGTGCTCTACCACGAGTCCCAGTAACTTCAGACATGAACCTAGGGAGTGTAGCTCTGCGGCGTTCCCCTGCTCCCTCATCAGCAGGTGGTGTCTCACCCCGCCCAGGACCACGGCCTCTGACCCCTGCAGTAGTTGGACGCCCACATCCCCGCCCTCGTCCTCTACCCCTAGCCCTCGGGTTAAACATTTTTAAAATGAGAGTTATAACTTTTATTTTTTTTTTTACTTTTTTTTGTTTTTTTTTGTGTTTTTTTTTTTTTTTGTGTTTTTTGTTTTTTTTTGAGTTTTTAAAACCAAACAATGCTATCCTATTGCTATGGCTATTTTCTAGCCAAGTATCAAAGCACACTACTATGCCAGATGAGATGACACTGAGTTAGTGCCTAATTGAAATCCAACCCCTACTAAATTTTCCCACTTCGGTCTTTGCTATGGATATGTGCGTCACTAAGCGCAGAACACAGCGGTCGCAAGTCTCGTCACTACAAATTGCTCAGAATTGGCTAGTACATGCACTGCAGAAAGTACAGCCACCAGCAGATCAACCAGAAATCAAATATATAGAACGCTACTGTATGCGTAAGTAAGCTCTTTGTATTCTCCTATGGCTATTTTCTAGCCAAGTATCAAAGCACACTACTGTCAGATGAGATGACACTGAGTTAGTGCCTAATTGAAATCCAACCCCTACTAAATTTTCCCACTTCGGTCTTTGCTATGGATATGTGTGTCACTAAGCGCAGAACACAGCGGTCGCAAGTCTCACTACAAATTGCTCAGAATTGGCTAGTACATGCACTGCAGAAAGTACAGCCACCAGCAGATCAACCAGAAATCAAATATATAGAACGCTACTGTATGCGTAAGTAAGCTCTTTGTATTCTCCTATGGCTATTTTCTAGCCAAGTATCAAAGCACACTACTGTCAGATGAGATGACACTGAGTTAGTGCCTAATTGAAATCCAACCCCTACTAAATTTTCCCACTTCGGTCTTTGCTATGGATATGTGCGTCACTAAGCGCAGAACACAGCGGTCGCAAGTCTCACTACAAATTGCTCAGAATTGGCTAGTACATGCACTGCAGAAAGTACAGCCACCAGCAGATCAACCAGAAATCAAATATATAGAACGCTACTGTATGCGTAAGTAAGCTCTTTGTATTCTCCTATGGCTATTTTCTAGCCAAGTATCAAAGCACACTACTGTCAGATGAGATGACACTGAGTTAGTGCCTAATTGAAATCCAACCCCTACTAAATTTTCCCACTTCGGTCTTTGCTATGGATATGTGCGTCACTAAGCGCAGAACACAGCGGTCGCAAGTCTCACTACAAATTGCTCAGAATTGGCTAGTACATGCACTGCAGAAAGTACAGCCACCAGCAGATCAACCAGAAATCAAATATATAGAACGCTACTGTATGCGTAAGTAAGCTCTTTGTATTCTCCTATGGCTATTTTCTAGCCAAGTATCAAAGCACACTACTGTCAGATGAGATGACACTGAGTTAGTGCCTAATTGAAATCCAACCCCTACTAAATTTTCCCACTTCGGTCTTTGCTATGGATATGTGTGCCACTAAGAGCTAAACACAACGGTAGCAAGTCCCCCTGCTAATTCCTCACAAAATGGTACTAGATGCAAATTAAAATAAAAAAAGTAGAACGTTATTGTAGCCCTAAGAAGGGCTGTTGGGTTCTTTGAGAATCACTCCTGCCTAACAGTAAGCTAATAGAACACCCTAACGCTTTCCCTGACCAGCAGCAGCTCTCTCCCTAGCGGCATCCAGACACAGAATGATCCGAGCAGCGCGGGCAGCGGCTAGTCTATCCCAGGGTCACCTGATCTGGCCAGCCAACCACTGCTATCGACGTGTAAGGGTACCACGTCATGCTGGGTGGAGTGCAGAGTCTCCTGGCTTGTGATTGGCTCTGTTTCTGGCCGCCAAAAAGCAAAACGGCGGGAGCTGCCATTTTCTCGAGCGGGCGAAGTATTCGTCCGAGCAACGAGCAGTTTCGAGTACCCTAATGCTCGACCGAGCATCAAGCTCGGACGAGCATGTTCGCTCATCTCTAGTCAGCAACAATAATCAGGTAGGCTGTGATGTTGCAACGATGCTCAATTGGTACCAAGGGGTCCAAAGAGTTCCAAGAAAATATTCCCCACACCATGACACCACCACCACCAGCCTGAACCGTTGATACAAGGCAGGATGGATCCATGCTTTCATGTTGTTGACGCCAAATTCTGACCCTACCATCCGAATGTCACAGCAGAAATCGAGACTCATCAGACCAGGCAACGTTTTTCCAATCTTCTACTGTCCAATTTCGATGAGCTTGTGCAAATTGTAGCCTCAGTTTCCTGTTCTTAGCTGAAAGGAGTGGCACCCGGTGTGGTCTTCTGCTGCTGTAGCCCATCTGCCTCAAAGTTCGACGTACTGTGCGTTCACAGATGCTCTTCTGCCTACCTTGGTTGTAACGGGTGGAGATTTGAGTCACTGTTGCCTTTCTATCAGTTCAAACCAGTCTGCCCATTCTCCTCTGACCTCTGGCATCAACAAGGCATTTCCGCCCACAGAACTGCCGCTCACTGGATGTTTTTTCTTTTTCGGGCCATTCTCTGTAAACCCTGCGTGTGCATGAAAATCCCAGTAGATCAACAGTTTCTTAAATACTCAGACCAGCCCTTCTGGCACCAACAACCATGCCACGTTCAAAGGCACTCAAATCACCTTTCTTCCCCATACTGATGCTCGGTTTGAACTGCATGAGATTGTCTTGACCATGTCTACATGCCTAAATGCACTGAGTTGCCGCAATGTGATTGGCTGATTAGAAATTAAGTGTTAATGAGCAGTTGGACAGGTGTACCTAATAAAGTGGCTGGTGAGTGTACATATTTCGATTAAATTTAAGCATCGCTAGTTCTCGAAGATGCTTGGTGCAATCTTTTCACTAGGGGGTCTAAATTTAGTACAGCAGTCCCTAGTACTCTTAAGTCCTTTCCCCTACTTTCTGGATAGGTTTTCATGTTCAGAGAGAGAGAAGTTGTTGGGTCAAGAGCTAATTTGGGTAAGCTGACCCGCAGGCAGGAACTAGCTTGGTCATAGAGTAAGGGACAATTATAACATAATAATGCATTCTGTAATTCACTTTTATTAACAAAAATACAGCATTTCACAGATATCCAAGAAGCATTTTCACAGAAGTCTAATCTGTCTCTATCAGTACAGGTGCTCATGGTTTCAGTGAGGAGAGAGAAGCTGCAAGATACAGATGGATAAGTTGTTTGTCTGGGGAGGGTGAACAAATATGCGGCACAGCTGACAGTGTGTAATAGGCATCTCATGGATCTCATCATCTCTGATCTATTTCATCTCTATTTCTATGAGTCAGATACTAGTACAATGTTCAGAAGACAGATGAAAGTGTATATAAACCTTGTACCTTGAAAATCTAACCACATTTTAGCTCACAGAACTAGATGGATCATAATGTGTCTGCTTAAAGAGTCCCCGCCCACTCTATGGAGTGATAGAAGCTAAAACAGCAATAAAACTTGTAAATTGTAAATTGTTAAAATGATCACTAGGGAATTGAGATTTGAAAATTTTCTTTTGTGGGAAAACACCTTTAAGACAGTTGCCTGAAGTCACTGGGGGTCATTTACCAAGAGCCCGATTCACGTTTTCCCGACGTGTTACCCGAATATTTCCGATTTGCGCCGATTTCCCCTGAATTGCCCCTGGATTTTGGCGTACGCGATCGGATTGTGGCGCATCAGCGGGGGCATGCACGGAACGGAAATTGGGGGCCATGGCCTAACGAAAACCCGACGGATTCGGAAAAACCGCCGCATTTAAAAAAAAATGTGTTGCGGAGCTTGCACTTACCTTCGCTCAGCCCAGCTCGGTGTATTCCAGAGCGTTCCGGGGAACTTCAGCGCAGCAACACCACCTGGTGGACATCGGAGGAACTGCCTTAATAAATCCCGGCCGGACCCGAATCCAGCGCAGAGAACGTGCCACTGGATCGCGAATGGACCGGGTAAGTAAATCTGCCCAATGTGTGTAGTGTTGATGCCTATTTATCATGGTTCAAAATGCTCAATATTTATTTACCTTGGATGGTAACAGGAACTGCAAATCCTGTTTATAGCAAATAAAACTCCTCTCCGCGTTAAGGGCTTCTAGTCCCCACTGATTTGAAAGGTAAAATGTAAAACCATTCGATTTTATGTATTATGATAAAAAAATACCTTCAGATTGCTGTAGCTACACTTATGCATAAACATTTCTTGTTTGATTCCTGATTTGAGTGGTTTTGGTGAAACCGGCAACCAGCAGGCTGATTTCACAGCCATATTTGCAATCCCTTCATTTCGCAATGCATGTGCTGTCTGTAGCATCTAGCTGCTTGTACTCAGTAGCTGATAGAGTGATTTTTGCTCAAAGTCCAGGGTGTCCGTTTTGGGGGATCTGTATACCCCGAATTTCAAATCTTTTTTGTTTCTAAAGTTGATATCAAGAAATTCATGTCAAATTAATATAGTTGCTGGAGTGATTTTTTTCTCAAAGTCCAGGGTATCAGTTTTTGGGGTTCTGTATTCTCCAAATTCCAATTCTTTTTTGTTGCTAAAGTAGGTATCAAGAAATCTGTGTCAAATCAACATAGTTGATGGAGTGATTTTTGCTTAAGGTCCAGGGTGTCAGTTTTTGTGGTTCTGTATTCGCCAAATGTCAATTCTATTTTGTTGCTAAAGTTGATATCAAGAAATTTGTGTCAAATCAACATAGTTGATGGAGTGATTTTTGCTTAAGGTCCAGGGTGTCAGTTTTTGTGGTTCTGTATTGCCCAAATTTCAATTCTTTTTTGTTTCTAAAGTAGATATCAAGAAATCCGTGTCAAATCCACATAGTTTCTAGAGTGATTTTTTCTCAAAGTCAAGGGTGTCAGTTTTTGGGGTTCTGTATTCCCGAAATGTTAATTCTATTTTGTTGCTAAAGTTGATATCAAGAAATTTGTGTCAAATCAACATAGTTGATGGAGTGATTTTTGCTCAAAGTCCAGGGTGTCAGATTTTGGTGTTCTGTATTCCCCAAATTTCAATTCTTTTTGTTGCTAAAGTTGATATAAAAAATCGGTGTCAAATCAACATTGTTGAGTAACCAATATGTCAGACAGAGAAGTGGCAGGTGGAACAGGCACAGATCACAGCACAGTAAGGGGACGTCGCAGCAGCGGCACTGTGTTGATGAACAACCCAAAGGTTCTCGATTGGGTATCTAGGTCACCCACTTCCTCCCAAATGACATCTGACAACCCCAGCCAAGAGTCTGTGGGTTCGTCAGATGCAACGCTTAGTTGGCATGGCCCAGGAGCAGATCAGCGGCCCTCACCTGTCCTTAACCTCTGTCCTGTTCATTTCCCTCAACCAGAGATCTACTAGTTGGTCTGGGCTCAGCACCACTATACAGCGAGAACGAAGTCTTTGAGGACAGTCAGCAGCTGCTTGCCAGTGGGGCAGACATCTGTTGCTTCGCACAGTAGGTGGGAAAGTACAGATGTGGAGAGTGGCACAGGAGGTTATGTTGCACTTGAAAGCAATCAGGCTGTGCATACTAAGACCGTTGAGGAGAATAGCAGAGAAAGGGAAACACAAATCGATGATGATGTAGCCATTTGCACTTGGAAGCCAGGTTAAGCAAGGGCTTCATCATCATCATCAGGAGAAGAGGGTGTCAGCTTGCGCATCAGGCAGCAAAGCAGGCAGCAACTCGCTACTGTGGCCGTGAGTCAGCAGGGTGGCCGCAGTGCGAGGATGGGAGCCAAACGGCCGTGGGTTAAAAACCCTGTTTGCAAGGTCCAAGTAAGCAGTGGCACAGGGGCTCAGCAAGGCAGTAAAATCACCAACTCGGCGGTGTGGCAGTTTTTTGTTAAGCCACTAGAGGAGTTGAACGTGTGTATATGTAGGATCTGTGGCAGAAAGCGAAGCATGGCCAGGGAGCTAACATTAGAACCACAGCCCTGCGTCAACACATGTAGTGTTACCATCCAATGGCCTCTGAGAAATGTGTCTCAGATATGGTGGTCCATCATGCTGCAGCAGCAACAGCAGTGGCAGCTAGTGGCACACATGCCATTTCAGCCAGTCAAGGCTCCAGCACCTCTGCCAATGGGAACTGTTTGTCTTTGACATCATCTCCCAGTCCATATGCTCTTGCTCCTAGCTACACTTGGCGTTGAACGAAGCGCTTTCAAGGAGACAACTGTATGCATCCAGCCATCCTAAGGTGCAGAAGCTGATAGTGCTCCTCTCCAAGTTGTTGGTACTACAGTCCCTCCCTTTCCAAGTCGTGGACTCTGCACCCTTCAGAGAACTAATGGCTTGTGCCGAACCAAGGTGGAGAGTTCCAAGCTAAATTTTTTTTTCCAAAAAGGCAGTACCAGCCCTTCACAAATGTGTAGAACAGAAGGTGGGCCAGTCCTTGAGATTATCGGTTTCTTCCAAGGTGCACGGCAGCAAGGACATGTGGAGCTGTAACTATGGTCAGGGACAGTACATGTCCTTTATGGCCCACTGGGTGAATGTGCTTCCTGCCCAGCCACACCAACAACTTGAACAGGAGGCACCAATGACAGCCTCCTACTCCTCCTTCTCCACCAGCACCTCAGTCTCCACAAGTCTAAGTGCTGCACCATCATACCACATGTGCAGGACATAGCGGTGTTGCGCAGTTCTGCACCTGGTTTCCCTGGGCAAACAAAGTCAAACAGGGGAGGATCTGCTCCGCGTCCTGCAAGAGGAAATCAATATGTGGCTTGAGGCTAAGGGCTCAATAGAGAGAATAAAAATGAAGGGGGATAGGGGGCAGCCCTGTCTTGTGCCGTTTGTTGTATTAAATGGGGAATAAACCATACCATTATTGAATATAAATGCTGAAGGAGATGAATATAAGGCCTGGATAGATCTTAAAATAAGGCTGTTCAAGTTCATGCACCTGAGGGCCGAGATGGCGTCCGATCAATTAATGTGGTTGAAGGCCTTCTCGGCATCCAAAGCCAACAACAAGGCCGGGGATCTACACGAGTGGAGCCAATACGGGATGCAATTATGGAGGCATATATTTTAGTATCCACAGTAAGGAGGGATATAGGGCTGAAGTTCTGTGGAGTCTCAGGGGTTTGCCAGGGTTGGGGATGGTTACAATTAAGACTTGCGGTTTTTCTGCCAACAGGTTTCCCTTCGAGGCAGCATCGTTAATAAATTTATCAAAATAATTTAGAAGGAGGGAGGAGAAGGTTTTGCAATATTCTGCAGTGAATCCATCGGGAACTGGGGATTTGTGGGCCGGGAGGGTATGCGTAGCTTTGATGATTTCTAGGGTGATGAATGGGGAGTTTAGAACTTGTTTTTATCTGGGTCTACTGGTTAGTGCATGAAGGGATCAGGTGAGAGATTATGCAATGGAGAATAATAATCCCTAAATCTATTTGCAATGTCTTTAGTTTAGTGTGTATAGTTTGCTCTCATTTGAGAGATGAAGTAAGTAAGGGCTTCTGGATTTCTGGTGTTACTGCTTTAAGCGGCGAGCTAGTATCTTACCCACTTTATTACTCTTTGAGTAGTAGGTAGCTTTAAATTTGGTTAGGGCTTAGTCATACTGGGATAGAAGTAGATTGCTAAGATGAAGCCCAAGAGCAGATAGATGCTCCAGAGTGGATATCGAGGGGTCTGCTTTATTAGCTATCTCCGCACTGTGCATCTGGTCTGTTGGTGTCTTAAGTTAGGATTTCCTAAATCTTCTGTATGTGTGTGCTCAAGTCTTTTGAAAGTTCCTATAACATAGATCTTATGCACGTTCCAGAGTAAAGCAGGGTCTGACATATGGGGAGAGGTCAGGGTGAAGTACTCGCAAAGTTTAATTTGAGCTCGTTGGGAGTAATGGGACAGATAAAATGGGTTGCATCTCCACATGTAAGTCGGCCAATCATGTAATCCTGTGTTTATAGTCAAGGACACGGGGTCGGACCATTTGATTAGGCCCAGCTTCGCCTCTTTTACTTGAGTCAGAGTGTCTTTGTCTGTCAGAATGAGGTCAACGCGAGTATAAGAATTATGTACTAGTGAATGGAACGAAAAATCCCTTTCAGTAATCTTAAGAATGCACCATGTGTCATATATGTCATATTTCCACAATCCCATGTTGAGTGCAGGCATGCCGCTTCTCACTGTGGAAATGCAATCCCTCTTGGGGTCAGGGGTTATATTGAAATCACCATGTATCAAAAGTTTGCCCTGTCTATGTGATAGAATAACATGACTTTGTAGAAGAAAGAGATCTACTTGCGATTAGGGGCATATACCGAAGCTATTGTAAAAGGCACATTGTTAAGCTCGCAGACTAAAATAACATGACCATACCATACGTGTCACAAATGGTGTCCGAGATCTGAAGGGCTACTGAGGACTTTACTGCAATAATAACTCCTCTGCTTTTTTGGAAAAAAGAAGGCAATGCAGTGGAAAGCATTGTAACGGAGTAAACCCATGAATAGAGCATCTAATTAAGACAGTGCCAAGGGGTCAAGAAAAGTTTAGATGGGAGGGGGCTTGTTTAAAGTTTAGACAGTGGTGTATGTGCAGAGAGGTGGAGCAGGTTATCAAAAGGCAAATACAGTGAGGACCAAGGAATCATTTGCTGGAAGAAGGACATCTGGAAGGTTTTTCTCACCTGTCTGTCGCCTGCTGTGATGGCATCAGAGATGGATGATTTGATTCAGAGAGTGATCCAGGCGGTGGCTCAATGGGGCACCGAGTGGCTGGAGCGTCAGTTTAATGAATGGCCAGCCGTTTCAGCGACTCCAGCAGCAGAACCGGGACGTCTGAGGAGGAGTACCAGAGCTCATCCTCCCACCAGGCTCAGCCCGGATACTACCCCACGATCTCGGCACCGCCATCGGAGCCCCAGCAGGGACCCTCCTGCCTCCTCCAATAAGCGCCCTGTGAGGGCCGAGGAACGGCAAGAGAGGAATCCGCCTGCCGAGGTACCGGGTAGGAGGGGAGCCTTAGGAGCGGGATCCGGAGCATCGGTGGTGAAGCGGGCTCTAGCGAGCAGTGAATTGGTGGCGCCCCCAGTGTCCCAGTGCAGCGCTGGTGAGCAGCGGTCGGGCCGCGATGTCACCGGAAATGAGGAATCGGCGGCCATCTTCAGCAAGACCGGAAGTGGAGGAGTGGCAGATGACGGGTGCCGACGAGGGCGGTCTCACCCAGAGTGACGTCAACGACCGAGACCCGGAAGTGGACAGTGGCGCAGGGGAAGTGTCTTCTGCTTTCTCAGGACCGGAGGTAGCGGACAGCGGGCTGTGGGCTCGGCATTCGCGGACTGCGACTGCCAGCAGCCCTGTGACGACAAATCAGATGGCGGCGAGCTCCCGGCCGGGACGCTCTGTTTCGATGAGGCCTACTACAGGAGTTCATGAGGACCTGCATGCTACGGCCGCAGCGGCAGGAGCGGCCGCGAGGCCAGGTGCGGTGACCACCCAAGCAGTTGGGGGGGGTGTTTGCGGAGTTGGGTTTTAGAGAGGGTTTGCAGAAGGTGTTTAGCAGCTCCCAACCAGTTTGGTATGGGAGGTGGGGGGGCAGTGGGGTCCCCGGCGCAGGTATGGGGTGACGGGCCGGTTGTGGGGAGGCCTGGAGAAGGGGCGTCTGTGGGCAGTGGGCATATACCACAGGGAGGGGAGGGGGCGGTAGCCGTTACCATCAGTCGTCCCGGCGCTGGTGCCCCGGGCATTCCGGCGCCTTTGCCCCCAGTAGTCCTTGCGCCCACGCCCCCGGTCGTTACGGCGCTTGCCCCGCAGTCATTTCGAAATCGTGAGGTGGTGAGGGATAAGTCAGCGAAGGAGGTGGAGTGGGGTAGGATGGCTGGTCCGTTCCCGGACCTGCCAATGTGTAACTTGCGGGTCTCCCCACTAGAGGTGGTCCCCAAGAAGGAGCCTAACAAGTATCGGTTGATACATCATTTATCTTATCTGGCAGGTTCATCAGTTAATGATGGTATACCAGCTGAGTTATGTTTGTGGGCCGCCCAGGTACGTGGGTTTGCCCGCAGTTGATACACACAATGGAGAGGGTGGCTTCCAGTTTCGGGATCCCGCTGGCACCAGAAAAAACAACGGGCCCAAGCACAGTGTTCAAGTTCCTGGGCATTGTCATCAATTCTGAGCATATGGAGTGCAGATTTCCGGATGACAAGGTACAGGAGATGCGTTCTGTAGTGAGCAACGCGTGCAAATCCCGAAAGATAAGGCTGAGGGATTTACAGTCAGTTTTGGGGAGGTTGAACTTTGCCTGCAGGTTAATGCCCATGGGGCAGATTTTTTGTAGACGATTGGCTCTAGCAACTGCAGGGGTTCGCCACCTGGATCATTTTGTTACACTGAAGTCGGATGGGAGAGAGGACTTGAGGGTGTGGGAAGAATTTTTGGAGAAGTACAACGGGCGGTCCATTATACAACATGGTCCGATTTCGGGTGGGCAGTTAGAATTTTTTACATACGCGGCTGGGTCTTGTGGCTATGGGATTTTCTTTCAAGGAGAATGGTGTGCAGGTGGATGGCCGGAGTCATGGAAGGAAAGAGGGCTGGTGTCTAATCTAGCCTTGCTGGAGTTGTTCCCCTTAGTGGCGGCCACTGAGATTTGGGAAGACAAGTTAAGGGACATGAAAGTAAGGTTTAATTGTGACAATATGGTGGTGGTGCAGGCCATTAATCGGCAGACCGCCAATTCCCCTCCTGTAGTTTGTTTGCTGCGCCACCTCGTGTTAAGGGGTTTAGTTTTGAATGCACATTTCATGGCTGCTCATGTACCGGGAGTAAAAAATGTATTGGCTGATGGTTCCGGGATCTGGCGCCAGGAGCAGACGAGTGCGAGCGGGAATGCCCAGAACATCTATGGAAGCTGGTGTGAGTGTGGGTTCGTCTTTGGTTCGGCAGTCGGTGAGTGAGGTTACTTGGGGTGCGTACGTTGCAGTGTGGAGGGAGTGGGAACAACCGGTCGATTGTCTGGGGGTTGGTGAACTTCCGGAAGAATGGGAGTCATGTCTGATGTTATGGGTAGGGGAGGCCTTTAATAAAGGTTAATCAGTATCAGTGGTTGCAAAGAAAATGGCTGCTATGGCTTTTAGGTTTAAATTGAGGGGGCTAAGGGATTTTAAGAAGACATTTGTAATTAGACAAGCTCTGAAAGGTTTTCGGAGGTCAAGGGTGTCTCGGGACGGGCAAAGGCCGGTGACATTTCAGTTGATGGGTGCCTTAGTGGGGGTGCTGGATAGTTTTTGCAGGTCAGAGTTTGAGGTGCTATTGTTTCGGTTGGCGTTTTCGTTGGGAATTTTTGGGGCTTTTAGAATTTCGGAATTGGTTCCCCCAAGCAAGAAAGGAAAAGGGGGACTGGGGGTGGAGCATGTTGTTATACAGGATGGGGTGTTGCGCTGTTTTTTTCCAAAATCAAAAACGGACCAGCAGGGCCGCGGGGCGTACGTGAAGCTGGCTCCTTTACCGGGTTCCAGGGTGTGCCCGGTTTCTGCGTTTATGGATTACCAGGTCATACGGCCTGGGCAGGAGGGCCCATTGTTGATTCATGAGGATGGGTCGTATTTATCTTCTTTTCAGTTTACGCAGTTGATCCAGAGGGCGGTGGGTTATTTGGGTTATGAGCCGGGGGGGTTTAGTTCGCACTCTTTCCGGATCGGGGCTGCTACAGAGGTGGCCAGATGGGGTCTTAGCGCCGAGCGCATTAAATTGCTGGGGAGGTGGGAATCGGAGCGATTTAGGATGTATGTTCGCCCGCATTTAGCGATGTGAAGGTGTGGGGAAGTTTTTTTGTTAATGATGTTTTTTCTCTTTTAAGGGGCAGGTCCATGTCTGGTGTGGATTGTAGGCCATTCATATGTGCACTGGGGAGCTGCGAGGGCGAGCATGCGACCTGCAGGCCGACAACTCGGTTTTATAAATTCCCAGGTTCAGGTTAAGTGGATTGGGATTAGAGGGATGTTGTGGTCTAGGTTGCTTTCCGAGGTGTAGTATCATGCGAATTTGGACCGGGCACCTGATGTTTTAGTTGTTCATGCTGGGGGAAATGATTTGGGGGTGCGCTCAGCTTGGTCTCTTGTACGGGATATAAAGTTGGATTGTTTGAGATTGTTGAGTAATTTTCCAGGTATGCTATTAGTATTGTCACACCTGGTGCCATGGGAGCGTTGGAGACAGGCTCGGTCAGTAAGGAAGATTAATAAGGCAAGAGTCAAAGCGAACAAGTCAGTGGGGAAGTTTGTGGCCCGTAACGGGGGCATGATAGTGAGGCATCGGGAGTTGGAAGAAGGTGGTGGTTTGGTATCTAAGGGACGACTGGGTCCATTTAAACAGTGTGGGTTTGGATCTGTGGTTATTAAATATTCAGGAGAGTATTGAAAAGGCGGTAGGTGTGTGGCGGGACGGCAGGGTGTAAGGGGGTTACACATGCCGTCATGGCAGGGGAACGAGTGGTGCTCAAAGGTAACCCATTAAGGTAATTGGACTGGGAAATGGGGCAGTCATTAGTAAGAGGGGAATTACAGTTAAGCTGGGTAGCTTAACAGCTTTGTCAGTGGAATTCCTGCAGGCAAGGCCCCCGGGATTGGGAGTGAAGTTTCCAAGGTGGTGTCTCCAGGCTTGGTGTTAGACGGCCGGTGGCAAGTAGAGACTTAGAACATTAATAAGGGTACACCTTCGAGGACTCCTTAAGTTCTTTTTGGTTTATTGTTAAATAACTTTTGAATAAATTAGGCCGCTGTGGCCTTTCCACCACCTAAGCAGCAGTGATGTGTCTTTATTGAAGGAAAAGGGGTTTTACAAGGTTTGGGGTTGGGGGGGGGGGTTAGTTTTATATATAGAGCTCAGTTAAGAATTTAGTGTCCCTCAGTCATGAGCATGGAATATATTTGGGAAGGCTCAGTTCTTGATTCTGGGCGCGTCTGTAGTAAGTAGATGAGTCTCCAAAGTAAGCAGCTCCTAGTGTTACAAAAAACGCAGTATAATGTAAACACCGGACCGATCTCAATGCTTTCTAGTGTATTCATGTGGGGGCTGTCTGAGGTGCTGCCTCTTCCCCAGACTGCCGCACTCGCTGCAAAGGCCAGCGGTGACTGCCGCCCTAATCCCGCACACAATCCTACCACCTCATGAATACACCAGAAAGCTTTGAGAGCGGTCCAGAGTTTACATTGTACTCTGCTGCAGTGTTAGATAGGATTATCAGAGGTTTCCGATAATGCTATCATTTTAACACTGCAGTGTTTGTTGTAGCACTAGGAGCTACTTATTTTAGTTAGCAGCTCTCAGTGCTTAATTTCTGGGGGACAGGTCCTCTTTAGGCTCCATAAGTGACTCATGAGAAATATGCAGATTCCGCCACATCCCTCTCCCAACTAATTATACTAGTTGGTGCATCATACCAGTCAATGGGGGTCATTTACTAAGGGCCCGATTCGCGTTTTCCCGACGTGTTACCCGAATATTTCCGATTTGCGACGATTATTCCTGAATTGCCCCGGGATTTTGGCGCATGCGATCGGATTGTGGTGCATCGGTGCCGGCATGCACGCAACGGAAATCGGGGGTGTCACCGAACGAAGACCCGACGGATTCGGAAAAACCACCGCATTTTTAAAAAAAAAGTGTCGCGGGACACGCGCTTACCTTCACTCGGCCCAGCTTGGTGAACTCAGTGCATTCAGCGCAGCAGCGACACCTGGTGGACGTCGGAGGAACTGCCTTAGTGAATCGCCGGAAGACCCGAATCTACCGCAGAGAACACGCCGCTGGATCGCGAATGGACCGGGTAAGTAAATCTGCCCCAATGTGTGCATCCTGTGTAAAAAAAATATAACAAATGTATAAACAAGCGTAAACCATTACCCTCAAAAAAGTCCAATGATAACCTTTGAGGGTAAGGGTAAAACCACTACTTACACCCACCATGGAAGCCAAGAAACAGTTGCGATACAGTTTTTTTTTTTTTTTTTATAAAGTGTTTACCCACTTGCTGTCTAGTGGCGGCAGGGGGGCTTCCCTGTAACAGCAGATGCAGGGATCTCGAGGTGCCAGCGTTTTAATAATGCAAATCCATCTTCTGGTGTCCTTACAATGGTAGTGACCCTGGTCCTTGTGATGATGAGGCACAACGGGAAGCCCCATTTGTACAGCATCTTATTGGATCTTGGTGATAGGCTGCAGTTGCCTACGCAGCTATAGCATTGCCACAGATAGGTCTGCGTATAAAGATATCTCTTGGAAGTGTAGCCCAGTGAAAACAGAGGTATCATCATCTCTAGATCCCTGCCTCACAAACACAGCTAAACTGTGCACATACACATATGTATCACACTACTACACAGCAACTATAGAGTTAACTAAACAAAGCTGCTGTAGTGACATCACACAATATTGTTACATTTTGCAGAGACCAGTGCAGACCAGGCTAGTGTCTGAGTTGTTGTAGTGCAGAGCAGGTCCTGTGTCTGGGTTGTAGTGCACCAACCTGTAGCAGCAAAAACACCTCAGCAAAGCTGGGAAGAGATTGCACATTAGTTGCACATTAGAAAGAGCTGGAAGCACAAGATAGTTCTGTACAGGACAGAGAATGAGAATATGTAACTGCAGAAGCTACAGAGGATCCAGAGACATGTGCAGAGGGAGGACACTGGAGCACAGAGACACCTCAGCCTCATACATCAGGTACTGAAGTCACTGCCCCGGCCCCTAGAACTTGTCTTGGATTATTATTACTGTGATTGGTGTCTGAAGTGTTCAGACTGCTGAGAATAAACTGTTCAAAGAGACTGTGGACCATGTGCTTATCTATCTGGGCCTAATATCCGCTAAACTACACACCCTCAGAATCCTAAAGAACTCGCCCCTGCTAGCCCATCGTGGTCTGGCGTGTGTGGCTGTTACATTGGTGGCCAGTACGCGGATTTTGAGTGGATTTGGGATGCCCCAGAGTCTCTTAAAGATACATTACACCGCTAGTGAATCTCTGAACTGTGTATAAAGAGAAAGTGCCTTGCTGTACTAACAATAGCCATGGATACACAGCAACAGTTAGATGCCATTAGTGGGTCTCTCCTGCCATTAACCCATGCAGAACTGGTGTCAGTGGCCAAACAAGCCAAGGTGCCAGAGGACAGAATTAATCAAGCCCGCACCCGCAGACATCTAATCACAGCCATTAATAGGACCCTAGATGAAGCTGAGGAGAGTGAAGAATCAGACACGGTGATTGTGTTTTTGCAGAGACTAGCCCAATTTATTGCAATCCTGGGAACTAGTAACTCAGATGATTGTTTGGTGCCTGAAGAGAACCTGTCATCCCCACAAAAGGTGCTGCAAGGATTAAAAGATCAGGTTCAAGCCCTACAACAGACTGTGTTAGATTCAGCTACTACACTGGAAGGGGTATTTAGCACTGGTCCATCTCCAAGCAAGTCTAAGCCAGTAAAGAGAACCAGTCCTACTCCTGAGATCACCATCAGGAAAGAGTTTAAAATAAATGGCAAGATTGGGGAGAGAGAGGAAAGAGAAAGACTGTCCTATACTAATCTCATTCATCAGATAGATTTGGGAGTCCAGAAAGGATACTGTGATGAAGAAATTATTGAGGCATTAGTGAAAGCCATCAGTCCAAGACTGCACCTCAGAAATATGCTGGAAATGAAAAATAATCTGACTTTACCCCAACTCAGAATTATCTTAAAGGGACATTACAAAGAAGAAAGCACATCTGACCTTTACCATAAACTGATCAATATCTCTCAAGAAATCAGAGAATCCCCTCAAAACTTCTTGTTCAGAGCTATTGTGCTTAAAGAGAGGCTTTTGTTTGCATCCAGAGAAGATGAAGCAGAAGAAAGATTTGATCCAGGTGTAATCCAGAAGAAGTTTCTCAGATCTGTTTGGACAGGTTTATTAAGTGAAAACATCAAGTTCCAGTTGAAGCGGTACCTGGAAGTGCCCCACATAACAGATGAGAAATTAATTGAGAAACTGAATGATGCTGTCAGCCTTGAATCAGAAAGAGAACAAAAGTTAAAGAAGCACTCTGCAAGCAAAATCACCAAGGTGACTCCTCCTAAAACAGAAATGGTGGGTGTGCCACAAGGAGAAGTCAGAGAAACTGATCTTGTGCCTAACCAAGCACCAATCACCCCCAAACCACTACTTAAAGCGACAGTAACACCAACTGATTGGGAAGCAGTAGTGAGTGATCTTCGAGCAGAATTGGCTGAAGTGAAAAGAGCTTTAAGAGCAAAACCAGAACAGAGATTCGGGAGAACACATCGAGTCTTTCAACACAAACCACCCCCGGTGGACAGACCACCTCCAGCTTGTGAAGATTGCATAAACTACAATCAAGCTAGAGCCTGTTGCCATTGCCTTAAATGTGGTGAAGAAGGACATTTTTCTAAAGACTGCAGAGTACCTCATTTCAAGCAGTTAAGAGGCAGAGGGTTGCTGGTGAGGGACAACCAGTAACCTCAACCCCAAAGAGGTCCCAAACTAATCACACAAACCATGCTATGTCTTTTGAAGCTACTCAGAATGGAGAGAGGTTGCGCCAATATTATCCCCAAGTGTGTGACCGTCTTCAACAACTCCAAGCAAGAAGAAACTACTCAGTCACCAGTATTGATAGTGACACTTCTTCAGGCTATGCGCCATCAGAAGAAAGCATGTCAGAAGACCAGCCTAAACTAATTAACCTGGTTTGAGAAAAATGCATGATCCAGTGCACACTAGATGGATTTCCTTTTAAAGCTCTGTGGGACACAGGAGCTCAAGTCAGTATCCTGAATGAAGAGTGGAGGCGACAATACCTACCTCATACCAGACTCAGATCAGTAAAAGAACTGGTAGGTTCTGGCCCATTTAGTGGAAGAGCTGCAAATCAGACTGTAATACCTTTCTTAGGATGGGTTGAAGTTACCTTTCAATTGTGTGCCAAGCAGAACAATTCTTGTGAACTGTCAGTACCTTTCCTGGTTACTAGTGACCAGCGAGTCACAGAAGAACCTATTATTGGTTACAATGTGATTGCTGAAGTGGTTCACCAAACCAAGAGTCACACTCCACTAGTGGTCTCAGTGTCTACATCCTTTGCATTACCTAACAGGGCAGCAGAGAGAGTGGTGCAAGCTCTCAAGAAGGCTGAAACAACTGTGTCAGTCCGAGAGGTAAGGATAGGCCTACGCTCAACTACCATTCCTGCTCATACAGCGGTGGGAGTGAAGTGTGGTGTCAGAGTGGGACGAAGACCAAAGCCACAGAAGATGCTGTTTGTTCCTCAAGATCCTACTCAGCTCCCTGAAGGAGTCATCACAGGTGAGACTGTGGTAAGCGTTCCTTATAGTGGTTTTGCCAAAGTGACTGTGCTAGTTATGAATTCCACCAAGCATGAAGTGAAATTGGATCCTAGAACTTCATTGGGACATCTTGAAGATATCAAGACTGTTTACCCAGCCAATGTGAGACCAATCCATTCACCACCTGAGAGTGCATCATCATCTCCTAGAGTGAACACCTGTCAACAAGAGAAACAGACACCTTCATCGAGAGAACATTGGGATCCACCAGTTTCCCTAGAGCATTTGGGAGCAGAAGAACAACAGATGGTAAGACGGATGTTGAGAGAAGAATGTCATGCCTTTGCTAAAGATGACTTTGATGTTGGTTGTATACCTTCACTGAAGATGAGGATCAACCTTAAAGATAATACTCCAGTGACTAAGGGGTATACAGGAGTACCAAAACCCCTACACAAAGAAGTTAAAGAATACCTACAAGACCTTATCAACAGAGGATGGGTCCAGAAGTCAAATCATCTTATTCCTCTCCCATTGTGTGTGTTAGGAAGAAGGATGGAACTCTTAGACTTTGCTGTGACTACAGAGAATTAAATTCAAAGACTATACCAGATCGTCATCCTCTACCCAGAATACAAGATATGCTAGACAGCTTGTCCGGAAGCACTTGGTTTTCTGTCCTAGACCAAGGCAAGGCCTATCATCAAGGTTTTATTGAAGAAGCCAGTAGACCATTGACCGCCTTCATTACTCCTTGGGGTCTCTATGAGTGGATTCGCATTCCCTTTGGACCCAGAAATGCACCCGCCGAGTTTCAAAGAAGCATGGAAGCCTGTATGGAAGGATTGAGAGATGATATCTGCCAGCCATATTTGGATGATAACCTCGTCCACAGTAAGACCTTCGCTGATCATGTAGAACACATAAGAACTGTTTTACAACGTTATCAACAACATGGAGTGAAGTTGACACCCAAAAAATGTGAACTCTTCAAGAGAAAGGTCAGATATCTTGGAAAGATTGTATCCGGAGAAGGTTATACAATGGATCCAAAAGAAATTGCTCCAGTGAAAGCATTGAAAGACAAACCTCCATCTACAGTAGGAGAACTAAGAAAGGTTCTAGGTTTCCTTTCTTACTACCGAACTTACATTCAGAACTTTTCCAAGATTGCATCTCCTTTATATGCTCTCTTGTCAGGAAACTCCACCTCTAGTGCTGTGACACCAGAGGACAAAAAGAAGAAACAAAGCAGACCTAAAACCAAAGGAAGAATATCAGCTTCTGCCCAACAACCTATCAACTGGACTTCTCATCACCAAGAAGTGCTAGAGGAACTAGTTGACTGTTTGATCCAACCACCAGTTATGGGATACCCTGACTTTAACACTTCATTCATCCTACATTGTGATGCTTCTCAAGTAGGACTTGGAGCCGTCCTGTACCAAAGACAAGATGGAAAACTAAGAGTTATTGGTTATGGGTCAAGAACTTTAACACCAGCTGAGAAAAACTACCATTTACATTCTGGGAAGTTAGAATTCCTAGCTATGAAGTGGGCCATCTGTGAAAGATTCAGAGACTACTTATACTACAGTCCAGAATTTGTGGTCTACACAGACAACAATCCTTTGACTTATGTCCTAACCACAGCAAAACTAAATGCAACTGGTCAAAGATGGGTCGCGGAACTAGCAGACTTTAATTTCAGTATTAAATATCGTCCAGGCAAGTCTAACACAGATGCAGACGTCTTGTCAAGAATGCCACTTGAACCAGATGACTACATGCAACAATGTTCAGAAGAAGTGGGAATGGAAGACATTGTGAGTACTGTTCAAGCCATTCAAATACAACAAGAGGAATACATGCCCACCTGGTGTCCTCTTGCCGTGGAAATAACTGTAAAGGATCAGGAACTGGACTCTACTGTTTCTATTCGTCAGTTGTCCAAAGAGACAATCAGAAAGGCTCAGAAAGAAGACAGAGTTACTGGAAGAGTACTTCACTATCTAAGTCAAGATAGACTTCCAAGCAAAAGAGAGAGAGAAGCTGAGTCACCTGCTATCAATACTTTATTGAAGGAGTGGCCTAAGCTCTATTTGACTTCAGATGGGATTCTACATCGAAAAAGAGGACCCAATTCACAACTTGTGTTACCAAGAGTCTACCATCATACAGTGTTTAGAGAACTCCATGAAGACATGGGTCATTTAGGAGTTGAAAGAACAACTAACCTAATTCGAGAAAGATTCTTTTGGCCTTATATGCAGAAAGACATTGAAAGATATGTGACCAAGGAATGTGGTTGTTTAAAAGACAAACGCCCTCATAAACCTATCAGAGCACCCATGGGAAACATCACAACAACTTACCCGTTTGAGATGGTGTCCATTGACTTCTTACATCTAGAACAATGTAAAGGAGGTTATGAATACATCCTTGTTGTCATGGATCATTTCACTAAATTTGCACAGGCTTATGCAACTACTAATAAGTCTGGGAGAACAGCTGCTGAGAAAATCTTCAATGATTTTGCCCTCAAGTTTGGCTTTCCAACCAAGCTCCACCATGATCAAGGTAGAGAGTTTGAAAACCAGCTCTTTCATCACCTTGGAAGATACTGTAGAATTCAGAAATCACATACCACCCCATATCATCCAGAAGGAAATGGCCAAGTGGAAAGATTCAACAGAACTCTACTTTCCACGTTGAGAACTCTTACCTCAGAAGAGAAAAGAGATTGGAAAAAAATCACTGTCTAAGATGGTGCATGCCTACAATTGTACCAAAAGTGAAGCCACAGGATATTCCCCCTTTTATCTTCTATTTGGCAGATCACCCCGTCTTCCAATAGACATTATGTTTGATACACCAGTTTCAGACACTTACAAGACCTACCCTGACTATGTTCGTGCTTGGAAACAACGCATGTCTGAAGCCTATAAAATAGCTTCTAAAGTTGCCACTGAAGGACAACACAAAAACAAAGACCACTATGACAGTAAATGTCATGGAGCTGAATTGTTACCTGGAAACAGAGTGTTAGTCAGAAATCTGCTTGAAAAAGGTGGACCTGGTAAACTCCGTTCTTACTGGGAAGACAAAATCTACGTTGTTGTCAGAAGAAGGAGTAAAGATAGTCCTGTATATGAAGTGAAGCAAGAAGCGGGAAACAACAATAAAACAAGAATCCTACACCGAAACTTGTTATTGCCTTGTGACTACCTACCACCAGATAAATTCAATCTTGAATTAAGGAATCAACCTAAACCTTCTAAACCTTCAAGAAGACCTCAACTTGAAGAACCACTTGAAGAACCTGAAGAAAATTACTTAGACAGCTCAGATGAAGAAGATAATACTTACATCTTGAGAATGCCTACTAGGAGCAGTTATCCTCAAAACAGAAATACATTAAACCCTGAAGCCTCAGAGTTTACACCACAAACATCTTGTGAAGAAACTCCTGGAAGTACTGAAATCATACCAGAGCCAACTACAGTTGAACCAGAAGCTGAAACAAATCAGGAACCTGAACTTGAACCAATTCCAGAAGTTGATGCTGATGATCCAATACCTGAGACTGTAACCAGATCTTCTACAAGAGTAAGAAGAAGACCTCTTACTTTAACCTATGACACATTGGGTGAGCCAAGTGCCGTACCAAGAACTGTTCAATTAAAACAAGTTTCATTACCTGTTACCCAGGAATTACAACCTGAGTGGTACCTACCAGCCACTTGTTTTTCCGCACCTTTTTGAACACTGATTTTTGAATCCTTTTTCTCATATTTTTTTGATGGACTAAGGACATACAAATGTTCTATCACTTAGTTAGTGTTAGCTTAGGTTTCAAGCTTCAAGGAACAACAGACCAACCCAACAAGATCTCAAGAAACTGTTTATATATATTCATGCAATGTTTAATTCATCTTTAACATTCTTTTTATCCTTTAAGCAGGAAATTCTTCGAGAATGTTAGTTAGAATTTATAGAATAGGATGTTATTGTTTTTGCTGTAACCTGTTTAAACCTACATAATATGTCAGGTCATCACCTCCCTTGTCACCTCACAAAAAGGACAGGTCAAGCAATATACACCTATCACGGTGGAAACCTGGTTCACATGCCTTAAACCAGTTTACCAACTGGACCACTGGAAGTGTAGACGTCCACTACCCAGAGGAAACCTTACCAAGGGTAACAACCCTATACCAGGAACAAAACTGGGAAGACTAGTTCCAACCAATCCTGTCTTCACCAGTGTAACTCACTGATGTCGAGGACGACATTAAATTCAGAGGGGAAGAGTGTAGCCCAGTGAAAACAGAGGTATCATCATCTCTAGATCCCTGCCTCACAAACACAGCTAAACTGTGCACATACACATGTGTATCACACTACTACACAGCAACTATAGAGTTAACTAAACAAAGCTGCTGTAGTGACATCACACAATATTGTTACATTTTGCAGAGACCAGTGCAGACCAGGCTAGTGTCTGAGTTGTTGTAGTGCAGAGCAGGTCCTGTGTCTGGGTTGTAGTGCACCAACCTGTAGCAGCAGAAACACCTCAGCAAAGCTGGGAAGAGATTGCACATTAGTTGCACATTAGAAAGAGCTGGAAGCACAAGATATTTCTGTACAGGACAGAGAATGAGAATATGTAACTGCAGAAGCTACAGAGGATCCAGAGACATGTGCAGAGGGAGGACACTGGAGCACAGAGACACCTCAGCCTCATACATCAGGTACTGAAGTCACTGCCCCGGCCCCTAGAACTTGTCTTGGATTATTATTACTGTGATTGGTGTCTGAAGTGTTCAGACTGCTGAGAATAAACTGTTCAAAGAGACTGTGGACCATGTGCTTATCTATCTGGGCCTAATATCCGCTAAACTACATACCCTCAGAATCCTAAAGAACTCGCCCCTGCTAGCCCATCGTGGTCTGGCGTGTGTGGCTGTTACAGAAGGGTTCTGGCAAGGAATCCATCTTGCTTGTGGCCTTCATCAATTCTTCCTTGGTGGTATAGAAGTGTATCCTGGCCAGCACATCGCTAGGTGTCGTCTCGTCTAGATACTTCGGTCTGTAACACATGCATTTCTGACTCCAGGTAATAATGTGCATCAATCAGTTCATTGTGTGAGGTTGCGAATACCCTGAGCTGTTTCTCAATATGGTCAGTTCTTTCTCTTTGGGCAGTGATGGCGAACCTTTTAGGGACCGAGTGCCAAAACTACAAGCAAAAGCCACTTATTTTTCACAAAGTGGCGATTCGCGTTTTCCCGACGTGTTACCCGAATATTTCCGATTTGCGACGATTATTCCTGAATTGCCCCGGGATTTTGGCGCATGCGATCGGATTGTGGTGCATCGGTGCCGGTATGCACGCAACGGAAATCGGGGGTGTCACCGAACGAAGACCCGACGGATTCGGAAAAACCACCGCATTTTAAAAATAAAAGTGACGCGGGACACGCGCTTACCTTCACTCGGCCCAGCTTGGTGAACTCAGTGCATTCAGCGCAGCAGCGACACCTGGTGGACGTCGGAGGAACTGCCTTAGTGAATCGCCGGAAGACCCGAATCTACCGCGGAGAACACGCCGCTGGATCGCGAATGGACCGGGTAAGTAAATCTGCCCCAATGTGTGCATCCTGTGTAAAAAAAATATAACAAATGTATAAACAAGCGTAAACCATTACCCTCAAAAAAGTCCAATGATAACCTTTGAGGGTAAGGGTAAAACTACTACTTACACCCACCATGGAAGCCAAGAAACAGTTGCGATACAGTTTTTTTTTTTTTTTTTATAAAGTGTTTACCCACTTGCTGTCTAGTGGCGGCAGGGGGGCTTCCCTGTAACAGCAGATGCAGGGATCTCGAGGTGCCAGCGTTTTAATAATGCAAATCCATCTTCTGGTGTCCTTACAATGGTAGTGACCCTGGTCCTTGTGATGATGAGGCACAACGGGAAGCCCCATTTGTACAGCATCTTATTGGATCTTGGTGATAGGCTGCAGTTGCCTACGCAGCTATAGCATTGCCACAGATAGGTCTGCGTATAAAGATATCTCTTGGAAGGGTTCTGGCAAGGAATCCATCTTGCTTGTGGCCTTCATCAATTCTTCCTTGGTGGTATAGAAGTGTATCCTGGCCAGCACATCGCTAGGTGTCGTCTCGTCTAGATACTTCGGTCTGTAACACATGCATTTCTGACTCCAGGTAATAATGTGCATCAATCAGTTCATTGTGTGAGGTTGCGAATACCCTGAGCTGTTTCTCAATATGGTCAGTTCTTTCTCTTTGGGCAGTGATGGCGAACCTTTTAGGGACCGAGTGCCAAAACTACAAGCAAAAGCCACTTATTTTTCACAAAGTGCCAAATGACAATTTAAATTAACTGAAGAAATTCACTGGTTTCAAACGTATTGGCGTCCTGAGGACAGTAGAAAGAAGGAGAAATTCGGACTATTATTGTAGTTTCTCTCTAAGGTCCCTTAACAGGATCAATCACAGTTCGGGAGAAGGGTCTACAATCCAGCTCTGACAGCACCTCCTTGCTCCTACTGCACTTCTAGTCACTTTAAAAAAACGTGGAACCTGGCATGTACTGGGCTGGCTGTGACTGCAGTAGGAGGTATTGAATCCTAAATGGGGACATTTGTGCTGGCTGATGGCCTGGGTGCCCACAGAGAGGGCTCCAAGTGCCACCCCTGCACCCATGTCATAGGTTCGCCACCAGTGTCCTAGGGACTGTATAGCATTATTAACATGTAGCATGTAGTAAAAGTCCTTTTGAAGGATTTGCGTAAAATGCACAGCATCTCTTTCATAGAAACCTGGGTGAGGGAGGCATTCGTTACTGGTAACAACGCTAATGGGTCTGCATTTTCTGCAGAGAGTTCTATACCGGAGGGGCTGTGTGTTCCCTCCATTGGCACCGCGTCACTGTACAGGTGGGAACACTGCTTAATGGGGCTTTGGGCCTGTGGGAACCCTCCTGGAAAGGCCCATTTCGTGTTGCTGACGGTGTTGCCAGTCAGGGCCTGCGCTATGGGTAGGCAAAGTGGGGCAAACAGTTAATATCTCAGTTTTCCTGAAACTGAGAAACACAAATTTCAAAATTCATATAAAAGAGGAGACTCTCTTCTTTCATAGAAAAAAAGAAGTGAGGTTCTATGTTTCACAGAGCCAAAGATACAGCCCTCTGAAATGCCCCCTACAGATTCTTAGCCGCCAGGCTACAGGGAGAATTTGCTGCACATAAGAGCTGCTGCTCCTCACAGATAATGGAAATATTCACTTTATATGTTACTACGTTTTGAGAAGGGATAATATTAACTAATATTCATGTTTTTAACCCTTCTCTTTGCAGAACTATCTAAAAAACACAGTTTCTCTCATTTTATTTCGGGAAATTTTTTTTTTTTTTGCGAAAATCGACTGATACGATGAACATTCGATACGCTTTGACCTATAGTCGTTATTATATATTAACACCGTGACACGGAACATGTCCATAAAGCTATATGCAACAACCAAAAACACACACATGGAATAAAGTTTTTATTTCACACCATCCTCCAATATTTACACCTATGTTATGACGTTCTCACTCAAATTCTTATGAAGCTGCAGAGGGTTTGTTATTTGCAGCTAATACAATGGCGCACATCTGAAAGTTACTTTTGTCGTCTCATCAGCTTTGTTTATGGATATATTGGGGCACATTTACTAAGGGTCCATCCGAAGCGTTTCTATCGTGCTTCCTGAATTTTTTTCCGTTTTGCTCTGAATTGCCCTGGGTTTTTGGCGCACACGATCGGATTGTGGCGCACGGGCTTTCATGCGACACAAATCGGGGGGCGTGGCCGTCGGACAACCCGACTGATTCGGACAAACCACGGAATTTAAAAATAAAATTGTGTCGCAAGTTCAGCACTCACATGCACTGGGAAGAAGAAATTCAAGACATAGGGTGCACGCTGTAAGTGAATCGCTACAGTTCCAAATCCTTGTCGGACATTCCGTATCGGCGGCATCAACGGGACGGGTAAATAAATGTGCCCATTGTTATTTATTTGGGTAACCATTATGGAAGGGAGCGCACAATGAAAGATCTGTGTGACGCTCAGTGTAATTTTCAGCAAATATAGTTTGGTGTCCCCCATGGATTTAACGTTCCCTTTACTGCATATTTTGGTGGATATACATGTGGGGTCTGTATGATCTCCCCACATCTTACTGTTTTATGAAAGTATATTGACTTTATATCTCGTATATACTCGAGTATAAGCCGACCCGAGTATAAGACCCCTAATTTTACCACCAGTGCTGCAAGGCTGTAGTGCTAACCACTGAGGCACCATGCTGCCCATCAATCTCCCTATCATCTATCTCCTTTAAAATTCTCCCATATTACAGTTTGTTTTACCATACTAAAGGGAGCCTCTTGCTGACCGTGACTGGTCATAAAATAGTTTTATTTTGGTGCCCCACTTTTAGTTTTGCCCAGGGCACCAGTTTGTCTAGAACCGGCCCTGTTGCCAGTCTCCTCTCCTACCTGGAGCCTCCGGGGCACAGGGTCCACACTGGCTGAGTGAGGGAAGGCACACCACGATATTCTCCCTGCTTCAGGCGGCGAGGCAATGTTGGGCATTGTGTTGCCAGCACCGTCTTGGATCACGACCAAGTCAGGAGAAAGGTAGAATTCTGTAAGTTTCAGGGGTCTACCCAGGTTCTTCCTCTTCTTGGTCATGTCACAGGATGTTAGGGTGTTCTCTGGAGCAGAAAGGGGACCCAAAATGCTGTGAGAAAAATGCTATATTAGCGGCCAAGCCACGCCCCCCAAAAGGGCTTTTTTTCGTTTTTATGGGCTTATTTTTTGAGAATGATTGTACTTTTGGATTATATCATTTCGAGGTATATTACTTTATGAGTAGGTCAGTAAAACTTTCTATTGGAGGTTGGGAAAAAAAACATGAATGGTGCACTTGTTTCTTGTGCTTTAGATTTTGAGTCATTTAAAATGTGGTGTAAATAACATGTTGCCTGGTTTCTACGAGGAGGTAAGTTCAAGAGTGGATCTGGGGGATGCTGTGGATGTTGTATATCTGGACATTTCAAAGGCATTTGACACCGTGCCACATAAAAGGTTGGTATTAGAGATGAGCGAACATACTCGTAAAATGTAATCTTGTGGTACACTTATATGTCGATAGCAGTGGTTGGCTGGCCTGATCAGGTGACCCTGGAATATACTAGCCCCTGCCCACGCTGCTCGGATCATTCTCTGTCTGGATGCCGTTAGGGATAGAGCTGCTGCTGGTCAAGGATAGCGTTAGGGTGTTCTAGTAGATTACTGTTAGGCAGGAGTGATTCTCCAAGAACCCAACAGCCCTTGTTAGGGCTACATTAGCATTTTTCAAAAGTTAAAGTGACAGACTCAGTCACAGCACAAAAATTTTTTACAGTTTATAATTCTGTTTTGTGAACCCGAGGGGTAGGGGACGAGAGCGTGGGAATCCAATTATCGCAGGGGTCAGAGGCCATGGTTCTGGGCAGGGTGAGACACCACCTGCTGATGAGGGAGCAGGGGAACGCCGCAGAGCTACACTTCCTAGCTTCATGTCTCAAGTTACTGGGACTCGTGGTAGAGCACTGTTGAGCACTGTTGAGACCAGAACAGTGTGAACAGGTGATGTCGTGGATTGCGGACAATGCTTCAACTAATTTGTCCACCAGTCAGTCTTCCACGCTTTCCACCCATGTTACTCAAGTGAGCACTCCTCCAGCTCCTTCACCTCAACCTCCTTCCCCCCAGTCTGCCCCCTCCCAGGAAAATTTGGCATTTGAGCCGGCACTCTGAGGAACTGTTTTCTGGCCCCCAGGTCCATTTTGGGTAAGGAGGAGCCGAGAGGCAGGGGCTTGGACATGCTAAAGCTCGCCAGGCAGCGGACCGCCAGCTCCATCCCAAGATGATGATCATGAACTGCAGCAACCTTTAACCTACAACCTATAACCTTACTGCCTCCATACATCGTCCCCTTAGCAAATGAGAATTTTCAGGTGTTTCACCGCCATGCTGGAGACCTGAAGTTCAATCATAGCAACGCAATATGGATGCCCCATACCGTCGCTCTTAATCATGGAACCATTTCCGAAAAAAAAAAAAAAGAACTGCAATGCTATTCCATTATTCGTAGATGAAGTATTCAAACGACCCCGCCTGCTTTGAAAATGATATTTTTTTCAAAGTAAACGCTTCTGGCCCCCAGGTCCATTTTGGGTGGGGGGGACCCGGGAGGGAGGGCCATGGACAGACTAAAGCTCGTCTGGCAGCAGACCCCCAGCTCCATCCCAAGATCCAACTAACATTGTTTTAACTGCAGCAACCTATAACCTTTTACCTCTAAAATCTATCTTTTCACTACTCTTTTCTCACCTCCTTACGTTCACCTTGGGTGCCATTACTGTCCCTATTGCCTCCACACGTCGTCTACTTAGCAGCCTCCACACACCATCTCCATAGCTGCCTCCACATGTTGTCTCCATAGCAGCCTCCACATGTCGTCTATATAGCTGTCTCTAAAAATTGTCTCCATAGCTGCCTCCACATGTCTTTCACTTAGCAAACGAGCTGTGTCAGGCTCATTTTTTGGGTGTTTCATGAAATACGTTATAGAACTTGGTCATTCTGTCGCCGCCATGCTGTGTTCTCGAGTAAATATACCGTCAACCTTTTGTTCACATAGAAAAACATTTCAGCGCTTCTTGCTCACCTCCTTTGGTTCATGTTCAAGAGAGGCCTGGAGAGAAAAAATATCATGGGTTATGGGATTAAAACATTTATTTAATTCGTAAAGGTTGGACTTGATGGACTTGCGTCTTTTTCCAGCCTTATATATACTATAATAAGTATGCAGCTATAATTGTTGTTTAACAACTTTTGGACAGTCAATACATTTTAAGATTCATAATTTCTTTTTTTAAAGACAGGATGCAGTTTTCAGTATCTTTTTCGGGAACCTCTGACTTATTAATTATCTTTTTGGATGTTGTGGCGTCAAACCAACTATAGTCTAATTTTGTTTTAAATGGGTTGCTAGGTTAAATGTGATACTTGGTTTTACTTGTCTTTGCATTTACAGCCAGTGGGAACATTTATGAGGGCTTGTATGCCAGTTTTCATCTCTAACTTGGACAATTAGGCCTAAAAACGGTTGGTCTTTAAGGTTTAAAGCTTTTCTGTTTACGTTTAAACCTAGTTACAAAAATTTTGTTTTTCTTCTTTCATTTTATTGAAAAAGAATTATAGGAGGCATTACAGATTATTGAATAATTACCCCCTATGGTACAAGTAGCTATTTTCATTGTGGTTCTTTTCTGTGGAGACCTGGCTGTAAGTATATAAATTGATACAATTTTTACAAAGATGTTTAATAACCAATATTATTTATTGAATGTGTGTATACTGTCTTCTAACAAACAAACTTAGTTACTTAGTTATCTTTTTTTATAACTATTAGTTTTTTATTACACAACTGTAATATATTGGAAAATAAATTAAATGAAAAGAACATACATTTCTCAAGAAACATTTTCAGCATTTCAGTTGCCACAAATCACTGTATTAATTCTTTTGGATAAGCAAACATCAAGCATTTAGGAGATGATGCCCCAGGGGGAGATGGCCCTATCAATCATGGTTGGACCCGCTACTTGATTTCCTATTAGGACAGTGTTTTCCTTGTGAAATCTTTATCTGATAATTCAATTTTAATTACATGTAGGGAGCACTTTAGTTGTTCTGTGTTATACCATTGCGCCAGGCAGAGACTAACTGTACTATCTCTGCTCTATTCATATATGTGAAAATAAAGGTTTTCCATTTTTTTAAAAATCCATTTGTATGTTAATCCTTGTGTCTTAGTTATCATTTTAATAATACAATGAAAAAACCTTGCTATAGTTTCTCCTGCTCTTCATTATCATTTAACAATATAGAGAATAGAACTGTTGTTTCTGAGTTCATTTTGCTAGGATTTCATGTGATGCCAAACTTAAGAATATTTTTGTTCTATTTAATATTATTATCTTACACCTTCACAGTATTGGGCAACTTTATTATTTTATATTTAGTCTTCTCTGACCCAAGACTTCACTTTCCTATGTATTATTTCCTGTGTAATTTAGCTGTCATGGACATCTGCTTTACCAACACAGTGCTACCAGGTATGTTAAAAGGATTTGTTAGTCAAGGTCTTCATATTTCTGTACAATCTTGCCTTGCACAATCCTATATCTACTTCCTGATTGGGACGGCAGAATTTCTTCTTTTTGCAGTGATGTCCCTTGACCGATATTTGGCTATATGCCTCCCTCTGCGTTACTCTATGATTATGCACAAACATCTGTACAGTCGGCTCATAGCTGGAGTTTGGCTTGGATCATTTTTCAGCACAGCATTGACTTCAGGTTTAGCTATGAAGTTAAAGTATTGCAACAAATTTATTGACCATTTCTTTTGTGATGCAAGTCCTCTTCTTAAGAATTCTTGCACAGATACTTCTATGATTGAATTGCTGTCATTGTTTTCTGCAAGCATATTGTATATTTCTGTCCTTGTAACGCTGATCTCTTATATGAAGATACTACTAGAAGTACTGAAAGTTAATACAGCTGAAGGAAGAGGAAGAGCTTTGTCTACTTGTTCTTCCCATGCCATTGTGGTGACTCTGATATACAGCAGCTGCATATACTTATATGCAACACCAGCGGAAGGTCAAAGAGCTCATTTTAACAAAAATGTTGCCATCCTGAATACTGTGGTGGTTCCTTTGCTTAATCCATTCATCTACACACTAAGAAATCTGACTGTTAGAAAATCACTCTCTGACATGTTACTACGCATATTCAACAAACATGAAAGCTCATTTTGAAGAGACTGTACAAAAGTAAGTAATATTACTGCTGCTCAATAATTGCGGAAAACAAAGGTAATAAAAAGTCATGTTTTAACAACATTTATTGAGCCATTCTGGGTAGTTGAAACATTTCTGGCATACCTAAAACAAGACAAATAGCAAATGTGTATTCTCTTCCTGAATTAATTGGCATTCAGGGGTACTGTTAAAAGACAGTCAACAGGGAGAATTTCAAGATGGCAAGGGGGTTACTGACAGTAGCAGTTATGGAACTGCCAAAGGTTCCAAAGCGAGAAGCCTGAGAGGGGATTCCTACATAAGGAGCAAAATTTGCTCTAAATTACATCTCCTGCTGTGGTGTCAACATGAGGATATGATTTTTTTCAAGTTTTGATAACTTAAGGACATGAGGTTTTGATAATGCTGCCTTCATCAAAGGCTTTTAAAACATCAGACATTCATGTGCTACTGGAACAAAGCAATAATTGGGTTCCCCTAGTGCAGAAATGCTAAGACCATGCCAGCCATGACAGGAAAAGGTGGTTGATGGACAGAGGCCAATCACCCAATATTTAGCCCCTAACAACCGTACCCATGTCTACTATGGTCATGGCTGTAATTGGCCACCGTTTAAGTGACCTTGTTGTATAAGAGGTTCTGTGTCCTGTACTAGCAAGATTACAGAGAGGAGATACAGCTGCTGCTTGAGATCGGTAACACAGACAGGGACTTTACAGGGCAGTGAGGTAGGGAGATGTATATTATCACACAGTACTATGCTCCAGTACCACAATGTTTCCAGAAGCCTTGAAACAAGCAATTAGCAGAATTGGGAGCTTTGCATATCTATTTAAACCTTTGGATACTACAACCAAGACAATTATGCTTGTCCTCATCAGCATCATATTAACATTTCTTTGAACCATCCCTGCCAGGCAAACATTTGATTTACAAATTACTGACAACACTACTTTTCTGATGTACATATCAGTGTGCATGTGTCTGTGACAATGCTACCTTTCCGATGCAGGTATTCATGTGTGCTATTTCATGACAACATTACTTTTCTGATGAACGTATTCATGTGCACTATTCTATGACCACACTACTTTTCTGATGCAGTCAATTTCTTTAGCATAAACTTATTGTTCAACATTCTAAAGTATCACATTCTTTGAACAATCTAGTTCAGACACTGTGTGCACATTTTTGCAGAGATGCCAGCCTTTACAGACCAGAGTGAAGTTGGCCCCCCACCTTGTTAAAAATCAAACAAAATTGGTGTCAAACGTTTGTGCTACATTTGTGCTGGTTTGTGCTGGTTGTGGCCCCCCACCTTGCTCAAATCAAACAAAATTGATGTCAAACGTTTGTGCTACATTTGTGCTGGTTTGTGTAGCAGAAATTTTCGTTTGTGCCGCTATCATTTTTAAGATATTAGTGGAAGTTTCCATAGGGCATCAGAGGTCAACCAACCCCCCACATTGCCCAAATCAAACAAAACTGGTGCCAAACAATTCTGCTACGTTTGTGCTGGTTTGTGCTGCTCAAATTTTTGTTTGTGCTGCTTTTTTTTTTAATATATGAACACAAAAGTAAAGGTCAAAAGGTCAACCAGCCCCCCCACATTAACTGAATCAAACAAAACTGGTGTCAAACATTGCTACGTCTGTGCTGGTTTGTGCAGCAAAAATTTTCATTTGTGCCACTTTCATTTTTAATGTATGCTTAGGTGTTTACATAGGTTAAGGTGTTTAGGATGAACTGGTAAAAAACAAACCTAGTGACACTTCCCTGGTTTGATCACCAGCGGGAGCTAGCAAACACATTGGGGGTCATTTACTAAGGGCCCGATTCGCGTTTTCCCAACGTGTTACCCGAATGTTTCCGATTTGCGCCGATTTTCCCTGAATTGCCCCGGGATTTTGGCGCACGCGATTGGATTGTGGCGCATCTGCGCTGGCATGCACGCGACGGAAATCGGGGGGCATGGCCGAGCGTAAACCCGACAGATTCGGAAAAACCGCCGCATTTAAAAAAAGAAATGTGCCGCTTGGGACGCTCTTACCTTCACTTGGTCCGGCTCAGATGCTTTTCAGCGTAGCAGCGCCACCTGGTGGACGGCGGAGGAACTACCTTGATGAATCCCGGCCGGACCCGAATCCAGCGCAGAGAACGCGCCGCTGGATCGCAAACGGACCGGGTAAGTAAATCTGCCCCATTGTACTTTGGAAGAAATGAACTCTGATGACCTCTGGAAAAAAGTATGAATATATGAAAAATTATAGCGGCACAAATGGAAATTTTTGCTGCACAAAGCAGCACAAATGTAGCACTCACGTTTGCCACCAGTTTTGTTTGATTCAGTTAATGTGGGGGGGCTGGTTGACCTTTTGACTTTTAATTTTTTGTTCATATATTCAAAACAAAAGCAGCACAAGCAAAAATGTGAGCAGCACAAACGTAGCAGAATTGTTCGGCACCAGTTTTGTTTGATTTGAGCAATGTGGGCAATGTGGGGGGAGGGGGGCTGGTTGACCTCTGATGCCCTCTGGAAACTTCCATTAATATCTTAAAAAACGATAGCGGCACAAACAAAAATTTCTGCTGCACAAACGTAGCACAAACGTTTGACACCAATTTTGTTTGATTTGAACAAGGTGGGGGGACCAACTTTACTCCTTAACAGTCCTTGATATCAGTAGCCTGGTGTCAGGATTTTAACTTTGGCCTTTCGGGTTGGTTCTTTACCACTGTGCTATGTGGCCTGATTGTTTATACCTGTATTTTTGTTAGTGGTGTTTCTGCATTTACTGCTGGGGTTGTTAGGTCTCACCTGTGTTAATTTGTGTTATCCTATCAGGAGTGGCTGTGTGGGAACTGTTCAATTTGCAAATTGATAGTTAGGACGGATAAGTTTAGTGATTCACTTGCTAAGAAAACATATTAAATTGTACATTTTATTAATTGCATCTGGTGTAGTCTATCAACTGTTGTGCCTGTGTGGATTCAAGTGCATTGGGATTACGATTCGAGAACTTTGTATCAGAATTATAACTTCGGATCAGATTGTTATAACAGCAGATGGCAAGGGTCTGTGGCATTGACAAGATCGACCTGGGACCACGAGGAGGAAACACTTTTCGGAAACTTGAAAGGATTGAGACAAAATGGATTGTGAAATTGCAGACTGTTGCTCCTCTCGGCCTAAATGAAAAAGTATCTTTCGCTTCACTTGTGTGAAACTGTTGGCATCTGAGTCTGCTGGAAGACACTAGTGTTCTTAGATATCTGGGGGTACATGGTCGCATACATGATTGCATTTTGCATATAACTATATGTGGCTTTTGGGTAAATAGGTATGATTCTTGGTAAGTGCTAGTACTTCCATTTGGGTTTATTGCCATCCTAATTGTATTGTTTTTATTTAATATCAGCAGCTTCAATGTTTTTTTAATGTGGTTTAGTCTTTTTTAATCTTGAGAGTAAAATCTCTGTCCACTTAGTCTTTGGATTATATTTTCATTTATATTAATATTTCTCACAATTGTCACACCACTTGTTTTTTTCACTTGCATTTTAATTTGCACCTATTTTATATATATATATATGGTATATACCGTATATATGTAGGTATGTTATATATAATGTATATATATTATTATATTATAACATATATATTATTATATTATAACATATATATATATATATATATATATATATATACACTCACCGGCCACTTTATTAGGTACACCATGCTAGTAACGGGTTAGACCCCCTTTTGCCTTCAGAACTGTCTCAATTCTTCGTGTCATAGATTCAACAAGGTGTTGGAAGCATTCCTCAGAGATATTGGTCCATATTGACATGATGGCATCACACAGTTGCCGCAGAATTGTCGGCTGCACATCCATGATGCGAATCTCCCGTTCCACCACATCCCAAAGATGCTCTATTGGATTGAGATCTGGTGACTGTGGAGGCCATTTGAGTACAGTGAACCCATTGTCATGTTCAAGAAACCAGTCTGAGATGATTCCAGCTTTATGACATGGCGCATTATTATGCTGAAAGTAGCCATCAGATGTTGGGTACATTGTGGTCATAAAGGGATGGACATGGTCAGCAACAATACTCAGGTAGGCTGTGGCGTTGCAACGATGCTCAATTGGTACCAAGGGGCCCAAAGAGTTCCAAGAAAATATTCCCCACACCATGACACCACCACCACCAGCCTGAACCGTTGATACAAGGCAGGATGGATCCATGCTTTCATGTTGTTGACGCCAAATTCTGACCCTACCATCCGAATGTCGCAGCAGAAATCGAGACTCATCAGACCAGGCAACGTTTTTCCATTCTTCTACTTTCCAATTTCGATGAGCTTGTGCAAATTGTAGCCTCAGTTTCTGGTTCTTAGCTGAAAGGTGTGGCACCCGGTGTGGTCTTCTGCTGCTGTAGCCCATCTGCCTCAAAGTTTGACATACTGTGCATTCAGGGATGCTCTTCTGCCTACCTTGGTTGTAACGGGTGGTGATTTGAGTCACTGTTGCCTTTCTATCAGCTCGAACCAGTCTGCCCATTCTCCTCTGACCTCTGGAATCAACAAGGAATTTCCGCCCACAGAACTGCCGCTCACTGGATGTTTTTTCTTTTCCGGACCATTCTCTGTAAACCCTAGATATGGTTGTGTGTGAAAATCCCAGTAGATCAGCAGTTTCTGAAATACTCAGACCAGCCCTTCTGGCACCAACAACCATGCCACGTTCAAAGGCACTCAAATCACCTTTCTTCCCCATACTGATGCTCGGTTTGAACTGCAGGAGATTGTCTTGACCATGTCTACATGCCTAAATGCACTGAGTTGCCGCCATGTGATTGGCTGATTAGAAGTTAAGTGTTAACGAGCAGTTGGACAGGTGTACCTAATAAAGTGTCCGGTGAGTGTATATAGGGATTGTATACGGGACATGGTGTGAAGGGTATATGTGATATATGTGGGGGGGCACAGTGTGGTCAGTTGTGGTGAGAGGGGTATATATTATATGTGTGGGGGCACAGTGTGGTCAGTTGTGGTGTGAGGGGTATATATGATATATGTGGGTGTACAGTGTGATCAGTTGTGGTGTGAGGGGTATATATGATATGTGTGGGGGCACAGTCTGGTCAGTTGTGGTGTGAGGGGTATAAATGATATGTGTGGGGGCACAGTGTGGTCAGTTGTGGTGTGAGGGGTATATATATGATATGTGTGGGGGCACAGTGTTGACAGTTGTGGTGTGTGGGGTATATATGATATATGTGGGGGTACAGTGTGATCAGTTGTGGTGTGAGGGGTATATATGATATGTGTGGGGGCACAGTGTGGACAATCGTGGTGTGAGGGGTATATATGATAAATATGGGGGCACAGTGTGGTCAGTTGTGGTGTGAGGGGTATATATGATATATGTGAGGAGCACAGTGTGGTCAGTTGTTGTGTGAGGGGTATAGAGTCTTGTGGTCATTATCTGGATATTGGTATTATCTTTGTGTTGTGGTGAAGCTGTGGGTCGCAGTTTGGAGGGATCATTTGCATATTGTAGCGCTATTGTTTGGAATATTGGTCTTGAGGTAGTTTCAATTTAAAACATTATTGTGGTATCGTTATTTGGTAATAGATAACGGGAGTTTTTTTTTTTTAGAGCGCGGACTGATATTTGAATCAGGATAATTATGTGGTATCTTTTTTTTCACATTTATTGCTGTGGAAGGGGGCCCTGCGATGGCTACAGAGCTGCAGGGGCCCCATCCTAAATGAGGTGCTCCAGACCCTTGGGACCCTTAATCTGGCCCTGTCGGGTGCACTATCTTAGTGAGTCGAGGCAGCTGTGCATTGGAGTCAGGGAACGCACTTCGGGGATCATGCAGGGACGGGTAAGTAAATCTGCCCCATTGTATTGCTGTACAAGGTATACAGGGGTGTTTGAAATTAATGATTTATTGTGGGATTTTCTCATTGGTTAGATCATCCCCTAAACCCCACCCACCACATAATACATATACATAATCAAATATACATTTTTCGATTGAATTTAAGTT
This sequence comes from Engystomops pustulosus, assembly GCF_040894005.1. NCBI lineage: Eukaryota > Metazoa > Chordata > Amphibia > Anura > Leptodactylidae > Engystomops > Engystomops pustulosus. The sequence continues at coordinate 87,617,082 of NC_092411.1, forward strand.
TTTGATCCCTTTTTATTTTTTGCTTTGTTCTGTATGGACATCTATACTTTCAGTAGCTTGTTACTTTGTCTGTGGTGAGAGATTCGGAAGTTTGTCTGTTGTCTTGTATCCACTCACCACTTTCCTGTCTGTTCCCCTTTGTCTGTGTTTATGTAATTGTAGGTGCCTTGCAGACCTGTTCTAGCTGTTGCCCTTTATTCCTGTCCTCCTTATTGCCCTCCTTCCTGTATTCAGTTTCGGTTGTGTATTTATGTGCATGCTGGCATTGCTAGTTCTCCAAGTTACTTGGTGCAATCTTTTCGCTAGGGGGGGCTTAATTTAGTACAGCAGTCCCTAGTACTCTTTAGTCCTTTCCCCTACTTTCTGGATAGGTTTTTGTGTTCAGAGAGAGAGAAGTTGTTGGGTCAAGAGCTAGTTTGGGTAAGCTGACCATCACCCGGAGGCAGGAAGTAGCTTGGTCATAGAGTAAGGGACAATTTTCTCTTCCCTGTTTGCCTAGCTCTTGCTGCTATCTCTACACGGTTTCCTGCATCTGTTTAAACTGTGACAGCTGGCTATCTTTGAAAGAATATGCTAAGTGGGTTAACCCCTAGGTGAACCTGGATGTTATACTACGTCCCTGCGGCTAGATACTTAGCGTACCGGGACTTAGTATGACATCCTGTGTCTATCATAGCTGACAACGCGCTGTAACACCCACGATCGGAGCTGGCTCCGATCGCGGGTGTTAACCCCTTACACACCGCGGTCAAGCATGACCACGTCGTGTAAGGGTGTTCCTGCTATGGATCAGATCCGCGTGCCGCTTACCGGCTGATCCGATCCTCTTCTGGGCAGCCTCGAAGTCTGCCGAGTGCTCCGGGACTGCCTGATCTCCAAGTCTGACTGTAAACTGCCTGAGCATGCGTTTACACTGCTCTACAATGAATAAGTATTGTAGAGCAGTGTATTGGACGTGAACCAGCGATCAGAGCATTGCTGGTTTAAGTTCAAGTATGTATAAGTAAAAAAAAAGTTAAAAACACTAAAGTTAACAATAATAGTTAATAAATAGTTAACAATAGTTAATAAATAAAAAATAAATACATAAAAATATAAGACATAAAAACTCTTAATACAGTATAAAAAACACAAACTCACAAAAAACCGCCACATATTTGGTATTGCCGCATTTGTAACAATCTGTACAATAAAACAGAATCGTTACTGGACCTGCACAGTAAACGCCAGCGAAAAAAACCAAAAAATGTTCCAAAAAAAGATAATTTTTAATTAATACTTTTAAAAAAATGCTCTAAAAAGTGATTTAAAAAATGTTACACACTCTAAAATAAGACCAATTAAAAGAACAATCCTTCTTGCAAAAAATAAGCCAAAAAAAGGTCTGCATATGAAAAGGTGGTGATGCTAAAATGAACAAAATTTTCTCCAAATTAGTTTTTATTCAGTAAAATTGAATAAACTACACAAACCCCCCACATATTTGGTATCGCAACATCCGTAACAATCTGCACAATTAAAAAAAATTGTTATTGGACCCGCAAATTGAACCTCGTAAAATACAACTTCAAAAAACTGTCTGAAAAAAAGTTGATTTTTAATTGATACCCTTTAAAAATGCTCTAAAAAGTGATTTAAAAAAGTTACACACTCTAAAATAAGACCACTAAAAAGAACAATCCTTCTTGCAAAACATAAGCCCTTAACCAGATTTGTAAGCCAAAAACTAAAAAATTTCTGCATATGAAAAGATGGTGATGCTAAAATGAACAAAATTTTCTCCATATTAGATTTTATTCAATAAAATTGAATAAAATATACAAAACCCCCACATATTTAGTATCGATGCGTCCGTATCAATGTGCAAAATAAAACAGAATCATTATTGGAACTGCAAAATGAACCCTGTAAAAAACAACCTCAAAAATGCTCCAAAAAACATAATTTTTAATTAATACCCCTTAAAAAATGTTCTTAAAAGTGATTTAAAAATGTTACACACTCTAAAATAAGACCACAAAAAAAGAACAATCCTTCTCTCTAAAAAAACCCCTTAACCAGATTTGTAAGCCGAAAATAAAAAAGTTATGTTTATGAAAGTGGGTGATGCTAAAATTAACATTTTCGCCAAATTACTTTTTATTCAGTAAAATTGGGGGAAAAAAACTATATAAATAAGGTCTGTTCGTAATCGTGGAGACCCATACAATAAAAATAATATACTATTTTTACAGTATGGTAAACGGCCAAAAAAAACACAAAAAAATGTTCCTAAAAATTAAAAATGGATGATTTTCATTTCCTCCACCAACAAAGAGTTAATAAAATCTCACCAATTAGCTATAGATGCCCCAAAATTATGTACCAGAAAAGTGCATCTCATGTTGCAAAAAAATAAGCCCCTAAAGGTCTTATTTATAAATAAAAAAACAAAAAAAAATTATAGCCTGTACAATGTGATATAGCAAATCTGATCTTCATGGCGCCTCCTTCCCATCTATGCCCGGCGGTGCGCCCATACAGCAGGTTACCACCACATATGAGCTATCAATGTACTCAGGAGAAATTTGGTATCAAACTTTGTGGAGCCTTTTTTCATTTAATCCATTACAAATGTTTAATTTTCCACCCAAAATGAATGTATTGTCAGCATCAAAAGTAGAGAATTTAGAACTCTGAGAATAAAGAATTTTTTCCAAATTTTCGCTGAATTTCGGTTTTTTTTTCCATAAATAAACACAAAAGATGTTCTTGCAACTGGATAGGGGGAGGAGGAGTATGAGAGCGTGAGACGTGAGACGTGCTCGCACGGCGCGCAGTCTTCCTTCCCAATTCTCTGCAGCCTGTGATCCGGAAGCCATGCAAAGGTAATGAAGTGTAGCCTGATCCTTGAGGCGGTACAGCTGAGGGAGATGCCCGTGGAAAAGAGCTTGTCGAGCCGAAGCTCCAGGTGACCGCGAAGATACTTGGCCGTAGGCAAAGAGCAGAAGGAAGCTCCGTCTGTGGGATAGAGAGTGGTGTTGACGGGTGAGAATCTGGTGGATGCCGAAGGAGATCACAGGACACAGCCTGAGGGAGTGGGCTGAAGTCCGTGGGAACCCGGAGGTGTTCGCCGACGATCCGGAGGAAAACCGCTTGTCTTCTTTTTTACCCCTGAGGCTGGCAAGGGCTGCATCGAAGGATTGGCAACAGGCCTGGAGTGATATGTAACGTATGAGAAATCTTTCTTCTGACCTGTAGATTGCTGCTTTTGCTTTTTTTTTTTTTGCCTACTAGTGCCTACTAATGCCTTCTTTAATGGCAATGGCTTGTTTTCCATATTGATTTAATAGGAGTCATTTAGGTTTTTGCCTTTAATGAGAACAATCTTTTTGATTTTTTTCTTTTTTTGGTATTTGGACTATACTTACCTTAAAAGTGGACTAACAACTAATAGGCGCTTTGGATGAGGAGCCATTCGAACAAACACCTGATACTTTCTGGCTTCTGCTTTTTTTTTTTTTTTTCTGCGAATTAACCCTATTAAGGCCCCTTCTACACTGGCGTTTTTCACGCGCGAGTTCTGCGCGTGCATTTGACGTGCAGAACTTGCATTGCACTCTGTCCCATTGTATTCAATGGGTCTTTCTTCATTTGCGTTGTTTTGCACGCGCGTGCTTGCGTTCGTTTGCACGCGCGTCAAAATCGCAGCATGCTCTATTTTTGCGATTCACGCGCATTTTTCACGCCCCATTCAAGTCTATGGGGACGTATCAAAAACGCATTGCACTCGCAAACATTGCAAGTGCAATGCGAGTGCAATGCGTTTTAAACGTAAGGGTTGCTAGGTGACCAGTATAACAGTATTTCCCCTGCTTGCGAACGATCAAATAATTAAAAAAACACAATGAAGAACAGTGAAGAATAGAATAAAAACAGTGAACACAGTGAACACAGTGAACACAGGATCATTTAAGTGAAAAACACAGTGCAGAACACAGTGCAGAATAGATTACAGATGTTCGGCACATCTGCTTACTTGTCGGGAGATACGCGCGGAGCGGTGCGAACAAAATAGCATGTGAAGAACAATATATATGTGTGTAAAGAACACATTGCAGATGTTTCCATACATCTGCAATGTCTTCTTCACACATATATATTGTTCTTCACATGCTATTTTGTTCGCACCGCTCCGCGCGTATCTCCCGACAAGTAAGCAGATGTGCCGAACATCTGTAATCTATTCTGCACTGTGTTCTGCACTGTGTTTTTCACTTAAATGATCCTGTGTTCACTGTGTTCACTGTGTTCACTGTTTTTATTCTATTCTTCAATGTTCTTCACATCTGCTAACTTGTCGGGAGATAATATACGCGCGCGGAACAGTGAAGAATAGATCGCAGATGTTTGCAACTTATCATAAGACATTATTTTTCAATTAAATAAAACATTTTATTCCCGAACCTTGGTCCCTTTGAAAAAGTCCCATTGACTTAAAAAAACGCGCGTGAAAAACGCACCGAAAACGCAAAAAAACGCAAACAAAAATGAAACAAAAACGCAGCAAAAACGTCAGTTTTTCACGCATTGCACCCTGACGTGAAACGCAACGCTAGTGTGCAAGAGGCCTAATGCTTTATTTAATGGCAATAGCTTGTTTTCCATAACGATTTAATAGGAGTCTAGGATTTTGCCTTCAATGAGAACAATCTTGTTGGATTTTTCATCTGGATAGATAGTTGGACTATAATTATCTTAAAAGTGGACTAACAACTAATAGGCGCTTTGGATGTTGAACCACCTAACCATCTAAAACCTGAAACTTTTACGTTCTGCTTTCTTTCTGCATACTAACCTTAGGAGTTACTGGAAATCTATCCTAACATTACCGGTCCCTCTTATGGGTTAATAGTTGGACTAATATATGGATATATGACATATGGGCTAATAATTAATGATCTGTCTTGTTTGTGAATTAAGCCTGGACTAATATTTATAATATTTATAATAACTTTGCAAGAAGCATAGGATCTGTTATCTTTTTTCGGGACTATATACTGTAATGTACTTGGTATTTCTCGGATTGTAGGTTTTTGCTTATTTCTTCCTGTGTATAAACCTCTTGTGTCTGTAGAAACCTATACTAACATTAGGCGTTTGACTACCTGGAAAAATATTTGGATTAATATCTGCGCCCTAAGTCAGCTAATTAAGGGAGTTTTTTTGGACAGAGATATACACTAATCCAGGGATAATAATTGAATATTCTATGGTATTTGGTATAGGTCTCATTAATTTGTAGGACACATTGGGGCAAATTTACTTACCCGGTCCATTCGCGTTCCAGCGGCGGCTTCTCCGCTCTGGATTCGGGTCCGGCCGGGATTTAATAAGGTAGTTCTTCCGCCGTCCACCAGGTGGCGCTGCTGCGCTGAAAGTAAACTCATCGCGCCGGAATGCACCGAGCTGGACCAGGTGAAGGTAAGCGGTCCTTATGCGACACATTTTCGGTTTTTAAATGCGGCGGTTTTTCCGAATACGTCGGGTTTTCGTTCGGCCACGCCCCCCGATTTCCGTCGCGCGCATGCCAGCGCCGATGCGCCACAATCCGATCGCGTGCGCCAAAATCCCGGGGCAATTTAAGTACAAGCGGCGCAAAACGGAAATATTCGGGTAACACGTCGGGAAAACGCGAATCGGGCCCTTAATAAATGACCCCCATTGTTTTATATTTACGCACTGGGCCTTGTGTAACTAACCTAAAAGAAGATATTCCATAGGGTTGGTGTATAATAGCTTGTTACACAAGATAATGGCGACCAAAAATAGGGCGACTAAGAATAAGGACCCTCTCACCAGGGGGGAAGAATAAAGGAGAAAAATTGTTAAAAATTGATAATTTTTTGAACAAATCAGGTGTGGAGGAACCCCATGAGTCTGAACCTTTGGGGTCCCAGGAGGAGGGGAATAAGGAGAACCTCTCCTTGAAAGACATATCAGAACAGATCACGCAATGTTTTGAGGTTGTAAAAGAGGTCAAGTTAGATTTATCTGCTATGAGGAAGGAATTCTCGGTTTTTGGGGAAAGGTTACAGGAGATAGAGACAAGACTCGGCAATAATGAGGACTCTACAGCAGAGCTGAAAAATGAACTCCTGGAGCTAAAGCAGTCTAATAAAACCATGGCACAGAAACTTCTGGATCTTGAAAACAGATCCAGGAGGAACAATCTGAGGATAATTGGTTTCCCCGAAAAGGAGGAGGGTGATTGGTTTAAAAAACTTGTGGATCCTAAGAAACTATCAGAGTTCTTTCAGATTGAGAGAGCTCATAGGGTTCCCTCAATGATAAGAACCCCAGGAGCTGCACCAAGAACACTGTTGGTGAGGTTTTTCTCAAGTAATGATAAGGAGACCGTGCTTAAGGAAGTTAGGAGACAAGATGTGAGGTGGAATAACAACAAGGTTTTATTTTTCCAGATTATCCAGCAGAGGTTCAAAGGTAAAGAGCTTGCTTTAAAGATGTTAAAAAACAATTAATGGAAAAGGGCATTAAATACCCTCTTATATATCCGGCTAGTTTGAAAATATTTTATGAGGGGGTTACTCAAATATATGATTCACCAGATGAAGTGGTAAGATGGCTGAGAAAGCATACCAAATGAATACGGAGGAGTATTGGGGGGGTTGACGGAGTGCCATGCTAGGTTTAGGATCTACCTGGATGGTGGGTAATTGTTGGGGTGGGGTCTGTGTTTTTTTTTTTTTGTTTGTTTGTTTGTTGTTTCCCTCCTTTTACTCCCCCTTCCAGTTAGTAGTAGATCCTATCCTAGGACCCCTATATGATCTAAAGAGCAATCTATGACCAAAGAAGTTGTTAATATTCTGCCCTGGAATATTAGAGGTCTATCCAAAAAACTTAAAAGACTAGCAGTTTTTAATGTTATTAGGAATTACCTACTGGCTATTTTTTGTTTGCAAGAGACGCATGTGACTAAAGATAAAGTACAAGTTTTGTGTAAAGGATGGATCGGTACTAGTTTGCATTCATATCACTCTTAAAAAACCAGGGGTGTTTCAATTTTATTTCATAAAATCCTCCCAGTGGAAGTATATTCAACTAAAATAGATAAAGAAGGAAGATATATTTTTCTTTTCTGCAGTATCTTTGGGAAAAAAATGGTTCTGGCAACAATCTATATTCCACCTCCTTTTGGCGCTGAAGTGTTGTATACTCTATTTGATTTCTTGATAGATAAAAGAGATATAATGTTGTTAGTTGTGGGGGATTTAAATAATACACTTGACACTAGAATAGTAGAAGATGATGGAAATAGCACGGGAAGAAAGGGAGGAAATAAAAAATTTAGGATTTTATTAGAAGAGTTTGGGCCGTGTGATCTTTGGAGGGAAAAATATCCAAATGGAAAGGCATATTCTTGCTTTTCAAAAACACATCTAAAATACTCACGAATCGATTATTGTTTAGGGAATAAGTACACAATTGAGTCACTAATGGATGTCTCATATGATACAAGAGGTATCTCGGAACATACACCTGTTCATGTTAAACTGGGATTAAGAAGGGAAGAAAAATTTAGAATGACTAGATTCAATGCGGGGTGGTTAAGATTGATAGAAAATAAAGAGTCGGTAGAGAGGGAAATAAGAGAATTCTTTGTTAAAAATAGAGGCACGGCTTCACAAAGGATGTTGTGGGAAGTTGGTAAAGGTTTTATAAGGGGAATATTGTCTAAACAGGTTTGTATATTTAAACACAAGAGGAAAGCCAAAGAGGTGGAATTGAAAAAGGAAATAAGGGACGCAGAACAGATGGTATGTTCTGCACCTACAAAAACTAATTGGGAGACCTGGCAGAATAGACTGGACAACTTTGAGGAGTATATTTTTTTCTAAATCAAAAAAGGACCTAAGTCTAGTGCAGTACTATTTGGATGTGGATTTATCGATGGGAGGAAAAAAGCTAACCAATATAGTGAAAAATCAAAAGGAGAAAAAGTATATTATGTCCATCAAAAAGGAGGATGGTACCTGGGCAGTGGGAACAGAGGAGGTAAAAGAAACGTTCTTTCAACATTTTAGGAACATATACTCCTCCTCTGTGTGTCACTGTATAGACGAATGTAGAGAGTTTCTAGTAAGAGCTGATATACCCAGGTTGAGAAGCCAGGAATCTGATTGGCTAGATAGACCTCTGGAATTTGTGGAGTTGAGGGAAGCACTGGCTGCATCGAAGAAGGGGAAGGCGTCAGGGATAGATGCTCTTCCGGTAGAAGTATTTCAGGCTTTTGAGGAGGTTTTGTTAAAGGAACTATTTGAGGGAGCCTAGTGGGGACCATGAAAGAAACATTAGTAATCTTGATCCCAAAAGAGGGGAAAGATAATGCTCTCCTAGAGGCCTATAGACCTATATCTCTAATGGCGGCGGATACTAAATTGCTGGCCAATATTTTGGCAAATAGGCTGAGGAAAGTACTAGGTGATCTGGTCCACAAAGATCAGGCAGGGTTCATGAGCGGGAGAAGTACCTCCGATAACCTTAATAGATTCTTTTCTAACATACAGAGGAGTCCAGATAATGTTGGAGAGCGGCTGGTTCTCTCGTTGGATGCAGCCAGAGCGTTTGACTCCTTAGAATGGGAATATATATGGGAAGTGCTGGAAACTATGGGAATGGGACCCAATTTTGTTAGATGGATAAAACTATTATATTCAGACCCCATGGCTAGACTCCTAATAAATGGATCAGTTTCAGAGGCTTTTCCTGTTTGTAGGGGTACTAGACAGGGGTGTCCACTTTCACCCCTATTATTTGATTTGATGATGGAACCCCTGGCCTGCACTATTAGAAATGCTCAGGATATAGTTGGATTTCAGTATGGAGATAGGGGTGAGAAGATTTCTTTATTTGCGGATGATATTTTTTTATATCTGGGGACTATCGATTCTGTAGATAGAGTGTTGAGGGTATTTCAAAAGTATGGGGATATTTCAGGAATTAGGATAAATTGGGGTAAATCCATGATTATGCAAATTGACCAGGGTAGGGAACTACCTCTATATCCACTAAAAACAATAGGTAAGGGGGAACATTTCAAGTATTTGGGAATAAATGTGTCTAGTAATGTTAACAAGCATGGAGCATGGAGGGGATTGATGTATACCATCCAGGATAGCATTAATAAAAATGTTACTTTTACCAAAGATACTTTATACATTAGTAAATTCCCCCATCTGGATAGATTCAGGGATATTTAAGACAATCAATGGGATACTAACAGATTTGGTCTGGAGGGGGAAAAAACCCAGAATCAAGCTAGAGACAATGAAAAGGAGAACTCAAGATGGAGGATTGGCTATACCGGACTTAAAATTATATTTTTTGGCCGCTCAGATAGGTAAACTGATAGATCGAGAACATAGGGAGATTTAGGAAGAGTACTTAAGATCTAAAGAGAGGGTGAGGAACCAATATAATTTATTCCAGATGTTTGAGATAGGAGTAAGTAGAGGGGATAAACAAGAGCTACCTTCTGTGGGAATGTATGTACGAACATATAATAGTATAAGGGACCTATTTGAAAGTAAAGGGCTCTATGAGGATACTCCCTTATGGGGTAATCTAAGATGGAGGATCCCTATTTCAAGTACGAGTTTCTATTTATTTATGCTATAGTGTTAAATAAAAAATTTAAAGACCCTTTTTTGGGTACTCTCCATAAGTGGGAGAAAGAATTAGGTGCAAAAGGATCAATAGGGATGGAGAGGTGGGAGTATTTCATTAAGACTATACCACAGATATCATTTAACCCACAGTTGAGGATTATGCAATACTTTATTGTTAATAGGTTATACAGTACTCCTTATAGACTGTCTAGGATGTATAAAGAAAGAAATGTTAAATGTCATCGGTGTGGGGAAGAAAAGGCTTATTTTCTGCACATGTTCTGGAGTTGTATACATATTCAAGAATACTGGAAGGGGATCTTTGATATTATTAATGCAAGACTCGGTCTAGATCTGGTTCGGGATCCAGTAGCTTGTATTTTTGGTATTCCTGGAAGTATTAATATCTATAAAAAGGAGGGGAGGATAAATAAGCTCTTATGTTGGGCACGGAAGGTTATACTCAATAAATGGATAGTGTCGGAACCTCCAATGGTGAGGGAGTGGATTCTTTATTCTAGGAAAATGTTGGTCTATGAAAAGATTTACTTTGAAAGATGTAATAAACCTAATATATATAATGTAATATGGGAGGATTGAAGATGGAGGGAGGAGGAATAGGGGAGAGAGAATGTAGTTCTGAAGTTTTTGTTTCTTTTTGCTTTTTTTGTGGGGGGGGGGGGTTGGGGCATAAGGTATAGGTAAAAAGATGGTGGATCTAGATAGGTTTGGATAAAATTAAAAGGTTGTACACGGAGATTGTGAATAAGAAATTGAAATGTTATTTTGTGTATTATGTAACTGTAATTAAGAAAGTGTTTTATTGTTGAATAAACATTAATTAAGGAAAACACAATAGATATTATCCAAATTTTTAAACTAATTTGAAGTACAATGTGTCACGAGAAAACAATCTCAAAATCCCCTGGATATTTTATATAGTTCCAAAGCTGTAAGCACTTATAGTGACACAGGGCAGATTTGAAAAATGGGGCCGCGTCCTAAAGGCCAAAAGAGACTGATTCCCGTAGGGGTTAAGCAAGTGATAGCCAGTGATTTCCAGGTTGAGAACCTACTGAATCTGCGAGAATTAAAGGGGGATTTCCCACCAAAACAAGTTATACCCAGGATAACAGAATAACACATTCTCTAATTCACTTTTATTAACAAAAATACAGCATTTCACAGATATAAGTCCAGCCTGTCTCTCTCAGTCCAGTTGCTCACGGTTCAGTTGCCCCTAGACACGATCTTGTATCTTCTGACTTAGGGTTGAAACTGCCATCTTGGATTTCTGTGTGACGCCGTGCAGCTGAGATTTTTGTCTCTCTCTGCTCACTGTACTCTAGCCCTGCCCTCCTTTAGTCCAGGAGAGAGCTCACAGACACTCATTCACTTCCTGCCAGCAAATAACACATTGTGAGGAGAGATACAGATGGATAAGTTGTTTGTGTGGGGAGGGAGAACAAATATGTGGCAGAGCTGACAGTGTGTAATAGGCATCTCATGGTTCTCATCATCTCTGATCTATTTCATCTCTATTTCTGAGTCAGATACTAGTACAATGTTCAAAAGCCAGATGAAAGTGTATATAAACCTTGTGCCTTGAAAATCTAACCACCTTTTAGCTCACAGAACTAGATAGATCATAATGTGTCTGCTGAAAGAGTCCCCGCCCACTCTATGGAGTGATAGAAGCTAAAACAGCAATAAAACTTGTAAATTGTTAAGTTAGGTGTTAAAATGATCTTTATTTCGTAAACATCACTAGGGGATTGAGATTTGAACATTTTCTTTTGTGGGAAAACCTCTTTAAGGCAGTTGTCTGAAGTCACTCTGTGTAGTGTTGATGCCTATTTATCATGGTTCAAAACTATCAATATTGATTTACCTTGGATGGTAACAGGAACTGCAAATCCTGTTTATAGCAAATAAAACTCCTCTCCGAGTTAAGGGCTTCTAGTCCCCACCAATTTGAAAGGTAAAAAGTAAAACCATTTGATGCATTATGATTAGAGATGAGCGAACATACTCGTCCGAGCTTGATGCTCGATCGAGCATTAGTGTACTCGTAACTGCTCGTTGCTCGGACGAGTATTTCGCCCGCTCGAGAAAATGGCAGCTCCCGCCGTTTTGCTTTTTGGCGGCCAGAAACAGAGCCAATCACAAGCCAGGAGACTCTGCACTCCACCCAGCATGACGTGGTACCCTTACACGTAGATAGCAGTGGTTGGCTGGCCAGATCAGGTGACCCTGGGATAGACTAGCCGCTGCCCGCGCTGCTCGGATCATTCTCTGTCTGGATGCCGCTAGGGAGAGAGCTGCTGCTGGTCAGGGAAAGCGTTAGGGTGTTCTATTAGCTTACTGTTAGGCAGGAGTGATTCTAAAAGAACCCAACAGCCCTTCTTAGGGCTACAATAACGTTCTAATTTTTTTTTTTTTTTATTTGCAGCTAGTACCATATTGTGAGGAATTAGCAGGGGGACTTGCTACCGTTGTGTTTAGCTCTTAGTGACACACATATCCACCTCAAACACCAAAGTGGGAAAATTTATTAGGGGTTTGAGTAGAATTAGGCACAGTCTGCCAGTTTCTTTTTATTTTACGTTTATTGTTTTAATAACTCAGTGTCATCTCATCTGGCATAGTAGTGTGCTGTAATACTTGGCTAGAAAATAGCCATAGGAGAATACAAACGGCTTAATTACGCCTACAGTAGCGTTATATATATTTGTTTTCTGGTTGATCTGCTGGTGGCTGTAGTTGTTGCAGTGCATCTACTAGTAAATTGTGAGCAATTTGGAGTCAGACTTGCGACCACTGTGTTTTAGTGACGCACATATCCATCGCAAAGACCGAAGTGGGAAAATTTATTAGGGCCCGGGGTTGTATTTCAATTAGGCACAGTCTGCCATTTCCTTTTTTATTTTTCGTTTATTTTTTTCATAACTCAGCGTCATCTCATCTGGCATAGTAGTGTGCTGTAATACTTGGCTAGAAAATAGCCATAGGAGAATACAAACGGCTTAATTACGCCTACAGTAGCGTTATATATATTTGATTTCTGGTTGATCTGCTGGTGGCTGTAGTTGTTGCAGTGCATCTACTAGTAAATTGTGAGCAATTTGGAGTCAGACTTGCGACCACTGTGTTTTAGTGACGCACATATCCATCGCAAAGACCGAAGTGGGAAAATTTATTAGGGCCCGGGGTTGTATTTCAATTAGGCACAGTCTGCCATTTCCTTTTTTATTTTACGTTTATTTTTTTCATAACTCAGCGTCATCTCATCTGGCATAGTAGTGTGCTGTAATACTTGGCTAGAAAATAGCCATAGGAGAATACAAACGGCTTAATTACGCCTACAGTAGCGTTATATATATTTGATTTCTGGTTGATCTGCTGGTGGCTGTAGTTGTTGCAGTGCATCTACTAGTAAATTGTGAGCAATTTGGAGTCAGACTTGCGACCACTGTGTTTTAGTGACGCACATATCCATCGCAAAGACCGAAGTGGGAAAATTTATTAGGGCCCGGGGTTGTATTTCAATTAGGCACAGTCTGCCATTTCCTTTTTTATTTTACGTTTATTTTTTTCATAACTCAGCGTCATCTCATCTGGCATAGTAGTGTGCTGTAATACTTGGCTAGAAAATAGCCATAGGAGAATACAAACGGCTTAATTACGCCTACAGTAGCGTTATATATATTTGATTTCTGGTTGATCTGCTGGTGGCTGTAGTTGTTGCAGTGCATCTACTAGTAAATTGTGAGCAATTTGGAGTCAGACTTGCGACCACTGTGTTTTAGTGACGCACATATCCATCGCAAAGACCGAAGTGGGAAAATTTATTAGGGCCCGGGGTTGTATTTCAATTAGGCACAGTCTGCCATTTCCTTTTTTATTTTACGTTTATTTTTTTCATAACTCAGCGTCATCTCATCTGGCATAGCAGTGTGCTTTCATACTTGGCTATAAAATAGCCATAGCAATAGGATAGCATCGTTTGGTTTTAAAAACTAAAAAACACAAAAAAAAAAAAAAAAAAAATTAAAAAAAAGATTCAAGTTATAACTCTCATTTTCAAAATGTTTAACCCGAGGACTAGGGGTAGAGGACGAGGGCGGGGACGTGGGCGTCCAACTACTGCAGGGGTCAGAGGCCGTGGTCCTGGGCGGGGTGAGACACCACCTGCTTATGAGGGAGCAGGGGAACGCCGCAGAGCTACACTCCCTAGGTTCATGTCTGAAGTTACTGGGAATCGTGGTAGAGCACTGTTGAGGCCAGAACAGTGCGAACAGGTGATGTCGTGGATTGCCGACAATGCTTCGAGCAATTTGTCCACCAGTCAGTCTTCCACGCAGTCCACCCATGTCACCGAAATCGGCACTCCTCCAGCTCCTGCACCTCAGCCTCCTCCCCCCCAGTCTGCCCCCTCCCAGCAAAATTTGCCATTTGAACCGGCATACTCTGAGGAACTGTTTTCTGGACCATTCCCACAGTCACAAACCACTTGTCCGGTTGCTGATGAGCAATTTTCCGATGCCCAGGTTTTCCACCAGTCGCAGTCTGTGGGTGATGATGACCTTGTTGACGTACTGGAAGAAGTGTGTAAAGAGGTGTCCGACGATGAGGAGACACGGTTGTCAGACAGTGGGGAAGTTGTTGTCAGGGCAGGAAGTCCGAGGGGGGAGCAGACTGAGGGATCGGAGGATGATGAGGTGACAGACCCAAGCTGGGTTGAGAGGCCGGGTGAACACAGTGCTTCTGAGACGGAGGAGAGTCCTCGACCAGAACAGGTTGGAAGAGGCAGTGGTGGGGCCAGATGGAGAGGCAGGGCCAGAGCTGGTGCATCAGCGCCAAATGTGTCAACTAGTGAAGCTCCCGTGGCAAGGGCTCCTGCGGCGAGGGCTAGATTTTCAGAAGTCTGGAGGTTCTTTAAGGAAACACCGGATGACCGACGGACTGTGGTGTGCCACATTTGCCAAACCAGGATCAGCAGGGGTTCCACCACTACTAGCTTAACTACCACCAGTATGCGCAGGCATATGAATGCTAAACACCCCACTCAGTGGCAACAAGCGCGTTCACCTCCGGCCGTGCACACCACTGCTCCTTCCCCTGTGTCAGCTGATAGTCAGCCCCCTGCCCAGGACCCTGCCACAAAAACCCCATCGTCGCCTCCACGATCCTCCACAGCATCCACCAGCGTTCAGCTCTCCATACCCCAGACGCTGGAGCGGAAACGCAAATATAGTGCAACCCACCCGCACGCCTAAGCCCTTAATGTGCACATCTCCAGATTGCTAAGCCTGGAGATGCTGCCCTATAGGCTAGTAGAGACCGAGGCCTTTCGCAGCCTCATGGCGGCGGCCGCCCCTCGGTATTCGGTCCCCAGCCGCCACTACTTTTCCCGATGTGCCGTCCCAGCCCTGCACCAGCACGTGTCAGACAACATAATCCGTGCCCTGACCAACGCCGTTTCTGACAAGGTCCACCTGACCACGGACACGTGGACGAGTGCTGCCGGGCAGGGCCACTATATATCTCTGACGGCACATTGGGTTAACTTGGTGGAGGCTGGGACCGAGTGTGACCCTGCGGCTGGTCATATACTGCCGACGCCGAGGATTGCGGGGCCTACCTCGGTCCAGGTGTTTGAGGCCTACTATGCCTCCTCCTCCTCCCACCCCTCCTCCACCTCCTCCTCCGAACGACCATCCGTGGGCATGGCGCCATCAGTCGGTAGCTCTAGGCACAGCAGCAGTGCCGTCGCTAAGCGACAGCAGGCGGTGCTCAAACTGCTGAGCCTAGGCGATAAAAGGCACACCGCCCAAGAACTATTACAGGGCATCACGGCGCAGACTGATCTGTGGCTGGCACCGCTGAACCTGAAGCCAGGCATGGTTGTGTGTGACAACGGCCGTAACCTGGTGGCGGCTCTGCAACTCGGCAGACTGACACATGTGCCATGCCTGGCCCATGTGTTAAATCTGATAGTTCAGCGTTTCCTCAAGACATACCCCAATCTGTCTGATTTGCTCACGAAGGTGCGCCGCATCTGTGCGCATTTCAGGAAGTCCAGCACAGATGCTGCCACTCTCAGGGCAGCGCAGCGCCGCCTCCAACTGCCCGCTCACCGACTGTTGTGCGACGTGCCCACGAGGTGGAATTCAACACTGACCATGTTATCCAGAGTTTACCAGCAGCGCCGAGCGATTGTAGACTGCCAGATGTCAACTTCCACCAGAACTGGTAGTCAGGTCAGTCAGCTTCCTCAAGTCTACAATGAGGAGTGGACGTGGATGTCTGATATCTGTCAGGTGCTGAGTAACTTTGAGGAGTCAACACAGATGGTCAGTGGCGATGCCGCCATCATCAGCCTCACCATCCCGCTGCTTGGCCTGTTGAAAAACTCTCTGGTCAGCATGAAGTCGGAAGCTTTGCGCTCCTCACAAGAGACGGGGGAAGAAGATTCCCTTGTTGATAGCCAAAGCACCCTTAGGTCTGTTTCTCAGCGCATATCGGAGGAGGTGGAGGTGGAGGAGGAAGAGGAGGAGAATGTTGGCGAGACACAAGAGGGGACCATTGTTGAGTCCTTCACTGTTGAGCGTGTATGGGCAGAAGAAGAGGAATTGGAGGAGTTGGAGGAGGAGGAAATGGACAGTCAGGCCAGTGAGGGGAGCGAATTCTTACGCGTTGGTACTCTGGCGCATATGGCAGATTTCATGCTAGGCTGCCTATCCCGTGACCCTCGCATTCAAAGAATTTATTCCAGCACCGATTACTGGGTGTTCACTCTCCTGGACCCACGGTACAAGCAAAATCTTTCCACTCTCATCCCTGGAGAGGAAAGGAGTGTGAGAATGCATGAATACCAGCAGGCCCTGGTGCACAAGCTGAAACAGTATTTCCCTTCTGACAGCGCTAGCGGCAGAGTGCGTAGTTCTGCGGGACAAGTAGCGAGGGAGAGTAGGCGAGCAGGCAGCTTGTCCAGCACTGGCAAGGGTACGCTTTACAAGGCTTTTGCCAGCTTTATGTCACCCCAGCAAGACACTGTCACCTGTCCCCAGTCTCGGCAGAGTAGGGCTGATCTTTACAGAAAGATGGTGAGGGAGTACGTAGCTGACCATACCATCGTCCTAAATGATCACACAGCTCCCTACAACTACTGGGTTTCAAAGCTGGACATGTGGCACGAACTGGCGCTGTACGCCTTGGAGGTTCTTGCCTGCCCTGCCGCTAGCGTCTTGTCCGAGCGGGTTTTCAGTGCAGCTGGTGGCATCATCACCGATAAGCGTACACGCCTGTCGACTGACAGCGCTGACAGGCTGATGCTTATCAAGATGAATAAAGCATGGATTTCTCCTAATTTCCAATCTCCAGCAGGTGAAGGAAGCTCAACCTGAATAATTTATCCACTCCTCCTCCTCCTCCTCATTTTCCTCCTTCTCCTGCTCTTTGTACAGTAAAGCAGAGGAAACTGGCTATTTTTTGACAGGGCCCACTGGCTCTACCTATAGTACTTTATGCATTTAATTTTTCTGGAGGGCCACCGACCCGGTCCTCTGTTTTAAACAATTTTTTGGACTGCCACATACAGGCACTCAATCTATTCCATTTTTCTGGAGGGCCACCTACCTGCTCCTCTGGTTTGAAAACTTTTTTGGACTGCCACATACAGGCACTCAATCTATTCCATTTTTCTGGAGGGCCACCTACCTGCTCCTCTGGTTTGAAAACTTTTTTGGACTGCCACATACAGGCACTCAATCTATTCCATTTTTCTGGAGGGCCACCTACCTGCTCCTCTGGTTTGAAAACTTTTTTGGACTGCCACATACAGGCACTCAATCTATTCCATTTTTCTGGAGGGCCACCTACCTGCTCCTCTGGTTTGAAAACTTTTTTGGACTGCCACATACAGGCACTCAATCTATTCCATTTTTCTGGAGGGCCACCTACCTGCTCCTCTGGTTTGAAAACTTTTTTGGACTGCCACATACAGGCACTATCCAAATTGAATTGTCTCCATAGCAGCCTCCACACGTTGTCTCCATTGCTACCTCCAAAAGTCGTTTATATAGCTGCCTCCATACATCGTCCCTTTATCAAACGAGGTGTGTCAGGCCGAAATTTGGGTTGTTTTCATGGATTCCACATCAAAGTTGTTAACCTTGTCGCCACCCTGCTGTGTTATCCACAAAATACACTGGCAAACTTTTACCATTTACGGATATTATTTCAGCGCTTCTTGCGCATCTGTTTACATTCCCCTCACCCGCCATATCCTAAACTTATAAGAACGCTACTACACTTGATCTTATACAAAAGGTTCTTAGAAGTGCTGTTTGGGGAGTAGCCTAGAGACAGGGGCTTGGATTGGCGAAAGCTCGCCTGGCAGCGGAGCGCCAGCTCCATGCGCATCATGCGCTTCTTGCGCATCTGTTTACATTCCCCTCACCCGCCATATCCTAAACTTATAAGAACGCTACTACACTTGATCTTATACAAAAGGTTCTTAGAAGTGCTGTTTGGGGAGTAGCCTAGAGACAGGGGCTTGGATTGGCGAAAGCTCGCCTGGCAGCGGAGCGCCAGCTCCATGCGCATCATGCGCTACTTGCGCATCTGTTTACATTCCCCTCACCCGCCATATCCCAAACTTATAAGAACGCTACTACACTTGATCTTATACAAAAGGTTCTTAGAAGTGCTGTTTGGGGAGTGGCCTAGAGACAGGGGCTTGGATTGGCGAAAGCTCGCCTGGCAGCGGAGCGCCAGCTCCATGCGCATCATGCGCTTCTTGCGCATCTGTTTACATTCCCCTCACCGCCATATCCCAAACTTATAAGAACGCTACTACACTTGATCTTATACAAAAGGTTCTTAGAAGTGCTGTTTGGGGAGTAGCCTAGAGACAGGGGCTTGGATTGGCGAAAGCTCGCCTGGCAGCGGAGCGCCAGCTCCATGCGCATCATGCGCTACTTGCGCATCTGTTTACATTCCCCTCACCCGCCATATCCCAAACTTATAAGAACGCTACTACACTTGATCTTATACAAAAGGTTCTTAGAAGTGCTGTTTGGGGAGTGGCCTAGAGACAGGGGCTTGGATTGGCGAAAGCTCGCCTGGCAGCGGAGCGCCAGCTCCATGCGCATCATGCGCTTCTTGCGCATCTGTTTACATTCCCCTCACCGCCATATCCCAAACTTATAAGAACGCTACTACACTTGATCTTATACAAAAGGTTCTTAGAAGTGCTGTTTGGGGAGTAGCCTAGAGACAGGGGCTTGGATTGGCGAAAGCTCGCCTGGCAGCGGAGCGCCAGCTCCATGCGCATCATGCGCTTCTTGCGCATCTGTTTACATTCCCTTCACCCGCCATATCCCAAACTTATAAGAACGCTACTACACTTAACTTGGTGCAGGCTGGGACCGAGTCTGACCCTGGGGCTGGTCATATACTGCCGACGCAGAGGATTGCGGGGCCTACCTCGGTCCAGGTCTAAAAAAGGCCTACTATACCTCTTCCTCCTCCCACCCCTCCTCTACCTCCTCCTCCTCCTCCGAATTACCATCCGTGGGCATGGCGCCATCAGTCGGTAGCTGTAGGCACAGCAGCAGTGCCGTCGCTAAGCGACAGCAGGCGGTGCTCAAACTGCTGAGCCTAGGCGATAAAAGGCACACCGCCCAAGAGCTATTACAGGGCATTCCACATCAAACTTGTTAACTTTGTCGCCACCCTGCTGTGTAATCCACAAAATATACTGGCAAACTTTTATCATTTACCGATATTATTTCAGCGCTTCTTGCGCATATGTTTACATTCCCCTCACCCGCCATATCCCAAACTTATAAGAACGCTACTACACTTGATCTTATACAAAAGGTTCTTAGAAGTGCTGTTTGGGGAGTAGCCTAGAGACAGGGGCTTGGATTGGCGAAAGCTTGCCTGGCAGCGGAGCGCCAGCTCCATGCCAAGGTCCAACTAACATAGTTTTAACTGCAGCACCTTTAATCTACTACTAGTTCACTGCCTCCATACATGGTCCCCTTATCAAACGAGCTGTGTCAGGCAGAATTTTGGGTTGTTTTCATGGCTTCCATGTTAACTTTGTCGCCACCCTGCTGTGTAATCCACAAAATATACTGGCAAACTTTTATCATGTACCGATATTATTTGAGCGCTTCTTGCTCACCTCCTTTGGTTCCTCTCTGCCACCCATTGGTTTGAAGCCTGAGTCCATTTAGGGTATGTTGCCATGACACTCTCTAGCCTGCCGCTGCTGCCGCTGCCTCTGCATGCCATCCCCTATAGTGTCAGGGTCAATTATTGGATGTTTTAGATGCTATCTAGCCTCATTCGGTCACTCTGTCATGGCCATGCTGTTGCCCATAATTTTGGCATAATGGTGCGATTAAGCAGCCTCAGAGGCATCCATGCATGCTGCCCCTGCTGTTTCCTGTCCATTTCCGTGGTGTTTCCATCCTTTTCTGAGGTTCCCAGGTGTTTGGCCAAGCTTCCCTGTGCAGAGCCTTGGTCCCCTTGAAAAATGCTCGAGTCTCCCATTGACTTCAATGGGGCTCGTTACTCGAAACGAGCACTCGAGCATCGGGAAAAGTTCGTCTCGAATAACGAGTACCCGAGCATTTTAGTGCTCGCTCATCTCTAATTATGATCAAAAAATACCTTCAGAATGCTGTAGCTACACTAATGCATAAGCATATCTTGTTTAATTCCTGATCTGAGTGGTTTTGCTGACAAAACAATAATAAGATTATGATAATGAAGCTACACTATTGCATAAGCATATCTTGTTTAATTCCTGATCTGAGTGGTTTTGCTGACAAAACAATAATAAGATTATGATAATGAAGCTACACTATTGCATAAGCATATCTTGTTTAATTCCTGATCTGAGTGGTTTTGCTGACAAAACAATAATAAGATTATGATAATGAAGCTTTGTCACTGCTGTGCCTGGCTCAGCTCTTTTCCTCCTACTTTAGTAACGCACTGCTCCGGAGAATGATGTAATCACTGCATTGTGACAAGCAGAAGTAATCACTGCTCCATCAGCTGATGTGCATGAGTCATCCTGCTCAGGTTGATTACTCCTGTCTGGAAAGTGCACACAGCTCCGTGTTATGTGAACTGCAAGAAGCATGCAATCCAGCTTTCCCAAGGTTCTGAATGCTATAACTGTTTTTTCAGCAAAACCACTCAAGTCTGGGATTAAACAAGATATGTTTCTGGATCAGTGTAGCTACAGCATTCTGAAGGTATGTTTGGTTCATAATGCAAAAAACATATGGTAGATTATGTGGCAGGAATAAGAATCCCTGGATCATTTGGATCATTGGTCACTGGAATACTGGTCCAGATATATTATTGTGTATGGGTCAGTTTTTTGCCCAAGTTTGCACTAAAAAAGGCTCTTTTGTGCAAGCACATGTATTTATTTAGTGGCACAAATTTCAGCACTATTTTTTTCCCTTTATTAGCAAATTGGCCGCAAGCAAAGCGTGTTACATGGGGCAGAGAACTCTGGGAAGAAGAAAGGAACACCCTTTATCACATGCAAGCCAATCAGCGATCGGCAGGCTTATGTGATGTCACAGCCCTATTAAAACAGACGTCCATTTGCATATGCTGTCTCTAGCATCTAGCTGCTTGTACTCCAGGGGCGGACTGGAAAAAAAAAGTGGCCCTGTAAAATTTTTTAAAAGTGGCCCTATATTTTAGGTGGGGTCAGCCTAGATGGGAGCAGTCGACACAGGTGGGCGGGGTCAAGAAGTCATTAGTGGAAGATTAGCAAAATAGCAGTAAGTAAAGCATAGCTCCCAACCGTTCCTGGTTTGGCCGGGACAATCCCATTTTTTATACCTCTGCCCCGCGTCACGGGCAGCTGTGAGATTGTCCCGGATTTTCCCTCCAGGTCCTGCACTTGCTGGGGCTGTCCCGGTTCTGTGTCCCGTATAGTAAATACTTTCTTAGCCAGCTACACATATCGGACAGGGAATCCTTTTGAGAGAAGTGTCAGGTTAGCGGAGAGCAGGGACCACGTCATCAGGTTCAGATCTCTATCCATATATGGTCACTACATCTCCTAGGGTTCCCCAGAGCAGACATCGGGCAGGGAATCCTTTTGAGCGATGTGTCGGGTTAGCGGAGATCAGGGACCACGTCATCAGGTTCAGATCAGCATCTGTCCATATATGGTCTCCTAGGGCTTCCCCAGACACAAGCTCTTATTTAATTAAATTAAATAACTTTATGCCTAGGCCAGGATTTAAACCGCAGACTAGAAATGGGCGAATATAGATGACAAAATCGAATAGGAAGAAATCTGTTTGACATTCATGCATCTGCAGTAGCAAGCTGTCAGTTGTGGGTTATCTGTATAACGTGCATTGCCATACCTAGCCAGATTTACGTGTGAAATCCACATAGTTTATACAGTGATTTTCGCTGAAATTACACTGTCAGTTGTGGGGTATCTGTATAACGCACATTGCCATACCTTATTGTGGCTCTAGTTTACAGCCATATTTACGTGTGAAAGCCACATAGTTTATACAGTGATTTTCGCTGAAATTACACTGTCAGTTGTGGGGTATCTGTATAACGCACATTGCCATACCTTATTGTGGCTCTAGTTTACAGCCATATTTACGTGTGAAATCCACATAGTTTATACAGTGATTTTCGCAGAAATTACACTGTCAGTTGTGGGGTATCTGTATAATGCACATTGCCATACCTTATTGTGGCTCTAGTTTACAGCCAGATTTCCGTGTCAAATCCATTCTGCGGGCTCCTGCTGCTGCTGCTTCTGATGCCGCCTTCACACTATATCATTGTGCCACTCTGCGGGCTCCTGCTGCTGCTGCTTCTGATGCCACCTTCACACTATATTATTGTGCCACACTGCGGGCTCCTCCTGCTGCTGCTGCTTCTGATGCCGCCTTCACACTATATCATTGTGCCACTCTGCGGGCTCCTGCTGCTGCTGCTTTTGATGCCGCCTTCACACTATATCATTGTGCCACTCTGCGGGCTCCTGCTGCTGCTTCTGATGCCAACCTCACACTATATGATTGTGCCACTCTGCAGGCTCCTGCTGCTGCTGCTTCTGATGCCACCTTCACACTATATCATTCTGCCACTCTGCGAGCTCCTGCTGCTCCTGCTACTGATGCCACCAACACACTATATGATTGTGCCACTCTGCGGGCTCCTGTTGCTGCTGCTTCTGATGCCGCCTTCACACTATATCATTGTGCCTCTCTGTGCGCTCCAGCTGCTGCTGCTTCTGATGCCACCAACACACTATATCATTGAGCCACTCTGCCACTCTTGCTGCTTCTGATGCCACCTTCACACTTTATCATTGTGCCACTCTGCGGGCTCCTGCTGCTTCTGATGCCACCAACACACTATATCATTGTGCCACTCTGTGGATGAAAAGCTTCAGGATTGATAGCCAAAAGCAGGAGTGGATACAGAACACAGAGGACATGCAAGTATCCCATTTGCTGCTCATCTCTATTCTGGATCAACTCCTGCTTGTTTTTGGCTTTATCAATACTGATGAATTATTGACCCATTGAAAGAGGACAGTGACGCGTGAAAAGAAGGGCAAAATGATCATTGACGTCATTTCAAAATTACTGCCGACATCGTCTGCACTCTTTTGGGGGGCTTTTCACATGTATCCGCGTTTAACAGAACAGGTTCTGTCGTAATCTATGGAATCATCTGATGTCAGTGTAAAAAGAGTGCACTCTTTGATATTATAGTGGGATCTTGGCCCTCAGCTCGGTCATTTCGAGCTGGCACAGATGTTACCTTGTCAGGCTGCGTTCCCGCTTCGCTTATTTGGGGAAGTTGGCCTATGTAAGTGCACATGGAAGTGAAGAGTGAAGCGATTCTAAGAGCCGCGGCTTTCATGTGCGTGTCATACTAAAACACAGAATTGTTTGAAGACCAAACCACGCTCCCTATGCATATTTAAGCATGGCACAACGTTTTACAACACCCTACAGGCTCTCTGCAGCCAGGAAATGCCTGTTTTTAACGTGATTCGTTTTGATTCGATTCGGGTCGAACAAATTTTTTTGAAAAATTTGGCGAATCGGGATGAAACAAATTTTAACAAATTCACCCATCTCTACCGCACACCTTCTGCAATAGAGATAGGTGCCTTTACTCACTAGGCTATAAGCACTGGGGATGTCAGTGAGAGGACTTTTTGTAACTAACAGTTTCACTGTTACATTTTGACACACTGATATATAGAGAGGGATCTTCTCAGAGATTATTATTGAGATGATTATTATTATTATTAAAATGATTGTTGAGATTATTACTATTGAGATTATTATTATTATTGAGATTGAGATTATTATTATTGAGATTGAGATTATTATTATTGAGATTATTATTGAGATTATTATTATTATTATTATTATTAAAATTATAATAATAATAATAATAATAATGATAGTCTTCATGATAATAATAATAAAAATAATAATAGTCGTCTCGATAATTACAATAGAAATCCCTGAGAAGATGTATCTCTATACACTAGTGCATGGAGCCTGTGTCACTGTATAACAGTAAAAGACTTAGTCACACAAAATCACACAAAATCCTCCCTTTTAGTGACCGAGTGCCCAAACTACAACAAAGACCCGCTTATTTATTGCAAAGTGCCAACACAGAAATTTAATATGTGATTTATACTCCCTTCTCTGTCACAGTTTTCATTGATACCAGCCCCCTGAAGACACCAATAAAGCAGAAAATAGTCCCAGGTAGAGCTGTCACTTTAAAATACTTTTGTGCACAGCAAGTCCTGGGCTGTCTGGGACTGCAGGAAGATACCTGGAGTCATCTCTGGTGATGGCCTGGGTGCCCACAGAAAGGGCTCTGAGTGCCACCTCTGGCACCAGTGCCATAGGTTAGCCATCACTGGCCTAGTGGATAGAGATTCCATCTCTGTTGCAAGTAGAGTGTAGAGTCTGGAGTTCAATTTCCAAGCAGAGCAAATTTTTTTTTATTGTTTTGGTGATTATTATTATTATGAAGATGATTATTAGTAATAAAAATTTGGGGCGTGGCCAGGGCATGATTAGGGGTTTGGCTTAGGGGGAATCGACGCGGCACGCTACGTGTTCCACCATTTTGTCCCTCTTTCTCTTCCGGAAATGTTGGGAGGTATGAGTAAAGTATCCCTCAGTTATGATAAAAACTGGATGACAACATTATGGATTAGACATCATCACCTTAATGATATACATACAGTCCCCAGGCTACATACAAGATAGGTTCTTTAGGTTTGTTCTTAAGCTGAATTTGTATGTAAAAACAATTTTGCCCCAGTGACTAGTTTCAAAATTTTTTGCTGTAATTGGACCAAGGATTATCAATAAAGCTTCATTACAGACACCTTACAGTTGATCATTGCAGCCTGGGACTAAAGTAACACCCAGGGAGGTAACCAGAGGTCACAGAGGGGAGAGGGGTCCATCTTTAACTAGGGGTTGTCTGTAAATTGGGTGTCTTTAAGTAGGGGACCTCCTGTATACTTATAACCTGTGTAGTGCCCATCTGTCCCAATCCCCCCCCTGCAATATACTCTGTACAGTGCCAGTGCCCATCAGTCCCAAGCCCAGGGGCATTGCTAGCTTTGTAAAAGATTCGGGGCACGGGCCCCAATGTATAACTACCAAATTCTCAGTATTGTACTCCATCCTCCATGCTCTACCCCCACATGCACTCGCTCACTCAAAATACAAAAGTACTAATTATATGACATCCCTACCTGTTACATCCAGTGACCTCAGGTGAGGTAGCCTCGGATTGTAGTTGTTGTCTTTTCTTGATCCAACACTTCATAAAGCCAACAACAGCAATATTACCCATTTTAATGCCCCAACAATGGGGTATTCTCAAGCACATGTAATCTTTCCACAGGATCAGAGGAAGGCCCTGTACCTATCATGAACAAAAGTGCCCCCACCTCCCCCCTTCTCGCTGTTGTGCAGAATGGAAAGTCTATGGGTGCGCCATAAATACTAGAGTATAGACTGTGATTTTTAGAACTCCCATAGACTCAAATAGGGAACAAATCCCAAACCTTAAAGGGTTTTTTCACAAACAAAAGTTAGCCCCTTTCCACAGGATAGGGCCTAACTTACTGATCAGTGGGGTTCTCAGTGCTGAGACCCCCATAGATTGCGGAAATTAGGCGTCCATCGGACTCTTTGTTGCTCCGTTAGACTAGTAGAGCAGACGGCCATTCTGCTCCATTAATCTCTATTCGTGGATAGGGTCTAACTTTTGTTCATGGGAAAACCTCTTTAAGGCTATCTGCACGTAGTGTGGATTGTCATGCAGAAAATCCACATCTAATTTGTGCAATTTTTATGTGAGTCTTTCATGCAAATTTCATGCATAAATCTTTGAGAACATACAGGAAAAAACGCATCATCTACATTACTTTTTCACTTTACTTTTACTGTATTACGCTGCAGATATTCATCACCAAAATCTGCAGGGAATCCGCAACTTGTGCAGATAGCCCTACTACTGACCCATCTGATCACACCTCCTGACCCATCTCCTCACTGCCAGCCCCACTGATAACCCTTTTTCTTACACCTGACACCTCTCCTAACATCTCCTGACCCTCACATTTACTGACACCATTTGAACCCTCTTTGGTTTTGCCTGTCCCGGTATCACTCATCTGCTGGCTTTTTCCTTGACTCTTATTCTTAGCTCCGGCTACTACTTCCGGTCCGGACATCTTCTGATTCCCCTGTTCTGCTCCTCCAGGGCTGTAGTTCCCTATTTTCAGTTGACCCAGACTCCAATGTGGGGGTGGGGCTAGCTGTAAACACACACCTCTCTCCTCACCAACAACCACAGCTTGAGCAGCACGATCCTGCAGTGTTGTGGAGGCACTTTTCTACAGAGCTCAAAGCCTCTGCATGGCCCTTGTAGCAGTGAATGGAGTCATCAACTCTGTGCTCCCCATATCAGGTGATGTTGCCAAGGGCCCAGGCAAAAAGATCCGGGGCTATGCCTTGCCTAGCTGGCAGCAGCTAGTGGCGCACATGCCATTTCAGCCAGTCAAGGCTCCAGCACCTCTGCCGAAGGGAGCTGTTTGTCTTTGACATTATCTCCTGGTCCATATGCTCTTGCTCCTCATTACGCATGGAGGCAGCAGTCGTTGAACGAAGCGCTTTCAAGGAGACAACTGTATGTGTCCAGCCATCCGAAGGTGCAGAAGCTGACAGTGCTCCTGTCCAAGTTGTTGATACTGTAGTCCCTCCCTTTCCAAGTCGTGGACACTGCACCCTTCAGAGAACTAATGGCTTTTGCCGAACCGAGGTGGAGAGTTCCAAAAAGGCAGTACCAGCCCTTCACAAATATGTAGAACAGAAGGTGGGCCAGTCCTTGAGAATATCCGTTTCTTCCAAATTACACGGCAGCGAGGATGTGTGGAGCTCTAACTATGGTCCTTTATGGCCCGCTGGGTGAATGTGCTTCCTGCCCAGCCACATCAACAACTTGAGCAGGAGGCACCAGCACCTCAGCCTTCACAAGTGCTGCACCATCATACCACATGTGCAGGGCACAGCGGTGTCACGCAGTTCTACACCTGGTTTCCATGGGCAAACAAAGTCACACAGGGGAGGAACTGCTCCGCTTCCAGCAAGAGGAATTCAATATGTGGCTTTCTCTGCGACAACTGCAAATCAGAACCATGGTGACAGACAATGGGAGAAATTTGGCTGCACCAAGGAGGGATGGTCCATGCACCCTGCATGGCACACATGTTCAATCTGGCTGTCAAAAGTTTCCTGAAGTCTTCCACCCATCTGCAAGACAATCTGAAAATGGCCAGGAAACTATGCATGCTATTCATTCATTCTTACACATCCAAGCATACCCTCCTCAAATTGTAACGGCAGAATGGCGTCCCCCAACATAGGCTGATTTGCGATGTTTCCACCTGTTGGAATTCCAGCCTCCATATGTTAGACCGGCTGCATGAACAGAGAAAAGACATTAATGATTTTTTGATGATGCAAGTGGATAGGAGTACTCCTCTGTGTAACTTTGATGTCAGCCACTGGCAACTCATACGTGACACCTGCCGTTTGCTCAGGCCCTTTGAAGAGGCCATGTTATTTGTCAGTCGCCAGGACTGCGGGATGAATAACGTCATTCCACTGCTTCATGTCCTGGAACTCAGGCTGCAAAATCTGTCTGGTCAGGGCACTGGAGAAGTGGAGGCTACAACTCATGGCCACATGAGTCCGGTGGGGGCTGAAGAAGGAGGAGGGCATTGGAGCACAAGCAGAGTCTAGTGAAATTAGTGGTTTTTCTACTCAGGTGACAGAGAGGAGGAGCAGGAGCATCCAGAGGAGGTACAAGACAGAGCAGAAGACCCAGAAGCACTGTGGCATTATACAGTGGAGATGGAGGCCGGGAGTCCCTCAGTCTCTTGCGTAGATGGCTCGCAGCATGCTCCTTTGCCTAACTAGTGACAGCCAAATAGTCAACATCTGGCATAGGGATGACTTTTGGCTTTCCACCCTCTTGGACCCCCGCTACTGGTCCAAAATGGGTGCCTTTTTTTCCAGCTGCTGAGAGGGAGGAATAACTGGTGTAGTATTGAACTACTTTAGAACTACTGTGCAGACAGTTGTCCGGTGCCTATGTGCGTCACTGTCCATCCATTGTCAGGTGTGACCGGGGGATTCCTGGCAGTCATTGCTCACGTACTACTGCTATGGCTGCTGTGGGGAGAAGGGGGGTAGGAGAAGTAGCAGTTCTATCAGCAGCAGCTAAAGTCTGGAGTCCTTAATGGGCAGCTTTCTTCACCGGCCTAGTGAGGAGGGTATCTCCCACCAGCTGCAGTAGGACATGAAGAAGACCCTGCACCAGCAGGTGGTGGCCTACTTGGACAGCACTCTACCACCCCAGGTAGAGGATCTCCAGGCACAACTTGCAGAGTTTGAAGTAGAGAAGCTGTCTGCCTGGCCAGTAATGTGTCATCAGAGTGGGTGTTCAGTGCAGCGGGGGCCATTGTTACCCCACGGAGAACCTGCTTGTCCACTAGTAATGTGGAGAGACTGACCTCTGTCAAGAGGAATCAGGCGTGGACCAGCCAGGATTTCAACACACCTGCCATATGCATTAGATTAGATCAGCCATGACGTCTCCCCCAAACTTTGAGAAATGAGTCTGGATTCTAACTACCTGCCTCAACTACTATTTTGATTCTGCCACCCGCCTGATGCCACACATCTGCTGCCAGTTGCTCCATCTGCCTCCCACCATCTTTACCAAGGACTGGAATTGTCACCCCCCTCCGCACTCTGTCATTGTGTTACTTTCTGGTATATTGCTACTGCTGCCGGCACCACCATACTCTGTCATTGTGCCACACTGTGGCCTACCATGTTGCCGCCACCACCAGAATTTGTCATTGTGCCACTCTCTGGCCTCACGCTGCTGCTGCTGCTTCCGCCGCATCCATACTCCACACATCCCATTTTGCTCCCACCTCCAGAATTTGTCATTGTGCCACTCTGCGGCCTACTCATGCTGCTACCAACTGACCGCTGTCTCCCTGGAACACCCTGTGATTTCCATAATGCTGTTTTCACTCTCCACCACTATATGACCTTGCCACTATGTTTGGTTTTCCCTTCACAGGCATTACCTTGTCAAACTACATTCCCAAAGAGTGGCGGCTGTCATGTCCATGTCATACTAAAACACAGCATTGTTTGAGGACTAAACCACACTCAATATGCATATTTGAGCATGGCACAAATTTCTACAACACCCTACAGGCTCTCTGCAGCCAAGAAATTCCTGTTTTTTAAAGTGATTTGTCATGATTCCATTAGCGTCAAATTCAATTTTTGAAAAATTCACCCATCTTTAGTGGTTATATTTTGTCCGACATTCTGTTTTGAATGTAAACAGTTTAACTCAGGAAGAAGTATAGTGCAGCCTCAAAATCACTGAAATTGACAATCATATGAAACACATACACCCCCGGGTACTGCATGATCTTTGTACCGTGATTGTACCATTTTGTAAAAAAATATTTGAAGATACCTTAAAAAAACATCTATCACCAGATTACTGGTGGTAGAGTGTCGTCTTAATAAGGTGGCTTAATAAGGTGTCTAGGGGGAATGTCTTCAACATGCTTTCTGGCATCTTTAATAACAAAATATTAACTTTGTAAAACAGCTGGAGGGGCTCAGGCAAATTAATGTGATTTTCAATTTCTTTTACTTCAAAAATAAGTATTTATTTATCAGATCACTATCCTAAATGACTGCCACTTCCAAGAATTAATAAAAAGTTAATATCCTGTTCAATGTAACACTTTAATGAATACATTTTTAACAAACAAGTGCAAAAAAAATGATACATTGCAAATATTGATATGTAAACATTAATTACAGGTTTTCAGATTTCAGTGATTTTACGATAGTTTCCGTACAGTAAAGGCGTTATTTTTTTGTTCAAATTCTTTTTATTAAGGTTTTTTTCATTTAACAGTAATTCAATACTATACAAAGGTATGATAGATACATCCTAGTACAGGTAACTTACAAATGATAATCCCCACGCAGGACGACAAGATATGAGTTGCGACGAAAGGGTGACTATTACAGCCTTATAGCTGGCAGGTCGATGGGTTCATAATTGGGGTTGCCCCTCAATGTCATTTGCATGGGGGCATGTGTTTTCAGAAAGCCATTATCTAAGGCCATTTCATAAGCAAGGACAGTGTTAATTTCAGTTATTAGCATAATAGTATAATTTTAAAAGGGGCCACACACCCCAATCAGGAGAGTTCCACCTTTTGAGGTGAAGTACATTCTTTAGTGAGTTCAGATAGTAGAGGAAGGGGGGGTAGTTATTAGTGAA
Source organism: Engystomops pustulosus (assembly GCF_040894005.1). Lineage (NCBI taxonomy): Eukaryota > Metazoa > Chordata > Amphibia > Anura > Leptodactylidae > Engystomops > Engystomops pustulosus. The sequence continues at coordinate 87,647,729 of NC_092411.1, forward strand.
GAGGGCCTATGGTAGTGGGGTGAGGGAGATTCCCAGGTATTTAACGGATGAGGGCTGCAAATCCAGTGTATATCTTGTTTTTAATAGATGGAGGGAGTCGGGTGGAATGTGTATTGGAAGGGTTTGAGATTTCTGCACATTAAGCTTGTAAAAGGACACCCTACCAAATTCTGCAATTATATCCATCACAGCTTCCAACAAGCTCTCAGGTTCTTATATGGTGAGAAGAATATCGTCCACATACAGAGAGATGAAGTGGCTCTTGCTACCAATTCGTACACCCTTAATATTTGTGGGATTGGCGTAACAGACAGGCTAAATGCTCAATAGAGAGAGTAAAAATTAAGGGGAATAGGGGGTAGCCTTGTTTTGTGCCGTTTGTTATTTTAAACAAGGAAGAAACTGTACCATTATTGAATACCATTGCTGAAGGAGACGTATATATGGCCTTGGTAGATCTTAAAATAAGGCCGTCCAAGCCCATGCACCTGTGGGCAGAGAAGGCGAACGACCAATTAATGCGGGGGAATGCCTTATCGGCATCCAAAGCCAACAACAAGGCCGGGGATCCACACGATTGGAGCCAATACGGGATGCAATTATAGAGGCATATATTTTAGTAATAATCCTCAAGTCTATCTGTGATGTCTTTAGGTATGTACAGTTTGCTTTCCTTTGAGGGATGAAGTAAGTATGGGATTCTGGATTTCTGGTGTTTCTGCTTCAAGCGGCGAACTAGTATCATACCCGCTTTATTACTCTGTAAGTAGTAGGTAGCTTTTAGTTTGGTTAGGCCTTTGTCATACTGGGATAGAAGTAGATTTCTAAGATGAAGCCTAAGAGCGGATAGATGCTTCAGATTGGATTGTGAGGGGTCAGCTTTATTAGCTTTCTCCGCACTGTGCATCTGGTCCGTTGGTGTCTTAAGTTGGTATTTCCTAAATCTTCTGTGTGTGTGTGCTCAGGTCTCATGAAAGTGCCTCTAACATAGATCTTATGTGCTGTAAGGCAGTGGCTGGAAAGGTCATCAATGGCATCTATATTCCAGTTAGGTTTTTCTGATTAATGATTAATCCAGGTTCTGAGGCAGTGTTAATGTGGCTCGTTAGCCTGCACCTGGTCCTGGGCTTTAGAAACCCGAGCTGCATCATGAGAGCTGTCTCTCTGACCAGAGCTAGAGGTGCTGCTAGAGGTTTATTTTGTATCCTTAGCTAAAGAGGGAAAAAGCTATTGTATTAGCTAGTGCCTAGATGGCAGGTCTTTTTGTTTTGTTTTTTTATTTCTGTTAGTTATGAGCCTGTACAAGTTGGACTTCTGACCACAACTGACTGGATAAAGACTGGAAGTCAAAGCAGTGTTTGGAACTAAAAGTCGGACTTGGCGTCTCTGTGAACTGTTTTGGCTCTCAGCATTGAGCTGGACCCCTTACAGCGCGTTCCAGAGTAAAGCAGGGTCTGATATATGGGTAGAAGTCAGAGTGAAGTACTCGCGAAGTTCCTTCTCAATTTGGGACAGATAAAATGGGTTGCATCACCACATGTAAGTCGGCCAATCATGTAATCCTGAATTTACAGTCAAAGACACTGGGTCGAACCATTTGATTAGGCCCAGCTTCACCTCTTTTACTTGGGTCAGAGTGTCTCTGTCTGTCAGAATGAGGTCAATGCAAGCATAGGAATTATGTACTAGTGAATGGAGCGAAAATTCCCTTTCAGTAGTCATAAGAATGCGCCATGTGTCATATATATCATATTTCCACAATCCCGTTTTGAGTGCAGGCATGCCGCTTCTCAACGTGGGGATGCAAACCATCTTGGGGTTAGGGGTTACATTGAAATCACCACATATCAAAAGTTTGCCCTGTCTATGTGGTAGAATAACACGCATGACTTTGTAGAAGAAAAAGATCTGCCTGAGATTAGGAGCATATACCGAAGTAAAAGGCACACTGTTAAGCATGCACACTGAAATAACATATCTACCATACGTGTCATGAATGGTGTCCGAGATCTGGAGGGCGACTGAGGACTTTACTGCAATAATAACTCCTTTGCTTTTTTGGAAAAATGAGCATGGAATATATTTGGGAAGGCGTGGTTCTTGATTCTGGGTGCGTCTGCAGTAAGTAGATTCGTTTCTTGGACATATAATAAATCACAAGCTGACATCTTAGCTTCATTACACAATTATGCCCATTTATAAGGGTTATTAAGGCCTTTTGCATTTATGGAGTCCACCCATAAATTTGGCACTAGTAAGCAGCTCCTAGTGCTACAACAAACACCGCAGTGTTAGAATGATATCATTATCGGAGTACAATGTAAACGCCTTCCAGTGAGGGGGCAGTTCGAGACGCTTCCTCTTCCCCAGACCGCCCTGCTCGCTCCATAAGTGACTGCCGCCCTAATCCCGCCCACAATCCTGCTCCCTCATGAATACACTGGACAGCTTTGAGAGCGGTCTGACATTTACATTGTACTCTGCCGCAGTGTTAGATAGGGTTATCGGAGGTTTCCAATAATGCTATCATTTTAATACTGTGGCATTTGTTGTAGCCAAATTTCTGGGTGACAGGTCCTCTTTAAGGTCCATAAGGGACTCATGAGAAATATTCAGATTCCTCCAGATCTCTTCCCCATCTAATTATACCAGTTGGTGCATCATACCAGTCATACCAGTTGGTGTGTGCATTGATGTGTGTATCCTGTATAAACAAATATAACAAATATATAAACAAGCGAAAACCATTACCCTCAAAAAAGTCCAATGATAAACTTTGAGCTTAGAGAATCAGCTCCATTGGACAGAAATTAAATGGGGGATACAGTTCGGTAGTTACCATAATGGGGTGAGGGCAAAACCATTACTCACACCCGCTATGGAAGCAAAGAAACAGGTAGGGATCCATCAATGGTTTCCCTGGGCAGATGCAATAGACCACTTGCTGTCTACTGGCACCATGGGGGGCTTCCCTGTAACAGCGGACGCAGGGATCTTGAGGTGCCAGCGTCTCAATAATGCAAATCCATCTTCTGGTGCCCTTACGATTGTAGTGACCCCGTTCCTTGTGATGACGAGGCATATCAGGAAGCCCCATTTGTACAGGATCTTATTGTCCCGTATTGCGTACGCAGCTGTAGCGTTGCAGCAGATAGGTCAGTGTATAAAGATATCTCTTGGAAGGGTTCTGGCAAGGAATTCATCTTGCATGTGGCCTTCATCAATTCTTCCTTGGTGGTATAGAAGTGTATTCTGGCCAGCACATCCCTGGGTGTCGTCTCGTCTAGATACTTTGGTCTTGGGTCTTGATGTGCCCTGTCAATGATAAGGGCCTGTTGAGAAATATAAAGTAGTAGCACTTGTATAAGCTTTTGAATTTAAGTTGTGTGATGCGCCTGTGAAACAAGCTTGGATATGCCTCTGAACTTGACATTTTTGCGACGAGACCTGTCCTCTAGGTCTGCCATCTTAATCTGTAACACATGCATTTCTGACTCCAGGTCATAATGCGCATCAATCTGTTCATTGTGTGAGGGTGCGAATACCCTGAGCTGTTTCTCAATATGGTCAGTTCTTTCTCCTAGGGCAGTGATGGCGATCGTTTTAGGGACCGAGTGCTGAAACTACAATCAAAAGCCACATATTTTTCACAAAGTGACAAATGCCAATTTAAAGCAACTAAAGTAATTCACAGGTTTAAAACGTATTGGCGTCCTGAGGACACCAATACAGTATAAAGGAGAAATTCTGACTATTATTGTAGTTTCCCTCTAAGCTCCCTTAACAGGATGAATCACAGGTCGGGAGAAGGGTCTACAATGATAATCCCGCTCTGTCAGCACCTCCTTGCTCCTACTGAACTTCTAGTCACTTTAAAAAAGCACTGAATGTGGCACGTGCTGGGCTGACTGTGACTACAGGAGGAGGAATTGAGTCCTAAGTGGGACCTTTGTGCTGGCTGATGGCCTTGGTGCCCACAGAGAGGGCTCCAGACTGTATAGCATTATTAACAGGCCGCAGTCCTTTTGAAGGATTTGTGTAAAATGCACATCATTAGAGATGAGCGAGCACTAAAATGCTCGGGTACTCGTTATTCGAGACGAACTTTTCCCGATGCTCGAGTGCTCGTCTCGAATAACGAGCCCCATTGAAGTCAATGGGAGACTCGAGCATTTTTCAAGGGGACCAAGGCTCTGCACAGGGAAGCTTGGCCAAACACCTGGGAACCTCAGAAAAGGATGGAAACACCACGGAAATGGACAGGAAACAGCAGGGGCAGCATGCATGGATGCCTCTGAGGCTGCTTAATCGCACCATTATGCCAAAATTATGGGCAACAGCATGGCCATGACAGAGTGACCGAATGAGGCTAGATAGCATCTAAAACATGCAATAATTGACCCTGACACTATAGGGGACGGCATGCAGAGGCAGCGGCAGCAGTGGCAGGCTAGAGAGTCTCATGGCGACATACCCTAAATGGACTCAGGTTTCACCAAAGGAGGTGAAATGATTTCCTATGTGAACAAAAGGTTGAAGGTATATTTAGTCGATAACACAGCATGGTGGCGACATAGTGACCAAGTTCCATAACGTATCTGGTGAAACACCCGAAAAATGAGCCTGACACAGCTCTTTTGATAAGGGGACGACATGTGGAGGCAGCCATGGAGACAACTTCCATGATTAAGAGCGACAGTATGGGGCATTCATATTGCGCTGCTATGATTGCAACTTCAGGTCTCCAGCATGGCTGCGACAGATGGGCCGAGTTCCACTATGTATCTGGTGAAACACCTGAAAATTCTGCCTGACACAGCTCGTTTGATAAGGGGATGATGTGCTGCATATGCTCTCGTGCTCCAGCGTCTGGGGTATAGAGAGTTGAAATGAGACATTGGTGGACGCTGTGGAGGATCGTGGAGGCAAAATGGACAGGAAACAGCAGGGGCAGCATGCATGGATGCCTCTGAGGCTGCCTAATCTTGGGATGGAGCTGGCGGTCCACCGCCAGGCGAGCTTTCGCCTGTCCAAGCCCCTGTCTCTCGGCTCCTCCCCACCCAAAATGGGCCTGGGGGCCAGAAGCGTTTACTTTGAAAAAATTATAATTTTCAAAGCAGGCCGGGTCGTTTGAATATTTCACCTAGGAATAATGGAATAGCATAGTGGTTCTATTTTTAATTGTTTTTACGGAAATGGTTCCATGATTAAGAGCGACAGTATGGGGCATCCATATTGCGCTGCTATGATTGCAACTTCAGGTCTCCAGCATGGCGGAGACAGATGGGCCGCGTTCCACTATGTATCTGGTGAAACACCTGAAAATTCTGCCTGACACAGCTCGTTTGATAAGGGGACGATGTATGGAGGCAGTGAACTAGTAGTAGATTAAAGGTGCTGCAGTTAAAACTATGTTAGTTGGATCTTGAGATGGAGCTGGCGCTCCGCTGCCAGGCGAGCTTTCGCCAATCCAAGCCCCTGTCTCTAGGCTACTCCCCAAACAGCACTTCTAAGAACCTTTTGTATAAGATCAAGTGTAGTAGCGTTCTTATAAGTTTAGGATATGGCGGGTGAGGGGAATGTAAACAGATGCGCAAGAAGCGCTAAAATAATATTGGTAAATGATAAAAGTTTGCCAGTATATTTTGTGGATTACACAGCAGGGTGGCGACAAAGTTAACAAGTTTGATGTGGAATGCCCTGTAATAGCTCTTGGGCGGTGTGCCTTTTATCGCCTAGGCTCAGCAGTTTGAGCACCGCCTGCTGTCGCTTAGCGACGGCACTGCTGCTGTGCCTAGAGCTACCGACTGATGGCGCCATGCCCACGGATGGTAATTCGGAGGAGGAGGAGGTGGAGGAGGGGTGGGAGGAGGAGGAGGTATAGTAGGCCTTTGAGACCTGGACCGAGGTAGGCCCCGCAATCCTCGGCGTCGGCAGTATATGACCAGCCCCAGGGTCAGACTCGGTCCCAGTCTCCACCAAGTTAAGTGTAGTAGCGTTCTTATAAGTTTGGGATATGGCGGGTGAGGGGAATGTAAACAGATGCACAAGAAGCGCTGAAATAATATCCGTAAATGGTAAAAGTTTGGCAGTATATTTTGTGGATTACACAGCAGTGTAATCAACAGATGCGTAAGAAGCGCTGAAATAATATCGGTAAATGATAAAAGTTTGCCAGTATATTTTGTGGATAACACAGCAGGGTGGCGACAAAGTTAACAACTTTGATGTGGAATCCATGAAAACAACCCAAATTTCTGCCTGACACACCTCGTTTGATAAGGGGACGATGTATGGAGGCAGCTATATGGACGACTTTTGGAGGTAGCAATGGAGACAACGTGTGGAGGCTGCTAAGGAGACAATTTAATTTGGATAGGGCCTGTATGTGGCAGTCCAAAAAAGTTTTCAAACCAGAGGAGCAGGTAGGTGGCCCTCCAGAAAAATGAAATAGATTGAGTGCCTGTATGTGGCAGTCCAAAAAAGTTTTCAAACCAGAGTAGCAGGTAGGTGGCCCTCCAGAAAAATGAAATAGATTGAGTGCCTGTATGTGGCAGTCCAAAAAAGTTTTCAAACCAGAGGAGCAGGTAGGTGGCCCTCCAGAAAAATGAAATAGATTGAGTGCCTGTATGTGGCAGTCCAAAAAAGTTTTCAAACCAGAGGAGCAGGTAGGTGGCCCTCCAGAAAAATTGAATAGATTGAGTGCCTGTATGTGGCAGTCCCAAAAATTGTTTAAAACAGAGGACCGGGTAGGTGGCCCTCCAGAAAAATTAAATGCATAAAGTACTATAGCTAGAGCCAGTGGGCCCTGTCAAAAAATAGCCAGTTTCCTCTGCTTTAGTGTACAAAGAGGAGGAGAAGGAGGAAAATGAGGAAGAGGAGTGCATAAATTATTCAGGTTGAGCTTCCTTCACCTGGTGGAGATTGGAAATTATGAGAAATCCAGGCTTTATTCATCTTAATAAGCGTCAGCCTGTCAGCGCTGTCAGTCGACAGGCGTGTACGCTTATCGGTGATGATGCCACCAGCTGCACTGAAAACCCGCTCGGACAACACGCTAGCGGCAGGGCAGGCAAGAACCTCCAAGGCGTACAGCGCCAGTTCGTGCCACATGTCCAGCTTTGAAACCCAGTAGTTGTAGGGAGCTGTGTGATCATTTAGGACGATGGTATGGTCAGCTACGTACTCCCTCACCATCTTTCTGTAAAGATCAGCCCTACTCTGCCGAGACTGGGGACAGGTGACAGTGTCTTGCTGGGGTGACATAAAGCTGGCAAAAGCCTTGTAAAGCGTACCCTTGCCAGTGCTGGACAAGCTGCCAGCTCGCCTACTCTCCCTCGCTACTTGTCCCGCAGAACTACGCACTCTGCCGCTAGCACTGTCAGAAGGGAAATACTGTTTCAGCTTGTGCACCAGGGCCTGCTGGTATTCATGCATTCTCACACTCCTTTCCTCTCCAGGGATGAGAGTGGAAAGATTTAGCTTGTACCGTGGGTCCAGGAGAGTGAATACCCAGTAATCGGTGCTGGAATAAATTCTTTGAACGCGAGGGTCACGGGATAGGCAGCCTAGCATGAAATCTGCCATATGTGACAGAGTCCCAACGCGCAAGAATTCACTCCCCTCACTGGCCTGACTGCCCATTTCCTCCTCCTCCAACTCCTCCAACTCCTCTTCTTCTGCCCATACACGATGAACAGTGAAGGACTGAACAATGGTCCCCTCTTCTGTCTCGCCAACATTCTCCTCCTCTTCCTCCTTATCCTCCTCCACCTCCTCCGATATGCGCTGAGAAACAGACCTAAGGGTGCTTTGGCTATCAACAAGGGAATCTTCTTCCCCCGTCTCTTGTGACGAGCACAAAGCTTCCGACTTCATGCTGATCAGAGAGTTTTTCAACAGGCCAAGCAGCGGGATGGTGAGGCTGATGATGGCGGCATCGCCACTGACCATCTGTGTTGACTCCTCGAAGTTACTCAGCACCTGACAGATATCCGACATCCACGTCCACTCCTCATTGTAGACTTGAGGAAGCTGACTGACCTGACTACCAGTTCTGGTGGAAGATGACATCTGGCAGTCTACAATCGCTCTGCGCTGCTGGTAAACTCTGGATAACATGGTTAATGTTGAATTCCACCTCGTAGGCACGTCGCACAACAGTCGGTGAGCGGGCAGTTGGAGGCGGCGCTGCGCTGCCCTGAGAGTGGCAGCATCTGTGCTGGACTTCCTGAAATGCGCACAGATGCGGCGCACCTTCGTGAGCAAATCAGACAGATTGGGGTATGTCTTGAGGAAACGCTGAACTATCAGAATTAACACATGGGCCAGGCATGGCACATGTGTCAGTCTGCCGAGTTGCAGAGCCGCCACCAGGTTACGGCCGTTGTCACACACAACCATGCCTGGCTTCAGGTTCAGCGGTGCCAGCCAAAGATCAGTCTGCGCCGTGATGCCCTGTAATAGTTCTTGGGCGGTGTGCCTTTTATCGCCTAGGCTCAGCAGTTTGAGCAACGTCTGCTGTCGCTTAGCGATGGCACTGCTGCTGTGCCTAGAGCTAGCGACTGATGGCGCCATGCCCACGGATGGTAGTTCGGAGGAGGAGGCATAGTAGGCCTGAAAGACCTGGACCGAGGTAGGCCCTGCAATCGTCGGCGTCGGCAGTATATGACCAGCCGCAGGGTCAGACTCGGTCCCAGCCTCCACCAAGTTAACCCAATGTGCCGTCAGCGATATATAGTGGCCCTGCCCGGCAGCACTCGTCCACGTGTCTGTGGTCAGGTGGACCTTGTCAGAAACGGCGTTGGTCAGGGCACGGATGATGTTGTCTGACACGTGCTGGTGCAGGGCTGGGACGGCACATCGGGAAAAATAGTGGCGGCTGGGGACCGAATACCGAGGGGCGGCCGCCGCCATGAGGTTGCGAAAGGCCTCGTTCTCTACTAGCCTATAGGGCAGCTGACACAGGGGAAGGAGCAGTGGTGTGCACGGCCGGAGGTGAACGGGCTTGGTGCCACTGAGTGGGGTGTTTAGCATTCATATGCCTGCGCATACTGGTGGTAGTTAAGCTAGTAGTGGTGGAACCCCTGCTGATCCTGGTTTGGCAAAGGTTGCACACCACAGTCCGTCGGTCATCCGGTGTTTCCTTAAAGAACCTCCAGACTTCTGAAAATCTAGCCCTCGCCGCGGGAGCCCTCGCCAGGGGAGCTTCACTACGTGACACATTTGGCGCTGATGCACCTGCTCTGGCCCTGCCTCTCCGTCTGGCCCCACCACTGCCTCTTCCAACCTGTTCTGGTCGAGGACTCTCCTCCGTCTCAGAAGCACTGTGTTCACCCGGCCTATCAACCCAGCTTGGGTCTGTCACCTCATCATCCTCCGATCCCTCAGTCTGCTCCCCCCTCGGACTTCCTGCCCTGACAACAACTTCACCACTGTCTGACAACCGTGTCTCCTCATCGTCGGACACCTCTTTACACACTTCTTCCACTACGTCAAGAAGGTCATCATCACCCACAGACTGCGACTGGTGGAAAACCTGGGCATCGGAAAATTGCTCAGCAGCAACCGGACAAGTGGTTTGTAACTGTGGGAAGGGTCCAGAAAACAGTTCCTCAGAGTATGCCGGTTCAAATGCCAAATTTTCCTGGGAGGGGGCAGACTGGCGGGGAGGAGACTGAGGTGCAGGAGCTGGAGGAGTGCCGATTTCGGTGACATGGGTGGACTGCGTGGAAGACTGACTGGTGGACAAATTGCTCGAAGCATTGTCGGCAATCCACAACATCACCTGTTCGCACTGTTCTGGCCTCAACAGTGCTCTACCACGAGTCCCAGTAACTTCAGACATGAACCTAGGGAGTGTAGCTCTGCGGCGTTCCCCTGCTGCCTCATCAGCAGGTGGTGTCTCACCCCGCCCAGGACCACGGCCTCTGACCCCTGCAGTAGTTGGAGGCCCACGTCCCCGCCCTCGTCCTCTACCCCTAGCCCTCGGGTTAAACATTTTGAAAATGAAAGTTATAACTTTAATTTTTTTTTAACTTTTTTTTGTGTTTTTTTGTGTTTTTTAGTTTTTAAAACCAAACGATGCTATCCTATTGCTATGGCAATTTTCTAGCCAAGTATGAAAGCACACTGCTATGCCAGATGAGATGACGCTGAGTTATGAAAAAATAAACGTAAAATAAAAAGTAAATGGCAGACTGTGCCTAATTGAATTCAAACCCCTAATAAATTTTCCCACTTTGGTGTTTGAGGTGGATATGTGTGTCACTAAGAGCTAAACACAACGGTAGCAAGTCCCCCTGCAAATTCCTCACAATACGGTACTAGCTGTAAATTAAAAAAAAAAAAGTATAACGTTATTGTAGCCCTAAGAAGGGCTGTTGGGTTCTTGTAGAATCACTCCTGCCTAACACTATTCTAATAGAACAGCCTAACGCTTTCCCTGACCAGCAGCCGCTCTCTCCCTAGCAGCATCCAGACACAGAATGATCTGAGCAGCGCAGGCAGGGGCTAGTCTATTCCAGGGTCACCTGATCTGGCCAGCCAACCACTGCTATCGACGTGTAAGGGTACCACGTCATGCTGGGTGGAGTGCAGAGTCTCCTGGCTTGTGATTGGCTCTGTTTCTGGCCGCCAAAAAGCAAAACGGCGGGAGCTGCCATTTTCTCGAGCGGGCGAAGTATTCGTCCTAGCAACGAGCAGTTTCGAGTACGCTAATGCTCGAACGAGCATCAAGCTCGGACGAGTATGTTCGCTCATCTCTACACAGCATCTCTTTCATAGAAGCCTGGGTGAGGGAGGCATTTGTTACTGGTAATGTCACTAATGGGTCTGCATCTTTTGCAGAGAGCTCTATAACGGAGGGTCTGTGTGTTCCCTCCATTGGCGCCGCATCACTGTACATGCGGGACCACTGCTTAATGGGGCTTCAGGCCTGTGGGGTCCCTCCTGGTAAGGCCCATTCCCTGTCGTTGATTGAGTTGCCAGTCTCCTCTGCTTCCTGGAGACTCCGGGGCACAGGGTCTGCACTGGGTGAATGAGGGAAGGCACGCCATGATATGCTCCCAGCTTCATGCGGCGAGGCAACACGTGGCATTGTGTTGCCGGCACCATCTTGGATCACTGCCAAGGAAGGAGAAAAGTAGAATTCTGTAAGGTTAAGGGGTCTGCCCAGGGTCTTCCTCTTCTTGGTCATGTCAGAGGATGTTAGGGGATTCTCAGGAGCAGCCAAGCCACCCCCCACAAAAGGCCTTTTTTTCGTCAAAGTTTTTATCGGCTGGTTTTTTGAGAATGATTGCACTTTTGGATTATACCATTACAAGGTATATTACTTTATGATTAGCTCAGTAAAACTTTCTGTTGGAGGTTGGGAAAAAAAACATGAATGGTGCACTTGTTTCTTGTGTTTTAGATTTTGATCCATTTAAAATGTGGTGTAAATGTAAATAACACCACATAATAAGTTTTTGCACTACACTGACAACACACAGTGCCCACCCAGAGGTGACCCCAGTTATGATCGGTTATTTAAGGTCAGGCCCATATTAGGTCAGGGCACTATGCAGCGACTCTGTATTGTGTGTTAAGTACAAGGACAAGAGAGAGGTCCTTGTATTAACCACAATACATGAGCACACCACCACCCCTGTCCCAGTACGAGGTAGTAGTACAGAAACCCCCAAGCCGGACTGTATTTTAGATTATAACAAATACATGGGAGGGGTGGACTTGTCTTACCAGGTGCTTCAGCCATACAATGCCATGCGGAAATCGAGGGTGTGGTACAAGAAGCTGGCCGTGCACATCATGCAGATGGCATTGTATAATGCTTATGTGCTGCATCGATATGCCGGCCAGAGGGGAACTTTCCTGGAATTTCAAGAGGTGGTAATAAAGTACTTTCTTTTTGGAGACCAGGAAGGGGGGAGTGCTAGTACATCTGGAAGTGAGGCCACATCACGTATTGTACCAGGGCAGCACTTTCCAGGAGTAGTTCCCCAAACAGCCAGCAAGGGAAGGTCACAAAAGAGGTGCAGGGTGTGCTCCAAAAATGGCACCCGGAAGGACACCATTCATCACTGTGAGTCATGCCCAGAAAAATCAGGGTTATGTATGAAAGATTGCTTCCGAATTTATCATACATCCCTGGATTTTTAGAGTACCCTGTTGTTACCCTGACGCACAGCTTATACATCATGCCGCATGCCGCACCTTCCCTTCTAAGCCCTGCCATGTGCCCAGCCTGTAGATTACTAGATGCTTTACCCGGGAAAACATGCATCATGATTTTGAGGGTGTTTGTCTCCCATGGCAGCAGCTGGGCACAAAATGACATAATGGATATTTTTTACTATGCACTATCCATTTTGCACTTTTTCAGGGGTCCACATGTGGGGTTAAAATGCTAACTATACCCCTATGCCAGCACCTTAGGGGTTAAAATGCTCATACAAGCCTACATACATTCTTTGAGGGGTGCCCTTTCCAAAATGGGTTCACTACTTGTGGGTTTCTATTGTACTGGTACCTCGGGGGTACCACCCATTACCAATCTAGTGAAAACAGAGCTTGAAAACCTAAATTGTGCTTCTTTCTTCATGACCCCTGCCGTGTGCCCAGCCTGTAAATTATTGGCACATGTGTGGTATTGCCGTACTTGGGACAACCCGCAGAATGATTTTTGGGGTGTTTGTCTAAAGTGGCATTGGTTGGGCACAGTATATGAGGCACTAAAATGACATTTTTGAAATAAAAACGCAATTTTTACTCTGCACCATTTACTTTGCATTCAATTTTGACCAGCGTCTTGGGGGTTAAAATGCTCACCACAACCACCGATAAATTTTTTGAGGGGTCTAGTTTCCGAAATGGTATCATTTATTAGGGGTTTCTATTGCACTGGCACCTCACGGGCCCTGCCAACATGACATGGCACTCCAAATCCAAACGTGTGAAAACGGAGCTGGAAAATCAAAATTTCACTCCTTCCGTTCTCATCCCTGTTGTGTGCCCAGTCTGTAAATTATTGGCACATGTGTGGTATTGTCGTACTCGGGACAACCCGCAGAATGATTTTTGGGGTGTTTGTCTAAAGTGGCATGGGTTGGGCACAGTATATGAGGCACTAAAATGACATTTTTGAGATAAAAACACAATTTTTACTCTGCACCATTTAATTTGCATTCAATTTTGACCAGCGTCTTGGGGGTTAAAATGCTCAACACAACCACCGATAAATTCTTTGAGGGGTCTAGTTTCCGAAATGGTGACATTTTTTGGGGTTTTCTATTGTACTTTTACTTCAGGGGCTCTTCAATTACACTGTGGCACCACAAAATATTTGCAGCCAAATTGGCCTTCCAAATTCCCAGTATCGCTAACTCTGTTCTGGACATCGCTGTGCGGGGAAACAGCAGCTGACATCCACATGTCTAGTATTGCCGTACTCGGAAGAAGCAGGGCAAGAAATTAGGGATATATATTTACCTCAAATTCCTTCTGAATGTATCCATTTTAGGGCTTAATTAGAAAGATTGAAATCAAAAATTGAAGTTTCAAAATTTCCAATCCATTTTCATATGCTTCCGGAAAAATAATTAAAGGGTTAACAGACTTCTTAAATGCTGATTTGAATAGGATGAGATGTTAGATTCATAAAATGGTGTTACTTGTGGGGGTATATAGTACATAAGTCTTTATAGGGCACTTCCAAACTGAATTGATCACCAAAAAGTTAGCATTTTTCAAATTTCAAGAAAATCTGAGAAGTTTTACTAAAACTTCAAACCTTCTCACATCCATAAAAAAAATGGAAACGTAAAACAAATAATGGATATAAAAAGACCAATGGCAAAAGGTTTCTATCAAAAAAAAATTTGTGGTATCACTTTTTGTCTAAAAAGTATAACATTTAAAACTTTGAAAATAGTCTTTTTTTTTCAAATTTTTCCTAATTTTTGGAATTTTCCCCCCCAAAAAAGGAACGTATCACCGAAATGACACTACTAACATAAACTACAATGTCTCACGAGAAAACACTCTCAAAATCACAGAGATATCTTAAAGCGTTGAAAAGTTATTACCACAGGAAGAGACACTGGTAAAATTTCAAAAAAAAGTACCGAGCCTTAACGTGCAAACAGGCTGCGTCCTTAAGGGGTTAAAGACACAATGCAGTTTTCAGTATCATTTTGGGAGCCAGGGATTAATTATCTTTTTGAATGTTTTGGGGTGTATTGTTTTTAAACAGCGTTCAGTCTATGGTTTAATTTTTGTTTTAAATGGGTTGCTAGGTTAAATGTGATACATAGTTTTACTTGTCTATGCATTTACAGTCAGTGGGGAACATTTATGAGGGCTAGCTTGGACAATTAGGCCTAAAAGGGGTTGGTCATTCAGGTGTAAAGCTTTTCTGTTTACGTTTAAACCTAGTTACAAGAATTTCATTTTTCTTTTTTCATTTTATTTAAAAAGAATTATAGGAGGCATTACAGATTATTGAATAATTACCCCCTATGGTACAAGTAGCTATTTTCATTGTGGTTCTTTTCTGTAGGGACCTGGGTATAAGTATATAAATGGATACAATTCTTACAGAGATGTGTAATAACCAAGCTGATTCATTGAATGTGTGTATACTGTCTTCTAACAAAAAAACTTAGTTACTAAGTTATCTTTTTTTGTTAAAACACAATTTATTAGTTTTATATTACACAACTGTAATATATTGGAACATAAATGAAATGAAAAGAACATACATTTCTCAAGAAACATTTTCAGCATTCCAGTTGCCACAAATCACTGTATTAATTCTTTTGGATAAGCAAACATCAAGCATTTAGGAGATGATGCCCCAGGGGGAGATGGCCCTATCAATCATGGTTGGACCCGATACTTGATTTCCTATTAAGAGCGGTTTTTCCTTGTGAAATCTTTATCTCATAATTCGATTTTAATTACCTTTAGTTGTTCTGTGTTATACCATTGCGTCAGGTGGAACGCTGAGACTAACTCTACTATTTCTGCTCTATTCATTTGTGTGAGAATAAAGTTTTGCCATTTTTGAAAAATCCATTTGTATGTTTATCCTTGTGTCTTAGTTATCATTTTAATAATACAATGCAAAAACCTTGCTCCAGTTTCTCCTGCCATTCAATTACATTTAACGATATAGAGAATAGAACTGTTGTTTCTGAGTTCATTTTGCTAGGATTTCATGTGATGCCAAACTTAAGAATATTTTTGTTCTATTTAATATTATTATCTTACACCTTCACAGTATTGGGCAACTTTATTATTTTATATTTAGTCTTCTCTGACCCAAGACTTCACTTTCCTATGTATTATTTCCTGTGTAATTTAGCTGTCATGGACATCTGCTTTACCAACACAGTGGTACCAGGTATGTTAAAAGGATTTGTTAGTGAAGGTCTTCATATTTCTGTACAATCTTGCCTTGCACAAACCTGTATCTACTTCCTGATTGGGACGGCAGAATTTCTTCTTTTTGCAGTGATGTCCCTTGACCGATATTTGGCTATATGCCTCCCTCTGCGTTACTCTATGATTATGCACAAACATCTGTACAATAGGCTCATAGCTGGAGTCTGGCTTGGATCATTTTTTAGCACAGCATTGACTTCTGGTTTAGCTATGAAGTTAAAGTATTGTAACAAATTTATTGACCATTTCTTTTGTGACGCAAGTCCTCTTCTTAAGAATTCTTGCACAGATACTTCTATGATTGAATTGCTGTCATTGTTTTCTGCAAACATATTGTATATTTCTGTCCTCGTAACGCTCATCTCTTATATGAAGATACTACTAGAAGTACTGAAAGTTAATACAGCTGAAGGAAGAGGAAGAGCTTTGTCCACTTGTTCTTCCCATGCCATTGTGGTGACTCTGATATACAGCAGCTGTATATACTTATATGCAACACCAGCACAAGGTCAAAGAGCTCATTTTAATAAAGATGTTGCCATCTTGAATACTGTGGTGGTTCCTTTGCTCAATCCATTCATCTACACACTAAGAAATCTGACTGTTAGAAAATCACTCTCTGACATGTTAGTACGCATATTCAACAAACATGAAAGTTCATTTTGAAGAGTCTGTACAAAAGTAAGTAATATGACTGCTGTTCAATAACCCTGCAAAAAACTAAGGTAATAAAAATGCATGTTTTAACATTTATTGCTTCCACAATCAGCAATTGTTTCTGAAGTGAATAGGAAGAAATCAGTGTGAAATCCACATACTTTCTGCATTGATTTCTGCTCCACTCCCACGGCGGCCTTTTTGGGGGATCTGTATACCACAAATAGCAGTTCTTTTTTGTTTCTGAAGTGAATAGGAAGAAATCTGTGTGAAATCCACCTTCAAATGTGTATTCTCTTACAGAATTGAGTGGCATTAGAGTGGCATTAAAGGGGGGCTGTTAAAAGACAGTCAAGGGGGAGGATTTCAAGATGGCAAGGGGGATACTGACAATAACAATGATAGAATTGCCAAAGGTTACTCCAGATAAGAATTTTCAAAGCAAGAAGTCTGAGAGGGGATTCCTGCATAAGGATCCAGAATTGTTGTAAATTACATCCCCTGTGTTAACATGAGGACTTAATTTTTTTTAAAGTTTTTAAAGTTTAAAGATAATTTGAGGACATGGGGTTCTGAAGTTTTGATAATGCTGCCTTCATCAAAGGCTTTTAACACATCAGACATTCCTTTGCTGCTGAAACACAGCAATTGTTGGGTTCCCCTAGTGCAGAAATGCTAAGACGATGCCAGCCAAGGCAGGAAAAGGTGGTTGATGGACAGATGAGAGGCGAATCACCCAGTATTTAGTCCCTAACAACCGTATCCATGTCTACTATAATAGGGAGCTTTGCCTGTATCTTTAAATCTTTGAATACTACAACCAAGTCAATTATGCTTTTCTCATCAGCATCATATTAACACTTCATTGAAGCAAACAAACAGAGAAAAGCCAGCTCACCTTTCAGGCTTCTAATGGTCCTGATGGGGACCATGCTTAAGTCATAATAGACGAAACGTGTAGGTCTGTCTATTATTGTCCGTTTGATGCATGTTTCGGTGACTTGGATTTTAACTATGAAATAAAGGATTTGAAATATACAAGCGTCTTCCGTGATTGTGCTGGAACCACTTGCTTTTTGGATTAACACTTCTTTGGACCATCCCTGCCAGGCAAACATTTGATTTACAAATTACTGACAACACTACTTTTCTGATGTTTGTATCAGTGTGCATGTGTCTGTGATCTTTCCGATGCAGGTATTCGTGTGTGCTATTGCATGACAGCATAAATTTTCTGATGAACGTATTCAGCTGCACTATTCTATGACCACACTATTTTTCTGTTGCTGTTAATTTCTTTAGCATAAGCTTAATGGTCAACAGTCCAAAGTATCCTATTCTTTGAACAATAAAGTTCAGACACTGCACGCACATTTTTGCAGAGATGCCAGCCTTACAGTCCTTGATATCAGTAGCCTGGTGTCAGGATTCGAACCCTTTGGCCTTTCTGGTTGGTTCTTTACCACTGTGCTATGTGGTCTGATTGTTTATACCTGTCTTTTTGTTAGTGGTGTTTCTGCATTACCTGCTGGGGGTTGTTAGGTCTCAGCTGTGATCATTTGTGTTATCCTATCAGGAGTGGTTGTGTGGGCACTGTTCTATTTGCAAATTGATAGTTAGGATGGATAAGTTTAGTGAATCACCTGCTAAGAAAACCTATTGAATTTTACATTTAAGCGCATCTGGTGTAGTCTATCAACTGTTGTTCCTATGTGTATTCAAGTACATTGGGATGATCAGAACTTCAGATCAGAATTATAACTTCGGATCAGAATGTTATAACAGCAGATGGCAAGATGTACGGGTCTGTGGCATTGACAAGATCGACCTGGGACCACGAGGAGGAAACACTTTTCGGATTGTGAAATTGCAGACTGTTGCTCCTCTCAGCCTTAATGAAAACATATCTTTCGCTTCATTTGTGTGAAACTGTTGGCATCTTCATCTATGGCTCTGTATCCTCTATTTTTGTTTATTTTGGTGTGGTGGCACGTCTGGTTCAATACAACATGCAGTCTGGTTGGTATGATTTATGAACATGCAAATGCATTTATTTTTTTGATACTATGTTATCTTGAAGTGACCAGCTGGTGAGATTTATATTGATGTTGATCTCTTATGTGGTGACCATAGATACTTTATGACTGTATGTAGGACCCTCATGTGCACCATCTTGTGTTTACCACATTTTGTAGTACTGTTTTTAATGGGTGTTTTTAAGTCATAGTGATGATGAAATTGTTTTTGTATATAAAATAAAATATAAATATATTGATTGAATCTTCATTGTTGATCCCTTTTTATTTTTGGTATGCAAAGTCCATAGTCTAATTGTAGGCATTTTGTAGCTGCACCATCCCCCATCTTCTGTGTATAAGTCATCTTGCTCAGGTTGATAAGTCCTGTCAGGACAGTACACACAGCTCCGTGTAATGTGAACTGAAAGCAGCATGCAATCCAGCTTTTCCTAGGTTCTGAATGTTATAATTGTTTTTTCAGCAAAACCATTCAACTCTGGGATTAACCAAGATATGTTTCTGAATCAGTGTAGCTACAGCATTCTGAAGGTATGTTTGCTTCATAATACATCAAAACAAATGGTAAATTTCCTTTAAATCCCAGAGCAGTTCAAGATTATGTGGCAGGAGTAAGAATCCCTGGATCATTGGTCACTGGAATACAGTTGTATGAAGTCACTGGTCCAAATATATTATTGTGTCTTGGTCAGTTCTTTGTACTGTGATAGTCAGACCATTTTTAAAAAATATTTGAAGATACCTTAAAGGACATCTATCACCAGATTACTGGTGGTAGAGTGTTGTCTTAATTAGGCGGCTTGTTCTGTTTAGGTGATAGGGGTAATGTCAATAGCATGTTTTCTGGCATCTTTAATAACGAAATATTAACTTTGTAAAACAGCTGGAGGTGATCATACAGATGGTGCCTGAGCACCTTTCAGATTTCCCAGCTATTAATTTATGCATGCCCCAGCTAGTCTATTTTTAGCAGTGATAAACTGCTAGCTTTAACACATCCCTCTGATAAAGCTAGCAGACACTACTGCTTAGTACAATAAGAACACTGGACTGCACTCAATGTGGTCCGGTGAATTCATGAGGGGTTGGGACTAGGAGGTGGTGACTGTCGCATGAAGCTTGGCAGTCACCACCAGCCTATGGTGTGGGAGGGGTGGTTCTGGGACCGCTCCCTCATGAATAGGCCGGACTGCTTTAAGCACGGTCTAGCGTTCCTATTGTACAGTGTGGCAGTGTCTATTAGCTTTATTCAGAGGGTTCCGATAAAGTAAGCAGTTTATCACTGCTTACTTTAGCGCCTCATACTTTTTTATGTTGGAAAGGTCCTCTTTAATATCTCTGTGTTGTACTGACCCATCAAAAAGCAACAGAAAAGTAAGAAAATGGTACAACCACATATTTTTTCAATTCCATCACATTTGTCTCAAAGGGTCAAAGAGAAAGTTCCCTCAGACAACTCTGCAAATGAAGAAAAAAAAAAGATGGCTCTTGGTGGCAAGGAGTGTGTACTTCTGTAAGGAGTTAGAGATGGTCAGAAACTAATAGATTAAATGAGCTATCATAATAATCATAGTATATAAGGCTGGAAAAAGACACAAGTCCATCAAGTCCAAACTTTAAGAATTAAATAAATGTTTTATCCCCATAACCCGTGATATTTTTCTCTCTTGAACATGTACATAGAGTCCGCCATAACAACCTCTTGCGGCAGAGAGTTCTATAGTCTCACTGCATTTACAGTAAAGAACCTTTGTCTATGTTGATGGTAAAATCGACTGTCCTCTAGGCATAGAGGATGCTCCCCTTGTCCTGGTCGCTGGCCTAGGTATAAAAAGATCTTTGGAAAGATCCTTGTACTGTCCGTTCAGGTATTTGTACATTGTAATGAGGTCTCCCCTCAGTCGTCCTTTTTCTAAACTGAATAATCCCAAGTTTTGTAATCTGTCACCCCCATTCCCCTAATAATCTTGGTTGCTCTCCTCTGCACCCGTTCCAGCTCTACTATATCCTTTTTATACACTGGTGCCCAAAACTGTACACAATATTCCATGTGTGGTCTGACCAGGGATTTGTATAAGGGCAAAACTGTGTCTTTATCATGAGAATCTATTCCTCTCTTGATACATCCCATAATTTTATTTGCTTTAGCAGCAGCCACCTGGCTCTGGTCACTAAAATTAAGTTTACCATCCACCAAGATCCCCAAGTCCTTTTCAGCTACAGTTTACCAAGTAATTGACTGTTTAGAACATAATTATACGTTTTGTTTCCATGGCCCAAGTGAATAACTTTACATTTATCTACATTAAACCTCATCAACCATTTCTCTGCCACTCCTCAAACTTCCACAAATCCCTCTGTAATGCTAAACTATCGACTTCAGTATTTATGAGTTTACACAGCTTAGTATCATCTGCAAATATTGAAACTTGACTGTGTAAACCCACTACAAGGTCTTATTAAAAAGAAGTGGCCCCAATACTGATCCCTGTGGCACTCCACTGGTCTCATTTTATATACCAACCTTTAATGCGGCACGGTGTCAAATGCCTTTGAAAAGTCCAGATATACAACATCCACAATGTCCCCCAGATCCAGTCTTGAAATTACCTTCTCGTAGAAACCAATCAGATTAGTCTGACAGGACCGATCTCTCATAAACCCATGCTGACGCTGGGTTATAAGGTTGTGCACAGTGAGATACTCCAGGATAGCATCTCTAACAAACCCCTCAAATATTTTCCCCACCACAGAAGTTAGACTCACGGGTCTGTAGTTTCCAGGATCATTTTTTGATCCTTTTTTGTATATTGGTACCACATTTGCTATGCGCCAGTCCTGTGGAACACAACCAGTCCTCAGTGAATCTTCAAATATTAAAAATAACGGTCTGTCTATCACAGTACATAGTTCATGCAGAACGCGAGGGTGTATGCCATCTGGCCCCGGTGATTTATCTATCTTAGTGGTTGTGAGGCAGTGCCGTACCTCTTCCTGGGTTAAACTGTTGACATTACAAAGAGAATTTACATTATTCCTCATTGTGTCTGCCACCAGGGGATTTTCCTGGGTAAAGACAGTTGAGAAGGCGACATTCAGTAGATTGGCCCTTTCCTTATCTCCTTCCACCATGACCCCCATGTTATTTGTAAGTTGGACCCACACTCTCTGTTTTTAGTTTCTTATGATTTGTATGATTTGTTATTTTTGCTCTCCCTGGCAATATTTCTCTCAGTCTCTATTTTTGCGGCCTTTATCTGCTTTTTACAGGATTTATTTTTCTCTCTATAATCCTGTAATGCCTCATCGCCACCTTCACGTTTTAGCACCTTAACCACCTTAAACGTCCCATTTTTGGGGGGCCTTTGTCTTTGAGAACATTATCCCAGCTATACCTTACCACACTATGGAATTAATTTGCTGGTATAGTATTTTGAAATAATTCCCATAGCGTGAACTGTGTGTTAATTAATGAAATTATATTTAAGCACATCAAATCCCAAAGTATCCATTTTGCATAGCACAACCATATAAAATGCAATAATGATTAAGAGGTTTCTTTAACCATGAATTTTACCAGCAATATGAAGCTAGAATTTTACACAGTGTAGTTTAATCATAAATTAACTGCTCACTAAATCATGCAATACAGGTATTGTGTTATCAAGATACATTGCTAATATCTGCATTTCATTCTTTTGTAAGCTAAATTTAGTAATTATTTATCTACTAAGCTATTTACTTACCGTATGTATATGTTTTATTTATAGGATAGGAATATCTCAGGAATTAATCTGATTTTCAATTTCTTTTATTTCAAAAATAAATATTAATTTATTGTATTATAGAGAAGTGTTTGTTTTGGACTATTTTCTATCCTAAAAGACTGCCACTTCCAAGGATTAATCAAAAGTTAACTTCCTGTTCAATGTAAGACTTTGATGAATGGATTTTTAACAAACAAGTGGAAAACAATGATGAGTTGCAAATAATGATATGTAAACATTCATTACAGGTTGTTAGAATTCAGTGGTTTTCAACATAGTTTTCGTACAGTAAAGACCTTTTTTTCATCAATGTCTTTATGGGCTTGTTTTTCGAGAATGATTGCACTTTTGGATTATACCATTTTGAGGTATATTACTTTATGAGTAGCTTAGTAAAACTTTCTGTTGGACTTTGGGAAAAAACACTTGCTTCTTGTGTTTTAGATTTTGAGCCATTTAAAATGTGGTGTACATAAAAAGTGTTGTTTAACAATTTTTGGACAGTCAATACATTCTATGATTCATAATTTCTTTTTTAAAGACACAATGCAGTTTTCAGTATAATTAACGGGAACCTGGGACTTATTGATTAACTTTAATACATTTTAGGGGAGAGATAAACAAAAAATGTATCCAATTTTTGGATGTTTTGGGGTGTTTGTTTTTTTACAGCATTCAATCTATGGTTTAATTTTGTTTTAAAAGGGTTGCTAGGTTAAATGTGATACTTGGTTTTACTTTTCATCACTACTATGTACGTTTATTAGCTACATTTATTTAAGGTAAGTAAAAGTGCAGCTCACCCTCCATACATGCACCAGACTGGGAATACAATGGATTATGTTCCGGTGATAGAATCAGAAGTGGAGTGCTTTGCCTGGTCTGTTTGGATGACAGATGGTATAGACATGAACATGGACATAGCGCATTCATTGAAAATATCTTCTTTCTAATGTACAACGGCTTGTGCTCATTACCAATTGCAAGTGTTTCACAGGACACGCATATGTGATCAGTCAAACACTGTCCACAGTGGTTTGCCTTGTGTTTCTAAGCGCAATCCAAATGAAACACCATGGATGAATGCAGACTGTGGCTCCACTTGGGAATGAAAGGGTCAACTCCAGCCTGGATGCTAATGAAAGCACCTTCCTTACTAGGCTTTTTTTCTAATTTCCCTTTCCCTTTTAACCCCCTCCCCCCCCCCCCTTTTCCCCTCTTCTCTCTTTTTTAATTGTCCATCTCAGATATATATAAGGGTTTATTATCTATGATAAATTTGCCAAAAAAACACATTTGAACAAAATTCCTATGCGCTTTGTTTTTACATCTTTTCCTGTGCAGTCCACATAACACCTCCCATTTATTCATTTGGTCGGAAAGATCATGAAGATATGTAATTTATATAGGTTTTATTATTTTTTTAATTAAAAAAATTAAAATCTTGTCCAAATAAAAAAATTACTTAGTTTTGCCATATACTGACGCCAATACCTTTTTCATAGTTCAGTATACAGAGCTGTCCAAGGTTTCATTTTTTGCTGGACCTGCTGATGTTTTCATTGATACCATTTTGGGTATGGTATGACCCGATAATCACTTTTTTATTTATATTTTTATGTGTTGCAAAATGGAAAAAAGACTTGAACATTTGGGTTTTATTTTCCAATACAGGGTTCACTGCTGGGAATAATCGTTTTTATATTTTGATAGTTTAGACATTTTGGAACACAGGGATACCTAACATTTTTAAAAATGTTACTAGTCTATTTATTGTAATATGATTGTAGGGAAAGTGAGGCGAAATTTTTTATTTTTTAAACCTTTTAAAATAGTTATTTTTTACTGTTATGTCAGCCCCTTAGGGTACTTTAACCCTAGCGGGTCTGATCACTGATACTATATACTGCTATACAAGTGTATTGCAGTTTATTGAAGATATTCTGTTTCTATATTACAGTCTTTCTCTGTGGACTGTAATATAGATATTCTAATGACAGCTATGGGGGCCTTCAGTAGTCAATGAAATCACAGGAGTGCCGACTGTCATTTAAAGATGGTGGCACCCAGGTAAAGCACTATTACCATGATGCCCATTGAACTTAACAAGTTAACTGCCACGATCAGTGCCAGCATCAACCACGGTATTTACTGCAGGTTTATTAAAGCTGAAAGCCGCTGCGAATTGAGAGGGCTTGATGCATATAATACATCAGTTAGTGGTTAATAAACCCAGCCTGTCTCAGTCTGTAAAAGCCCTGATGATAATCTCTATATAGTGTATCATTTTATTTTCTTTGCGCTCACAAAGGACTGTTACAATGCATTCATCTTGCTGCTTTCTGCATTTGTAATGCATTGGAATACCCAGTGCAATATAAACTGTCAAGTTTACTGACAAATGACTGATTCTCAGCCTTTTCAAATAAAAGCATTAAAATGATTAAATGGCCATATTTAGTAATGGCAATTCTTAAAGAAGTAGTAAAAGTGGTAATCACCGTGGTGATTCCTCTGGCACTGCTATTGTGCCTGTGATCAATCAGATATAACTTTATGTACAGGTACAAGAACAACCTGCTCACCTGCAAATACAGTAACATCTTGCTGCTGTTTTGTGCTACATCCCTTACATGAGATTTCTAACCTCAACTAGAGGTTAATCTATCCCAAAATCTTTTAATTCAACAGAGATATCCCCTTCCTGTCTAGTTATCTACAAGAAAACGGTATATAAAGATGATATGTTTTATCTATAAAACAAATCTGCTAATATTTGTACCGAAATCAAACAAAAATAAATAATGTAATAATAATTTGTTTTTAGAAAAATCTTTTGGATTGGGCAGCTACTTGACAGCAATGGTGGCAATTGAACAATGGCAAATATTACTGTTGTAACAGAGTTTGTACTCCTAGGCTTTTCTATATTGCCACATTTACTCCTGCCTTTCTTCTGTTTGGTGTTTTTATCATACATCATTGCTACAGCAGGGAATTTTCTTATTATCACAGTGGTCTTACTTAATAGTAAAATACAAAGTCCAATGTATTTTTTCCTATTTAATTTAGCAGTTATTGACATCTGTTTCATCAACACTACAATTCCCAACCTGCTCAAGAATGTTTTAACCAAGAAGAAAGCAATATCTGTAGCCCATTGCTTAACTCAGTCATATTTTTTTTTTCTTGCTGGAACTGCAGAGTTTATTCTTTTGGGCGTAATGTCTGCAGATCGCTACTTAGCAATATGCTACCCTTTGCATTACACATCTATTATGAAAAGACATGTTTGTATTCAGCTTATATTTGGAGTCTGGTTTGGTTCCTTCTTCTCCACATTTTTTTCTGTGATTCTTGTGATTAGACTCAAGTTCTGTTTCTCTGAGATTGACCATTTTTTCTGCGATGTTGGACCTCTCCTCAGAAATTCCTGCACAGACACAGAATACATCGAGAAGTTGTCACTAGCATCTTCATCTTTAATGATTATGTCACTATTAGTTACGTTAGTCTCATATTTCAAAATCGTAATGGCAGTATTTAAAATTAATTCTGCTGAAGGGAGACAAAGGCTATTTACTACGTGCTCTTCTCATGCTATTGTTGTATCCCTGGCATATGGCAGTTGTATTTTTTTATATTTATTGCCAGCTCAAAGCCAGGGTTCATCCATACATAAGAAAGTTTCTGTTTTAAACACAATTATTGTTCCTTTAATAAACCCTTATATTTACACTTTGAGGAACCAGAATGTGAAAGAAGCTGTGTATGACATAATCCTAAAAAAACACTAAGAACTAATCAAATGGCTTATCAAATTTTACAACTTTTTAAAATAAGTTGATCTCAAATCACACAGTCCCCTGTTAAATTCCAAGTCATCGGAAGGGATTCTCTGGGACTGCCCTTGTCAGGGCAGGATCTAGTTTTCTGGAGATTTAGGGAAAGAGCAGCCTTCTTGGTGCAGTGCTGATAACTGTTTCCTCACCTACGATCATCAGGATCATCAGAATGGCTGGTCTGTCATCTTTTCAACCTCTACCCGACCCCGAGAATGTTATAGAAAATCTTTTATACCATTCTCAATTTCTTTGTATGATAAGGAGCTTGCTGGGCCTTGTTAACGTCTGGTGAGTTTAAGTGGGGTTGATCTTAGAGGTCGTCTTGTTACAGAATGTAATGTGTCTGTGTGGTTTGTTATTGTTTTGTTTTTATTGTGTTTTATGTTGCTAGAATAATTTTCCCTCTGGGAATTCATAAAGTTTATCTTATCTTTATCTTATCTACTGTATCTGTTATATATATTTTTATGTTTGAAGACTGGTAAAGTCTATACCTTTTACTACTCTCTCTGCTGTGTTAGTGGTATTCTGCATCTCGATATTACTTGCTTGGTTTTCAGTGCAGTGTGGTTTTGTTTTATTGCTGGCATTTGACCTGATGGGATCATGTATTGTTGTTTATCATCAATTGTTGTTTTATATTTTATTGATTAAAGGTTATGTCTTGTTCCCCTCTTTCTATCATACATTTTCTCTCTTCATCCAAATTGGGCTACTGTGAAAGCAGCAGAGCCAACCTGTCCAGTCTTCTGTCCACTGGATCATGACCGAAGTACTCTTAACCCCTTACTGAAAGTCTGCTTTATGTCGCCATGGTTTTTATGCATCTTCTCATTTTTGCAGGATGTTATGGGACTTTGAACTTTAGGTGTGATTTTTCACATTTACATAAAAAATGCAAAATAATGCTATTGGGGGACCTGCTCAAATTCCAAGTCACTTAGAAAGACCTAAATAATACTAAAACCCCATAAATTACCCAATTATAGAAACTACACCAATCAACGTATATAAAACAACTTTTATGAGGTTATTTAACTATTTAATTGTTTTGCAATCGGATGCAATTTTGAAATTTTTATTTTTTTGGCTGAATGACGGTATTTTCAAAAAATGTACACATTCTCAGTGGATAAAATACCAAAATGCTCCATAAAGTTTGATACCCAATCTGTCCTGAGTTTGACAATACCCCATATGTGGTGGTAACCTGCTGTTTGGGCACACACCAGTGCATCGAAGGAAAGCTGTGCCATTCACAGCAGATTTGAATTGTCACTTTGTAAAGGTTGTACAATCTTTCATTTTTGGCAATTTGGACATATAAGGGCTTATTTTCTGCAAGATTAGATGCACTTTACAAATACTTCATTTTAGCGGGTCTTTACTTTATTGATGAGGTTTTATTAACTTCTGAATGTATGGAGGAAAAGAAAATTGTCAATTTTGGTTTCCTTTCTTTTATATTTTTAGGGGGCCACAGCCACACACTGTACCATAAAAATAATATCTTTATTCTACATTTTTGGCAAGTTTTTTTGGTTTTGTTTTTACCACGTTCACCGAGCGGTGTTTTCTGTACTTTATTAAATGTCTATAGGGAATGTTGGTGTTTAGGGGACTTTCACTTTTATTTAATTAATGAATTTGATTAATAAGATTTCTTTAAGTGTTGAAAAACATTTTTTTTTACAGGTTGGATTGAACAAGTGATGCTCTGATCGCTTGTACAAGCTCTTCTTCACTCAACACAGTGTAATACAGATGTTGTAGTACAGATAGGGATGGTCGCACTGTTTTTAATAGCAGTTTTTAAAAATGTTTGTTAGGTGTGGATTACATTTACAAACTGTATACAGTACATACAGTCCCTGGTTTACGTAAAAGATGGGTTTGTGCTTAAGTTTAAAGCTGTTGGAAGTCGGAACTAGTTTATTTTATAATTGTAGCTCTAGCCACAAGTCAGGGGTTGCCTGTATACTGTCAATGAACTAATAAGGGGTACTGGTAATATTTTTAAGGTAATATGGTATATGTGTTACAATGGGGTTGTAGTATGCCTGAAAAATGTTGCATGTTATTTAGAGGCACATTGTGGGATGTAGTTGACATCCAGAGAACACTACACTGTGAGGGACATTTGTATTTACAGGATCCCGTTAGTATCCCCGTGTTCTATACCTTAGATGAAGAACAGGGATAATAATTTTTAAGCATTATATTTATGTGCAGCATATTAAGGGTGAATTCACATGAAGGTGTGCCCGCTGTACCATAGCACACGCGTTGGCGCCCTGTAGAGAGATACACGGCACGTGGTGCCATAATACGGGGAAAGATAGGACATGTCCTATCTTTACCCCGGGTACGAGAAGGTACGGTACCGCACGTGTGCTGCATCGTACTGCTTCATATGGCTCTGTGCGCCCATTGCCGGCCTATGGGGGACGTTTATATACGATGTATATATTTGGCAGCCATATGCCAATGGTCATTTGAATTCGTCCTAACTGCTATATATATATATATATATATATATATATATATATATATATATATATATACATATATTTGTGAACAGTATATAAATTTCTGGTATATATTTTTGCATGTGGTACATTAATTGCTGGTATATTTGTGTTAAATTTTACTGGTATGTATGTATCAAACAGTATCAGTATCTAGGGTCTGAGTATAAATCATTTGTAGACATTTTGAAATATATATTTAGATGCACCTGTATTTGAGTATATTGTGTGAAAGGTTTATATGTATGAGTTTATCTGAATGCATAGAAAATACAAGTATGTGATTTATATCTTCATAGAGTATATGATTCATGTTTATATGTGTGAAATGCACATATAGTCGTCAGGATTGGAGGTAGTAGACCCACTGAACCACCGCAAATGATGACGTAAACCGACGCCTGGAAGCAGAGTCTAAGAGGCACCTGGTATTCACCAAAGCCCACCGCAAAGAAGGTTGGACTTGCAGCAGCGGGATACTACCAGGTCACTCCAAGACAGGCGGCAGAGGATCGATATCAGGAAATGGAGCAGAGGTCACAACGAATAGATCACAATAGTCTCAATATAGAGCTTTCTCTTAGGCAACAGGGCACAAAGATCCGGTAGGGGATAAAGGAAGAGGCAGGCTGTATATCAGGGCAGCAACTGACGAGCGCCAATTACCAGCGTGCTGGCCCTTTAAATTTTCTAAAGCCGGCGTGCCAGCACCAGGGTGCTGTCACTGGAGCATGGACCGGTGAGTAAGCCTTCAGCTGCCGCACTGAGGTACCTGAACCTGGGGATACACGGGGTTGCCTGCGACCCAAGACATGGGTTGCAGGAGCATCCATGCAAGTACCCCCCCCCCTTCGTCTGGAGTCCATGGCAGCTGGGTACAGGTAGTGGCAGGAGCAGACCTGCTGGCTTTAGATGTGACAACCTATTTCAGGCACAGCAAGCACAGGAACTCACAAAGTCTTGTACATCCTTGAACAGACCTGGCCACCAGTAGAAACAAGAGATGAGAGCAACAGATCAAAGTGGGCCTAATAGTGATTCCTAGGATGCCCTACTGCTTACTTCAACACAGTCTGAGGATATACTATTAACAAAATTCTTTTCTATCACTAAGACAGTTATCCATTCAATTACACATGTTCAGCACCAGATCTCTCATTTTATCATCAAAATTCCTTGGAAAAATCTATACAACAACCACAGCCTCCCTCTCGTCAATTTTGCAATTTATCTCCTCATGAGAGATGATTAGATTAATCTGACATGAAAAATACAATTCCTCATAAACCCATGCTAATCCTGTGTAATAAGTTTCTGATCATTGATAAATATTTTTCAACAGGTTAAATTGTGGTCCCTTGGAGGGGGGGGGCGTGTCCAGCAGCACATGGAGCAGGAAGCGTGAACCAAGAGCTCCTGGGCCATGACACCCCAAAACCTGCACAAAACTTGAACAGATTTCTTCGCCTGTCTACTACCTTAAGCATCAACAAACGATCTTATCATGGACAGGGTTCACCGTTACCCAAATAAAAGTCTCTACCACAAGCAATACCAAGAGATGTAATCATGTGAATACATTTTTCCACATAAAAGAAAAAAATATGGAAGCTGCAAGAAATTGACCCTCACTTCCAGATAGATTTAAAAATATCTCCCTCTATGCAGACCTCTCCGCATAACTCTATCTAGAAGAAGGGAATTCAATGGTAGCAGCAAAATCCCACGTGACAACAATATCCCTTATAAATGGGGATTCCCAGTCAAATTCATCATCACTAAAGACGGATACAAGCACAGAGCCAATAAACCAACTGAAGTCATCAAAATTTGTCAAGAATGGGACCTCGCAACAGAAGAAGATAACAGTGTCATCCACAATTGGAGACCCTCGCCCAGCCACCTTAATGAAGAGTGGATAACAGTGACACACTTCAAGAGAAAGACTGTTTAACGTCGGTGGTGAGAAATGTAACCCATAGATGTCCTTCTCTATGTAAATGATGTCCAAAACACTTAGCCTTTATATAGTTCACCCGTGGGACTAATAAGTTCTTCTCCTTTTTTCTTTTCTTTAAAAATGTAATTTAGTCAACGAGTGCTTGGGTTTAACACAATAACAGGCCCAAGCCATGTTTTTTTTCTTTTTTCTTATTTTTTGAGATACATGAGACTTTGAATCTACCAATATACCTTCATATCCTGAAGTTTTGCCAGATAGGCCGCATGAGTGACCATACTGTTTTTTGTTTCTGTTATGTTAATAATTTTATGTATTTGCCTGTCAGTCCAATACAATACATGTAATTCTACAAAATTCATAAAAAGAACACAACATACATTAACTATAAAAAGCATTATATTTGCATTTATACAGATAAAAACAAATGGTGTTTAATGTACTTTCCTTAAATCTAAAAGGGTTAAATTCTCCGTACAAGAGATCCTTGATATGGAAAGAAGCCAAAATATTTGGCGCAGAAATAATGTGCCTTCAAGAGACACATTTACTTGAAGAAGACCTATCAAGGCTTAAAAATAAACATTATTCAAATGTTCATTCTGCACTCGCGCCAAACATAAAAGGTGGCGTAGTGATAGCAATCAAAGATACATTAGCCCTCACCATATCCAACAGTATAATAGACCAAAATTGGTAGATATGTTATTCTAAACTGTACCATCAACAACATACTGTACACTATTGCATCAAACAAGAGACAAAAGAAATTTCTTCAAAAAGTGTTATTGACCATAGAAAAAAAAACAGGACTGGTTCAGTTTTAGTAGTAGGGGACTTTAACTCAACAATCTGGCCAATAGTTGACTCTACTTCACAAAAAAGACAACCAGACACATCTTTTCTATGAAAACTCACCATCCAACAGATAAAGATTCTACTTTTTACTCACACCCCCACAAGCAGGGCCGGCTCCAGGTTTTAGTGGGCCCCTGGGCGACAGAGCCTTAGTGGGCCCCTCCGTGGGCCGCCCTCCAGTGGCCACACTGCCCCTCACCCCCCTGCGGACACACTTACCCCCTCACCCCCCTGCGGACACACTGACCCCCTCACCCCCCTGCGCACACACTGAACCCCCTCTCCCCCTACGGACACACTGAACCCCCCCCCTCCACCTCCGGACACACTGAACCCCCCCTGCCGACACACAGACCCCCCCTCTCCCTGCAGACACACTGAACCCCCCCTGCTGACACAATGACCTCCCTGATGACACACTGACCCCCTCCCTCATCCCTCTCCCTGCAGACACACTGAACCCCTCCCCCCTCCGGGAAAGAAAAAAGAATTCACCTTTCCTGGTTCCCCCGGAGCAGCACCTGCAGCTGTCTTCGGCCTGGGCCTCCCGTACACGCCAGCTCTAAAGCCGGCAAACGTGATCCGATGACGTCATCATGTGCACCGGCTTCAGAGCCGTCGCATACCCTGCGGAGCGCCGCATCGTGGGAACCGGGACAGGTGAGTTTTAGATTCTGCCTCTATGCTGCGCTCCCAACCAGCGCAGCATAGAGGCAGAAAAGTGATCGATCCGGATGTTGATCAATTGTACCAGTGTCTTATAGCGACACTGGTACAATTGATCCGGGGGCCCGATTGGGCCCCTCCAGTACCCCGGGGCCCTGGCACTTGCCCGGGTTGGCCGGGTGCTGGCGCCGGGCCTGCCCACAAGAATCGACCTTTTTTTGGTGGATAGATACCTGCTACGTAGAATAGTAGAAGCAATAATTCACTCGGCACATAACAAGAAACAAAATAATAAAAACCTACATGAAATTAAAACTAACCTAGCAGAACTAAATAGACTAAACAAGCAGAAGATTTCCCAAGAAAGGATTAATGAAATAGCCAAACTTGAAAAAAACTCCATGACTTAAATATATACAAACGCAAACGTGCAATCCAAAGACTGAAATTAAAACACTACTGGCAAGGAAATAAATCAGGTGAATAAATGAATCCCATAGATCTCTGCGGTAAGTAATACAATAATTAAGGACTCACAAGGGATAGCGAACGAGTTTGCAAAATACTATACATCTTTATACAATCTAGATAAGGATAAAAAGTACACCACAACCGACCATAGAGAACATTAAAAAAAATTATAAAAGATGCCAAACTACCCACTATATCTAAACATCAAGAATAACTCCTTACCCAGCCAATTACAACAGAAGAAATTGAAAAAATAATCTCCTCCTTAAAATCAAATAAATCCCCTGGACCTGATAGCCTAACTAACAATTTCTATAAGAAATACAAATCTCACATTACCCCATATCTCTTTAACGATATCTCACACATAGGTAAATTTCCAGCAGAAATGTTGGAAGCTATCATAGTTACCCTTCCTAAACCAGAGAAACCTCCCACAACCCGACAAATTTCAGACCTATTTCCCTACATAATACAGATCTAAAAATGTACGCAAAAATCCTATCATATAGATTAGCAGATATTGTCCCATCCCCAGTAATGAATAAAAGTTAGTAGAACAGCACTCGGCACAATCCCAAGGGGTGGCAGCAAACACAGCCAATACGGGGCAGTGGTGGTACCTGTAGTGGGCTCCACGACACACAATCCTTATGTAGTGGCTGTCACAGTTGCTCCCGCGATCCCTGTCTTGGATCACGGACGCACCCGTGCCTCTCCATGGTCCAGTGGCCGGCCTCACTTACCTCCCCCGGCTCCAGCGGCGTCCTCTGCAGCTCCCGCGGCTCGGCGTGCATGTCCCTGTCCCCTAGGGCAAGCGTGCGCTGGCTCGCTAAGATTTAAAGGGCCAGCGCGCTGGTCTGATACAAATTCCAGCCTCTTCCTTTTACCCTTGCTGGATCTTTAAACTCCCCTGAAGAGAAAGTTCCCGTTATTCTGGCGTTTCTGTTATTCCTGCGTTCCAGTTATTCCTGCGTTCCTGTGATTCCTGCGTTCCTGTGATTCCTGCGTTCCTGTGTGCCAGCCCGTCCCTGTGGTCCTGCTTTCCTGTGTGCCAGTCCGTCCCTGTGGTCCTTCGTTCCTGTGTGCCAGCTCCTGCGATTCTTGATGTGAGTCCTGGTGTGCCTTCCTGTGCTATTCTTCTGCTGTCACTCTGGGTACAGACTGTCTCCTGTGTTACTACTTTGGCAGCCAACGCGGGCTAGTCGCACCTGTGGAACAACCTGGTAGTATCCCGCCGCAGCAAGTCCATCCCACTTTGCGGCGGGCTCTGGTAAACACCGGGTTCCACTTAGAATCCGGTCCGATGTCGGCTAGAACCACCTCCCATGGTGGTCCAGAGGGTCCACAGACTCCCAGTCGTGACAGTAGGATCCAGCAGATTGCTGCCCAAGGAGAACTTTTAGGCCAAGTCGCTTCCACTCTTCAAAAGCTGCTTGACTCCTGGCTTCAGCATCAAGTCCCGGTGACTACTCCGGCAGCAGTTTCAGCGACTACTTCTGCGACTTCACCTGTCATCCCGACTTGTCCATCGGCACCAGAGCCTAGGATGAGTCTCTCTATGCCTAACAAATATGATGGCGATCCCAAACAGTGCAGAGGATTCATCACCTTGTGCTCGCTGCATATTGAACTAATGTCATCTTAGTTGGTCAGCGAGCGTTCCAAGGTGGCGTTCATCATCAGCCTCCTCACCGGGAAGGCCCTGGCCTGGGCTACTCTTCTGTGGGACAGGAACGATCCAGATACGGCCACCCTTACCAACTTCCTGGCAGAGTTCCGGTGAGTGTTTGAGGGACCAGCACGAGCCTCATCTGCGGAAACATATTACAACAAAGTTTCCCCTTCCAAAAAGGGGGAGGGGAAATGTATTTATGGACCCCGTTAGTATGTACTCCAATGGTGGCTGGGTAATTAAATTACTCAATTCAAACTCCAAAAAGTCGCACGGCCAGCGACCACAAATACCCTTTAGCCACCAGGGTTAAGTAGTAAAACTCAACTTTTATTAATTTTTATCTTAAGATTTCATAGATAACGAAAACACTATTAAAATTGACAGACAGATAGTAGGGAAGGGTCAATGAGGTAGAATTCTACTAGGATGCTTCATACAGACTATAGTATAGAGTATAACATCTTCCTATGGGGAGATTGATCAGTTCTCACTCAAAGGTGTTATATGTCACTGTGGTAAAAAGATTGTTTGTAGAAGCCACCTAGTTTATTCCTATGTAGCGGGTTGCCTCATTTCAGGCCCCTCAATATTTCTAGTTGGCCCTCACTAGACTGTATATTATTCATTGCCCTATCCTATATATTGTCCGCTGCTCAATTAAAACTTAAACGTGCCGCTCAACCAAGCCCACCCTGGGCTTGGTTGAGCGGCACGTTTAAGTTTGAATCATCTGCGGAAACAGCACTACTGAACCTACGCCAAGGAGCCTCCACCGTGGATGAATACGTTGTCCAGTTCCGTACCTTGACATCTGAACGAGGCGGCCTTTTGTGCAACTTTTAAGAAAGGTCTGTCCTCATGGGTAAAGGATGCATTGGCTGTCCATGATCTGCCGACTACTTTGAGTGGTCTTATCACCTTGGCCACCCGGATTGATGTGCGGTTCTTGGAATGAGCTGAAGAGTTGCGGCACGAGCGACCTCTAGTCTGGCTTCCACGTCTGTCACAGTTGGCTCTGGTTTTCCAGAAGCAGTTACAGCCTCCTGTCACTCAGTCTGCTGGTGAACCTATGCAGGTTGACAGAGCTCGACTTACGCCTGGGGAACGATCCAGAAGTTTCCAAGAAAACCTTTGTCTGTACTGTGCCAGTCCCAAGCACCTCATCGGCCCTTGTATAGTGTGTCTGGGAATGACCGGGAAACGCCAACACTTAGGGCTTGTGGGAGAGGAGTCCCTGAGTGAATGCAGCTTCTCCACGTCTGATTATTCCAGTGCTCCTCTGTGTCGGCACCCGTGTCCCCGTGCAGGTCTGAGCATTCCTGGATTCCGGTTCGACAGGGAACTTTGTGGATGCCGCTCTCATTTCCCGGCATCACATTCTGGTGGTCCCCTTCAAGTCTCCCCTCGTAATCTCCTCTATAAGCGAACAGCTTCTTTCCGATCCGGTTCGGTACCGCACGTAACCTATCTGACTTCAGGTTGTAGCCCTACATCAAGAAAATTTGGTCTTCTATGTCCTGCCTCGCTCCAGATCAGCTCTTCTTCTGGGTCTTCCTTGGCTTCAGCTACATTCCCCGGTTCTCAATTGGAAGACAGGTGAGATCCTGCGTTGGAGTCCTGAATGCCAATCCCGATGTATGGTGGCCCAACTTCCGGTCTTATCCTCTACTGTGTCTTCCAGGTCTCTGGAGGGTCTGCCAGCTTGTTACTGGGACTTTTCTGACGTTTTTTGTAAGAAACAAGCGGAGACCTTGCCACAACATCGTCCCTATGATTGCCCTGTGGATCTGGCACCACTCCTCCCAGAGGTCGAGTATATCCGCTTTCGGTTCCAGATACGGCTGCCATGTCTGAATACATCAAGGAGAACCTGCAGAGGGGTTTCATATGCAAATCCTCCCCCCCGGCTGGTGCAGGTATTTTTTTTGTCACCTAGAAGGACGGCTCCTTACGTCCCTGTATAGACTATTGAGGGCTGAACAAGATCACAGTTAAAAATCGCTACCCTCTGCCGTTGATTACAGAACTTTTTGATCACCTACGCGGTTCCAGGGTGTTCTCATAGCTGGATCTTCGGGGTGCATACAATCTCATCCGGATCCGCAAAGGTAACGAGTGGAAGATGGCATTTAATACCCATGACGGGCATTTTGAATATTTAGTAATGCCTTTCAGACTGTGTAACGTCCCTGCCATTTTTCAAGAATTTGTGAATGACATTTTCCGGGATCTTCTCTACACGTGTATCGTGGTCTACCTGGGTGACATTTTGGTATACTCTCCAGATCTTGAATTCCATCAGACACACATACGTCAAGTTCTTGGTCGACTTCGTGCCAACAGTCTGTACACCAAACTGGAGAAATGCCAGTTTCACCAGCACAGTCTTCCATTCCTTGGTTACATAATTTACGATAGAGGCCTTCAGATCGATTCTGCAAAACTGTGTGCTGTTCTTCAGTGGCCACACCCAGAAGGCCGCCGAGCCATACAGAGGTTCCTGGGGTTTGCGAATTATTAGTGACAGTTCATTCCCCACTTCTCCACTGTCATGGCTCCCATTGTGGCACTCACTAAGAAGGGTGCCAATCCACGTGCCTGGTCTCCTACAGCTGAAGAGGCCTTCCCCAAGCTGAAGTCCGCATTTGCCTCGGCACCAGTCCTCTCTAGGCCTGATACCAACAAGCCTTTTTATCTTGAGGTGGATGCATGTCCCGTAGGATTGGAGACAGAGAGCTGTTGGCCATCAAGCTTGCGCTAGAAGAATGGCGGTATCTTCTGG